>NW_011494718.1:10808348-10924621 GCF_000754665.1 Bison bison bison
AAAAAAAATCCCCAGACAACTGACAGAAGGCTGCCCCAGTAATAATTTCTTTTCTCTTCCCATCTGCTAGTTACCTAGGCCACTCCAGCTCTGTGAGAGCCTAGCAATGCATTAACTTCTGCACGCTTCTCTGCTTCTGCCTGTCATGGTTACTTCCATATTTTTGCAACTTAATTCAAATAAATACATACAATAAATGCTGAATTCTATTAAGAAATACAATTGAGTAAAGGCCTGCTGGAGGCAAGAAGAAGAACAGAATGGTTTATGGCGGGCCCTTCTCATCTAAAGCACAATACAGGCCATGCCAGGGAAATTCATACAAATGGCTCAAATATCTCCACTGCCAGATGCAATCTTGTTTCAATGAGCAGAATTAGGATTTATTCATTGAACATGTATCTAATGAGCTCCTACTGTGTGCACAGCCCTGTGTGAGCAGTTGGGAAACCTTGGTGAGCCTGAACAGATATGATCCCTAGCTCCTCGAGTTTATAGTGAAAAGACCAGCATCGCATTAGGCCAAGAAGTGTGCAAACAAATGTAAAGCTGGAGCTATGAGAGACATCAGCAAGAAGAGAGAAACAGTGCAGTGAAATTCAATCCAGCATGATCAGCCTGCTTCCACAGATCAGGGAAATTCTCTGAAAAAGGGATGCTCAATTCAAGATTTGAGGAATGGCCCCAGTGTCCATCAATTGATGGATAAAAAATGTTAGACTCTTTGCAATCCCATGGATTGTAGGCAGTCAGGCCCCTCTGTCCATACAATTTTTCAGGCAAAAATACTGGAGTGGGTTGCCATTTTCTTCTCCAGGGGATCTTCCTGACTCATGGATCGAACCCAAGTTCCCTGAATTGACGGTGGATTCTTCAATGTTGAGCCACCAGAAAAGCACCACCTAGTAGAATATTATTCAATTGTATGAAGGAATAAAAAAGTGATTCACACTACAACATGGATGAACTTTATACTAAGTGAAAGAGGCCAGTCATAAAACATAATGTGCTGTAGAATTCCACTTAATTCAAATGTCCAGAATGGAACATCTAAAGTGACAAAAAATAGATCAGTGGGCAGGGTAAAGAGTAAGTGTGAGTGGGTATGAAGGAGTACTTACTAACAGGTATAAGATTTATTTTGGAGAGTGATGAAAATATTCTGAAATTAGATAGTGGTGATGGTTGCAGAACTCTGCGGCTGCTAAGTCTCGTCAGTCACGTCTGACTCTTAGCGACCCCATGGACTGTAGCCTAACAGGCTCCTCCATCCATGGGATTCTCCAGGCAAGAGTACTGGAGTGGGTTGCCATTGCCTTCTCCTGCAGAACTCTGAGAATATACTAAAAAGACACCGAATTTTACACTTTAAGTGCGTGTGTTGTATAGTATGTGAATTTTATCTCAATAAAGCTATTTTAAAATATTGGAAGGCTGAGAAGATAATGAGTGGGGAAGCAAAGGGGCTGCACTTCGTGGAAGCATGGAAAGCATGGTAAGAAAAACAGGAAGAAGGCCAGTGTGGCCAGAGCAGGGAAGGTCAGACATAATCAGTCCACACAGGATCCATCGGCCAAGTTCATCTTAGTCTGTCCTAAGCACAGTGGGATACCATTAAAATGTTTTAAACAGAGAATTCACATTCTTAAAAGATCACTCAAGCTAAAATAAGGAGAATACACTGCAGGGGGCCAGAAAGGAGTAAGTATGATCAAATCAGATCAGATCAGTCGCTCAGTCGTGTCCGACTCTTTGCGACCCCATGAATTGCAGCACGCCAGGCCTCCCTGTCCATCACCAACTCCTGGAGTTCACTGAGACTCACGTCCATCGAGTCAGTGCTGCCCTCCAGCCATCTCATCCTCTGTCGTATACATACACACAAACCAATTAAGAGGCTGTTAACCGTCCATGGCAATTGGAGGGGGTACTGAAGGATGCAGTGAACAGCTTAGCAAGATGTTTAAGACAGTCAATCAAAAGAACAAGGTGGTAGATTGGTATTTAGTAACCAAGAGAAGAAAGTAGGGAGAGAGTGGTTCTAAGAGTCCACAACTCACTGGAGAATGTTAAGCCTGAGATGTGAATTTGTGAGCAACATAAGAGAGGGATAAGTAGAACAATGCATGTGTATGAACATGGCTCAGGGAAAAGATAAGAAGGCCTGAAACTGAGCTTTGAGGAATTTCAACACTTAATAGGCCGATACTTCCCACATAACTGGAATCTAATTGTTAACACAAATAAGTGTCATTCTATGAACCAGTGAAGTAAGTGAAGTGAAAGTCGCTTAGTTCAGTTCAGTTGCTCAGTCCAGTTCAGTTCAGTCCAGTTTGTGACCCCATGGACTGCAGCACACCAGACTTCCACTCCATCACCAACTAGAGTTTACTCAAACTCATGTCCGTTGAGTCAGTTGAGTCCATTCAACTATCTCATCCTCTGTCATCCCCTTCTCCTCCCGCCTTCAATATTTCCCAGCATCAGGGTCTTTTCCAGTGAGTCAGTTCTTCCTATCAGGTGGCCAAAGTATTGGAGTTTCAGCTTCAGCATCATTTCTTCAAATGAATATTCAGGATTGATTTCCTTTAGGATGGACTGGTTGGATCTCCTTGCAGTCCAAGGGTCTCTCAAGAGTCTTCTCCAAAACCACAGTTCAAAAGCATCCATTCTTCGGCGCTCAGCTTTCTTTATAGTCCAACTCTCACATCCATACATGAGTACTGGAAAAACCATAGGTTTGACTTAGAAAGACCTTAGTTGGTAAAGTAATGTCTCTGCTTTTTAATATGCTGTCTAGATTGGTCATAACTTTTCTTCCAAAGAGCAAGCATCATGGCTGTAGTTACCATCTGCAGTGATTTTGGAGTCCAAAAAAATAAAGTTTGTCACTGTTTCCATTGTTTACCCATCTATTTGCCATGAAGTGATGGGACCAGATGCCGTGATCTTCGTTTTCTGAATGTTGAGTTTTAAGCCAACTTTTTCACTCTCTTTCACTTTCATCAAGAGGCTCTTTAGTTCTTCTTTGCTTTCTGCCATGAGGGTGGTATCATCTGCTTATCTGAGGTTATTGATATTTATCCCGTTAATCATGATTCCAGCTTGTGCTTCATCTAGTCCAGCATTTCTCATGATGTACTCTGCATGTAAGTTAAATAAGCGGGGTTACAACATACAGCCTTGACGTACTCCTTTCCCAATTTGGAACCAGTCTGTTGTTCCAAGTCCAGTTCTAACTGTTGCTTCTTGGCTTGCAAACAGATTTCTCAGGAGTTAGGTAAGGTGGTCTGGTATTCCCATCTCTTTAAGACTTTTCCAGAGTTTGTTGTGACCCACATAGTCAAAGGCTTTGGCATAGTCAATAAAGCAGAAGTAGATGTTTTTCTAGAACTCTCTTGCTTTTTTGATGATCCAATGGATGTTGACAATTTGATCTCTGGTTCCTCTGCCTTTTCTAAATCCAGCTTGAACATCTACAAGTTCATGGTTCACATACTGTTGAAGGCTGCCTTTGAGAATTTTGAGCATTACTTTGCTAGAGTGTGAGATGAGTGCAACTGTGCAGTAGTTTGAAGATTCTTCGGCATTGCCTTTCTTTGGGATTGGAATGAAAACTGACCTTTTCCAGTCCTGTGGCCACTGTTGAGTTGTCCAAATTTGCTGGAATATTGAGTGCAGCACTTTCACAGCATCATCTTTTAGGATTTGAAATAGCTCAACTGGAATTCCATCACCTCCTCTAGCTTTGTTCATAGTGGTGCTTCCTAAGGCCCACTTGACTTCACATTCCAGGATGTCTGGCTCTAGGTGAGTGATCACACCATCGTGGTTATCTGGGTCATGAAGATCTTTTTTGTAAATCTCTTTTGTAAAGTCGCTCAGTTGTGTCCAACCCTTTGCGATCCCATAGACTATACAGTCCATGGAATTCTCCAGGCCAGAATATTGGAGTGAGTAGCCTTTCCCTTCTCCAGGGGATCTTCCCAACCCAGGGATTGAACCCAGGTCTCCTGCATTGCAGGCGGATTCCTTACCAACTGAACTACCAGGGAAGCCCCAACCAACCTATAATCTCCAACTGCATTAAGGTCATGAAAGTCAAGAAAGATTGAGAAACTGTCCCACACGAAAGGGAACCAGAGACATATAACAACTAAATGTAATAAATGATTAGGTAGTGGAAACTTTTGCTATAGAGAGACAATTTATTATACTATTTATATTTTATTTACATATGCACACATATGTACATATAGCAAAAGAATTGGGATAACTGGTGAGACTTAAAGGGGTTGATGGACTTGAAGATTACAATGTATCAGTGCTAATTTCCTGGTTTTGATGGTTATTATCATAGATATACAGTCCCTTGTAATACAGGGATTATATATACTAAAGTATTCCAGGGTAGTAGGGCAAGAGGTTGGAAACTTAAATGATTCAAAGGAAAATTAAGTTCTTTGTACTAGTCTTGCTACTTTCCTGTATGCCAGCGGGCACGATGCATTTGACACAAGATTACGGAAGAGAAAGGACAACCAGTGGTGTATGGACCTGAGAAGGAAGTTTGAGAAGACTTGATAAGCAGGAGAATGAGACTGCTAGGCAAGTTTGGGCTCGTAATCCAAATGGTGATTATGGACAAAGCAATATACCTTTGAACCACATTCAAGGACTCTAAAAAGAAATCATTTTAAACTGATTCCTTAAGCTAATGGTCCCCAACCTTTTTTGGCACCAGGGACCAGTTTCATGGAAGACAATTTTTCCATGAACAAGAGCAGTGGGTGGTGGTGGGGTGTTGGGGGAAGGTTTGGGGATGATTCAAGCACGTTACATTTATTTGCACTTTATTTCTATTATTATTACATCAGCTCCACCTCAGATCGGCAGGCATTAGATCCCAGAGTTCGGGGATCCCTGCCTTAAGTGATATGTATATACAACTTAGAAAACACATTTATTTCTAACAACAAACTACATTTTAAGCTGTGTCTTCTTCAGTTTTGAGGGAAACTCAAACTAACAATTGTAAAAGATGTTAGGAAAGATAGTTTAAAAGTCACAAAGCAGTAAAATTCAATAAGAGTATATACATATGTATGTATTCATGTTACATACATGTATTTCATTTTAACAAATTATTCCACAGGTTGTGTAAAACATTATCCAAATACTTCAAAACCAAAACTGTTTGATTTAGTAACTATTCAATAAATAGTTTCTAAACCAAACCAGGTGTATTTACCAATTACTAATCTCTTGATAGTTTTTGGGCAATGGGAAAGAATGGGCAAGAGAAACAGTTGCATAAAAACATGAAATCCCAAGTTGTTTAGTCAGTTGAAACTATGATATAAATAAATTTTCTCTAAATATCAAATTCATTGAAATGAGATGGTTACAAAGTGTAATTTATATCCTTCCTTCTCCAGATCTCACTATCCTTCAGGTAAAGTGTAACTTTACTTTGACGCATCTTCACCTACAATCTATAATGTTCGCAAAACACAATGCATCCCATTAGTTTATTTCAGTTACTTCCTTTCTGGTCTACAGAATGGAAATACCCTTTTTGTTTTAGCTTCGATGCATTTTTTGAACTAATACTTGACTTGAAGTTAGCAACCCCCTGAACTACTATCAAGACTGGGAACATAATGAAGTTGTATGTTTTAAATTTCCATATAGGAGATTGTTAAAGATCTTAACAAATTAGAGGTAAAGGACAGGATTAGAACTGGATCTACTGAATTTTAGGTGTGTACATGATGTACTATGAAATTGAAAAAATAAAAAATATGTGTAGTATGATTTTATTTCCATATCAAAAAAATTCCCAGAGATACCCCATAAGTTATATCCATGCATATGTCCATGTACGTCAGCAAGGAGAAAAAGGTTTAGACAACAGTCTACTATGGCTGTTCCATCATGATCCAGGGTGCGAGAGCATGAGGGTGGAACCACAGAAATGGCTATAGCACCTTCTTATGTAAAGTATTACATACAGATGTTTCTGTATAACAGATAAAGATGTTCACAGTTTTGTTCTCAATATCAGTGCCATCCTTTCTGAAGAGTTCAAGGATATTTGTCCCTCCCATTCATCCTGCCAAGAACAGTCATTTTATCACCAATTATCAGAAAAGGTTTGCCTTTGAAACAGTGTCTTTTTGTGTCACAAGAGAAGTACACCATGAAAGGGATTACATTTTACGTAAGTGATGTTCGTCAACTTTAGCATATGCTCTGCCCACGAAGAACACTTCAATAAATTGACTGGTCTTCAAAATTATATGCAGGGCACTTGAAGCTGGTGGAATCACAGAGAGAAGCTTTCCAAGTGGCTCACATCACATTTACTCAATTGCGGTCACCACTTTTATGGATCATAAAAGAAGCTATAAAATGTAGCCCCAAAGTCATCTAAAGAAAAGAGTTTTGATCAGAATGATAAAGACCCTCATCTCCCTCTCCCAGCAAATGAAACAGAATCCTGCAAATCATGTCTCTCCAGCCCAGAGGAGAAGCCTGTGGAATATTTTGCTAACTTGCAACCTTTAGAGAACACAAAAAATAAAAAGTTGGTTTCCAAGTAAACCCCAAGCCCCTAAAAAGTAAAAACCCAGAATTTCATCTATATTTGGTAAACAAGAGTAGACCAAAGCATGCCTGTCCTATCTTTTCCGATGACGACCACAAGGAGTTTAATCACAAAGTAATACACTCAGGCTGGACCAAGTATATATGTTTAAGACATTTTACATTCACAGTTTGAAATCATTCTGAAAAAATGGAGAGAGAGAGGAGTTTAACACTTAGTTTTATAACATAGTCCAGATATCTACAGATTCCTGCCCTAGCTTCAGCAAGAAGTAGCTTCATACAGATCATAAACTAGAGAACCTAGTTTTCATTCATGGACTATAGAGCCATACAAGAAATCTTCCTGCACAGGGTCACAGTGGCAGCTTGGGACAGTAACTCAATATGGGACCATTTATTATGTCCACACACACACTTCATAGTTATACAATATCGTGCAATGATGGCTATCATTTATTGACTGCCTACTATGTGTCAGACACTCAGCCAGATGCTTTATACACTTTGTAGTATTTACTCCTCAAACAACTCTGCAAGGTAGGCACTATCTTTGCTGTTTTATAGAGTTGGAAACAGATTCAGATCTGCGATTTGCTTCAAGTCACCCAGCTGTTCAAACAGAGGACTCTTCAATTTTCCAAGTCCGCACTCTCTTGGCACCACCCCAAGGACTCTGTGTGGGAATAGGTTTAGGCTCTAGGCTATGGGTACACGACAAGGCAACCAGCTTCTTTGATACAGCAGGAGTAGCCTCAGGAAAATAGGAGACAGCGGTGCTGAACTTTCCTGTAATTCTCACCTTCCTTGTGTTCTGAGATTGTTTGAAGGTGAAGGTGAATTCTTTCAGTCGTGTCCAACTCTTTGCAACCCCGTGGACTGTAGCCTACCAGGTTTCTCTGTCCATGGGATTCTCCAGGTAAGAATACTGGAGTGGGTTACCATTTCCTTCTCCAGGGGATCTTCCTGACCCAGGGATTGAACCCAGGTCTACTGCATTGGAGGCAGACGCTTTAACCTCTGAGCCAGCAGATTGTTTGGAGAGAAGTAATTCTTCCCAATGTGATCCTTCTAATTAAGACCTAGCTCATTCCTAATCAGAACATAAGCCCAATAAGAGAGGACTCTCATACAAGTAGAAGTTTAGAGCCCCAAATGGGTAGTTTTATGCTCCAACAAAAACAAGTTATGCTACCAGTTGGACCCTCCAAATCTATAAGACCTCCTGACATATACTTTTCTCCAACTCCATCGTCAGCCAAGGGAGAAGCAGGGGTTGATTCTTCCATTATCTTCAAACTGACCTAAAGAAGTAGCTCCATGTAAACAAGACACTCAACGTTCCAGAGTCTGTGAATTTAACAGCGGGTCCTCTCCAGGCATCACTTACAGTTGTGCTGTTCAATGTGCTCACCATTAATCCATAGAGCTAATAAACATGTGAGATGAGGCAAGTCCAAACTGAGATGTGCTCCAAGTGTGAAATACACACTGGACTTCAAAGACTAAGTATGAAAAAAAAAGTAAGATATATTGTTAAAACATATTATCAAATTTAATTTCCTGCTTTTTGCTTTCTTAAAATATGACTACTAGAAAGTGTAAAGTTATCTATGCCACTTGTATAATAATTCTGTTGGACAGTGTTGGTCGAGAATGAAGGCTGACCACTGCTCTTTAAAGACTGCTACAGTTCTGAAACACAGACAAGTCCTTCTTGTTTTGTTTAGTCTTAAAAGGAAGAACTGCAACTATATTAAGTCTTGGGTGGACTGCAACTTAGGGGGGAAAAACATCAAGTAGGTGAATTTGTAAGGAGTGAAAGAAGGGGAAAGAGAGAGGGGAGAAGAAATTGTTTTCTTTGAAAAACATGATTGGTGATCTGTTGGTTGGTATCAAGTGATTTTCAAAAGAGTATCAACATCCAGTTGGAATTAAGTTTCTTCCTAATTCCCAAGGTTGAGTCAAGTGCAGTATATACAGAGGCTATTCCTGGACCTTCGTTGAAAGCTACTGCCTTTCCAATTGTTTAGCTGATCACTTTTGAATGATAATTATAGCTCATTGTTGTTCCCTCTTAAAAAGCATTGACATCCATCCAAAAAATTACAGCTTACAGTTCAGGGAATATTTATGTGATATTTATAGCCTGTGAAGAAAACCCTGGGGAACTGCCAGTAGGGAGGATTATTTATCAATTTCTCATTCTTCAAGTTTGAGTCTTCTTGAGATTCATATCCAAAGGATATTTTGTAATCCTATGGAACGCTAACGTGTGAATATAATTTGGCATATGGGTCAAGTTCAAAGAAAAATTCATTTTCTTTGAAAAATGGTGGTGATAGTGGTGGGGAAACCTAGCTGATCCCACCTAAAACACAGCAGACCCAAAAAAACACGCTCAAGGATGACACAGCAGACCCAAAAAAACACACTCAAGGAAGTAGTGTTATATATTTGAAGAATTTTCTTAAGTTAGCCAAGAAAAATAAAGTAAAATCAAGGAGGGAAAGCTGGAGTTTCAATTTCTGGAGACTACTTCCTGGTGATATGAAAACAAAAGTTAAATTCAGAGAGATTCAATTCTGAAGTTAGTATCGCATAAAAAACAATCGAAAATATTTAACTATGTGCATATGTTTGTACACAAACAGAAATAGATATAAACAGACCTTAATTAGCGTTGTAGACTTTAATTATCTTCATACAGTAATTGGGAATGGTTTTGTTCTGATTTATTCCATAACGCTTACTGTGTTCTGTTAACAACTCTTTTTTCCCCTTACAGCCCGTAATAGAAGGCTTTTACTGCGCACTTTATTGCATCTGCTTTTCATTTAATGACCATTGTTCTGGTCTGTCAGAGCAAGCAGCTACACAACTTCCCAAATCTGCAAGATTAAGCAAATATTTTGACAATGCCTAGACTTTTTTCTCTCCTTTCCTTTTTTTTTTTTTTTTAACTGAATAAAATTAAAAAGAATTTTTTACTTCCCCACACAATGGTAGGCGAGTTCTTAAGCCAAAGAGTACAAAGAATAAAGTGGCAGTTAAATGTGCTTCATGTGGCAAAATACATTAAGTCATTTTCTGACAGTTTCACTTAAGAGTCCTAAGAATCCGGCCTGAACCACACAGCTGAGGTTGCCAGAAGCCTCCCTGGACAACAAGGAGGTCGCTGGACCCCTGTGGCCAAGCACCTGGAGGCTTTCAACTATGACTAGCTTCTGGAACAAAACACAGGTCTCCTGGTCACCTTGGAAGGCCACGGAAGGTAAGCTGAATGACAGCTGTCCGAATCACTAGAAGACATCATTAAAATATAGTTTAGATAACATACAAAATTCCAATACTGATTGCAGCAAGATAGGATTATGACCCTACCCACAGAAGGCGGCTACACATACAAGAACACAAGCATTTCTAAGAGACCGGGGACACAAAGTTGGGGAAGGAGAGATGGGGAAAATCCATCAACCTATAAGCATTCATTTGTCTTATAAATATTCTAATGGTAGAAGGCAGAAAATACCTCCAATCTGCAAAAAAAAAGTAAGTGCTACTAAGTATGTGAGGTAATGGATGTCAACTAAACCTACTGTGGTGATCATTCAGCAATATATGTGTGCTCAGTCACTGAGTCATGGCCAACTCTTTGCAACCCATGGACTAGAGCCCTCCAGGCTCCTCTAGCATTTCCCAGGCAAGAATACTGGAATGGGTTGCCATTTCCTTCAGAGAGAGAGAGAGAGAGAGAGATCTCAAATCATTAAGTTGTATACCTTAAACTTATACAATGTTGTGTGTCACTTATATCTCAATAAAACAGGGGCATGGGAGAAAGAAATAAACAAGAGATAATGGCAGCCTTGGCATGTGGTGATGGCAGTGCCTGTTCCTGGAGTGAGGGACAGGGTGAAAAATAGAAGAACTTGAAACAGTCTCTGCCCTTCAGAGTAGTTTATGAAACCAGGCACAGAAAGGTAACTAGCAACAGAAAGCAAGGACTGAATTAATCCCAGAGATATAAGCCTCTTAAAACTTTCACGTAGGGAATTTCTCCTTGGATGCAGCACCTGGCAGGGAGAATTCTTGCTAAGAGGGCAAAACTCTGCTAGAAAGATAGGAAAGATGGCTTGACATGAATGAGACACAGAAGAGCATCAGCAAAAATAAAGCAAAGATCAAGAGCCCTCTAGAGGAGGTAGAGCTTTGTCTTGCTACTACTGGATGTGGCATACTGCCACTGGTTTGCATTTACTGCTGCTGCTGAGTCGCTCAGTCGTGTCTGGCTCTGTGCAACCTCATAGATGGCAGCCCATCAGGCTCCTCTGTCCCTGGGATTCTCCAGGCAAGAATACTGGAGTGGATTGCCATTTCCTTCTCCATTTGCATTTACTACAGTGAAGGAAAGAGTACAAAGCTGGAAGTGTACTTCAGGAAGATCTAGGGGAAGGCCATCAAGTTCAAGGGTAAGCCATGGACATGTTGCCTAAGGATTCTTGTGGAATGTGCCCCTCGATACTCCCTGCAGTGCTAACACCACTGGCCGAGCCCTTAACTAGGACAAGTCTTTACCTAGTCCTTAACTAGTCAAGTCTTAACTAGGACATGACTTTTAGTGAATGCCTTGAATGAGTTCTCAGACTGTTCCATTAAACACTCATTTTATCAGAAAAGTCTGGTAACTCTCTTTAAAATTGTTTTCATGTTATCACTGATGGTTATTTCTAGAGTTAAGCAGTACGAAGAAACAAAAAACCCTAGAGTCTTGTCTTTCATTTCCAAGTCTCAAGGAGTGTATTTACCTTAGAGCAGAGATTATAAAGTTGTGGTATTGAAATCTCTTGTCCCTTCTCCTCTCAAAACAAGAACACAAACTAGTATCAAAGCTCCTGAAGCTCAGAACAGAATAAAACATCTTCGTACAGATTCACTGGCCTTAGTCAAAAGAGTGAATCAGCAGATCTGGAGTTATCTGTATTTTTCACAAACATGGGAGGTGATTTTGACTTTGGTAGGATTACTCTATGTGATTCTGCATATTTTGAAGCAGGCGGTTGAGAAACTAAATGTTGAAGTTCCATTACCAAGACACAACATGGTAAATTTCAAGAGCAGGGTTTGGAGCCAGACCCTAGGCTTTACCACTTCCAGGCTGTCTAACCTTAGAAAAATGACTTAATCATTCTGTGTTTTAGTTCTTTTCTCTTCAAAATGGGACAATGATAGCTGTGAGAAAGAAATGAAAAATATAGGACTAAGCGTAACACCAGGCACGAGGTAAACGTTCCAATATCTTAGTTGCTCTTAATAGTGGATTCCTCCAAAGGTGCATTCAGCTAATGAGCCAGATGTGGGGGGAGAGGGTAAGTCGAAGCAGAGTCCGGTAGAAAAAATAAACAAATGTGGCTAAGCATAAAATTTGGTCCTTATTAGGTATCCTCCCATTATCATCTCAGTATGGTCAGTGCTGTTCTACAAGCTGTAGGAAATCATTAAATTATTCATGGGAGCTTCCCTTGTGGTCCATTGGTTAAGAACCTGCCTTCCCACGCAGGGGACACAGGTTCTATCCCTAGTTGTGGAACTAAGATCCCATACACCTCAGGCAACTAAGTCTGCAGGCCCCAACTACAGAGACTGCATTCTGGAGGCCATGTGCCACTAGATAGAAGCCCACACGCTGTAACTAAGACTTAACACAGCCCCCCCAAAAAATACTCATATATATGGAAAGCTTTAGATATAACATGAACCTCTTATAACACAAGATTTCCTAGCAACCTTCTCTGGCACAGACACAGCTATGGGCCAGGAAACAAAGCCACTGAACCTCCAAGCACAGGTTCCACCACCTCACTGTATGGGAATCCTGTTAAACACTGGTCTCCAAAGAGATGAGCTTGCAATGCAAACCCAGTGCATTCAGTTCAACTAGCATTTATTGAGCCCCTGTGATGATCAGGAACTCCATGAGATGCTGAGGATGATATAAAGAGAAAAAAAGAAAATGAACCTGTCCTCAAGGACATCATAATCTAGAGTGTGAAGGGGATGTAGTTGTGGATGAACACTGTAACCCAAGATGGAAGAATGCCACATGAGCAGAGAGGAAGCAGTAATTAACTCTAATGGGGGCAGTTAGGAAAGGCTTTCCTTAAGAGCAGAGGTAGCATGCCATTCTAAGAGATCAATAAGGCAAGTCTGTGAAACAAGTTTAATGACTTTTTCATTCACAGAAACAACCCAGGAAAAGCCTGAAGGACCAGTCCTGTCTCTGCAGTCACATGAGTGTGATTTGATTAAATGTTTGTTGTTACTACATCACATTTTAAAAAATGAATATGAACATTTATCTACTATTCCATCTTCTTCAAAGAGAAAAAAAATCCTATAATTCTTTTTCAAAAGCAAATCCTCTAATAACAATTCAAGAGCAGTGAATTAGTGAAGGTATCACCTACTAGTTGGCCAAAGCATAACCCTGAACAAAGCCCGCATTTTATGTAGCAATAAAACCTGAGGGTTTTTTTTCCCCCTTATAGATGGCTGCTTCTTTGTACCTGACTACAATCACTAATAATTTCTTCAGACCAGCACAGGAAACAGGTATTGATCACAATAAGCCACCACATCCACAAACAACTGCTAAAGCAGGTTACGGTCTCCATGGAAACCCTCCAATAGAACCAATCTGAATTCAATTTCAGAAGTAATGAGAGCAGATAATTTTACACTCGATCAATCACTGTCAGCCGCCGTTATCAGCCAATCAGTCATCATGTCAGTCAATCACACTTTCGACAAACTTCTTCTGTGGCGTGGTCAGACGAGAATGTTTTGACATCCAGGAGCAACACGATCAAATTGGCTTGTCTCCCCTGGCAGGAAGCCCAAGACACAGCGATGCATTGTGTTCGCAAAGGCAATAAACAGATAGGGCAACCAAAATACACTGATTGTGGGAGCTTCTAGGCAGCAGTTGCAGTAATGGTTACAATACTTTAAATAGAGAAGTACTTTAGCCCCAAAGGTCATAGAGTTTAATCCTCTCATTTAAACCTAAAAAAACAGAGGATCAGAGAGGTTAAAATACCTGCCCAAAGCCACACAGTGGAAAACCCAAGAGAGAAAACATGCGCTTTCTCCCAGCCCAATGCTCTTTCAGGATGTCAGGCTGCTGTTATTAAATGCCTTCTTTTTTTGTAAGGCAAGTGGGATATTTGAAGGTGAGGTTCCAGCTCTAAATAGAGTGCCCAGAGCCTGCAGGAGACTCACAGGATACTTGTGGGGCTTGTGTTTTAGAATCATCTCAAGCCTCTCTGTTTGGGGTTAGTTAGTCCTTGACCAAAGGCAACTTCCAGTTTCTAAGCGGGGAACAAAAGATGTTTAAATACTACAGGGCTACCAAATCATTGTTAGAAAAATTACACTTTGATGAATTTCAGGCAGGACTATCATGAACACATTGGTTGCATTTCCTTAAAAATGCTGGGTTAAATTTGAGGGGGCAGTCTGCTCCTGGCAAATATATTTGGGCTCTTGTCAACCTCAAACATTAGCAAAGTTATCTTGGACTTCTCAAAAACCTGCAAGGCATTTGGTTCAGCGATTCTTTGTAAATACAGATTTCATCATGAAAATCTCAAATATTTCAAGATTCCTCTGTATTTTCTCAAAGAGATGCTTTATTAGTTTTCTTTTTTTTTCTTTCCTACTGTATTATTGCTGTGCCCATTCCACAGGGAGACAATTTTCTGAGGTTTATGCTTACATTATTTCTTGGTAAAATGGATTAACTTAATGGTTCTCAAGCTTCAGTATGCATGGGAATCCACCAAAGTTGTTAAAACTGAAGATCCCCAGACCCTTCCTCTAGAAATCTTCATTTAGTTGGAGGGGGAGGGGGCTGGGCCCAGGAACCACCTTTTCATCAAGGGGCCAGGTAATACCAATGAACTTCCTCTTCAACCATCCTGGAAAATGTCAGTAACTAATGATATCTGGCAGCAGATTTGGGTGATTATTTTGATGATGACTTTTCATGCACATTTCTCCCCAGACATTTTCAACTTCATCACTTGTATCAGAAGAACACAATTTTAACGGCCTCTGATCACAAGCTTTTATACATCTATAACCATTTTCTATTTGTTGTAAGTAGGCATTATCTTGGGCTTCCCTGGTGGCTCAGACGGTAAAGAATCTGTCTGCAATGCAGGAGATGTGGGTACGATCCCTGGGTTGGGAAAAGCCCCTGGAGGAGGAAATGGCAACCCACTCCAGTATTCTTGCTGGGAAAATCCCATGGACAGAGGAGCCTGGCAGGCTATTGTCTGTGGTGTCACAAAGAGTCTCACATGACTGAGTGACTGAGCGCACACACACACACACAGAGGCATTCTCTTAAACAGGTAGATGGTATACAAGGCACTAATTCATCCCATCAAAATCTGTCTAAGTCAAATGAGGTGGAAAAGCAACACAGATATGGGTTCAGGCTAGATATGAAACCATTAATTAGAACAAGAGTCATGCGGCAACTTTAACATGAAATGGCTGTTGGATTTCTCTAGTCTGTTTGCCTGATCTGGTCTCAAAATTCCTGCTTTATCTTCTTGCAAAACGGATATAAGGTTTTTGCTTATTTCTGGATCAGTAATACTGATTCCTTGCCTGAATTTCCTTCTTAGTTCAGTCTTTGTCTTTCACTTGTGTGTTTTAAGACAGTTCATGTTTCAGGAGTGTGTGCCAACAACAAGTATGTTGTGTGTACACTAGGTAGATGGTACACCCTGTGAGGACAGACACAGCTTTTTTTCACACTTGCACCCTCTGAACATGGGAGACTGCCTGGCACAGAGTAAACACTCAGTAAGTCTATGTTGAATAAATAAATCAAACTAAAGATGATTGGATGATACGCAGTAAGTAAAAACGCACTTGTCTGGATATTGAGTGAATAGAGCTAGTTTTAAAAGTCAAGTTTATCATATTAATCAATGACTACTCATTTTCTCAAAGGTTGCTCTTACTGATGAAACTCTTAGTTAGGTGCTGTTTATCCCACAGAAACCAAAAGGAAAGGCAATATTTTAAACATGCCCTCCTTCGTAACGCAAGCTATCATATAGATTTTTCTTTGCAGTCTTGAGCTTGTTTCATCAGCAGCAGCACCAGCAGCTGTCTTGATGGAGAAGGCAATGGCACCCCACTCCAGTACTCTTGCCTGGAAAATCCCAGGGACGGAGGAGCCTGGTGGGCTGCAGTCCATGGGGTCACAAAGAGTCAGACAAGACTGAGCAACTTCACTTTGACTTTTCACTTTCATGCATTGGAGAAGGAAATGGCAACCCACTCCAGTGTTGTTGCCTGGAGAATCCCAGGGACGGGGGAGCCTGGTGGGCTGCCGTCTGTGGGGTCGCACAGAGTCGTACACGACTGAAGCGACTTAGCAGTGGCAGCAACTATGTTTGAGTGTCTCCTGTGGAGGTATGGGTCAGCACTGGACTGCTGCAGGGGCAGGGACTCTGGGTGCAGAAGACCTGGGTATGGCATAAGTCCTCTTGGAGGAGGTCGCCATTAACACCACCATAGAGCCACCAGAACTTACACAGGACTGGGAAACAGACTCTGAGGGCACGAAGAAAACCTTGTGCACACCAGGACTCAGAAGAAAGGACCAGTGACCCCACAAGAGACTGACCCAGATATGCCCGTGAGTGTCCAGGAGTCTCTGGCAGACGTGTGGGTCAGTGGTGGCCTGCTGCAGGGTTGGGGGACTAAGTGTAGTAGTGCATGCATGGTACCTTTTGAAGGAGGTCACCATTATCTTCCTTACCTCCACCATTTTTGGCCTCAGGTCAAATAACAGGAAGAGAACACAGCCCCGCCCATCAACAGAAAATGAGCCCCGCTCATTAAAGACTTACTGAGCATGACCCTGCCCATCAGAACAAGACCCAGTTTCCCCCTCAGTCAGTCTCTCCCATCAGGAAGCTTCCATAAGCCTCTTATCCTTCTCCATCAGAAGGCGGATAGAATGGAAACCACAATCACAGAAAATTAACCAATCTGATCACATGGACCACAGCCTTGGCTAAGGCGATAAAACTATGAGCCATACCCTGTAGGGCCACCCAAGACAGGTCATGGTGGAAAGTCCTGACAAAACTTGGTCCACTAGAGAAGGGAATGGTAACCACTTTAGTAGTCTTGCCTTGAGAACCCCATGAACAATGTGAAAAGGCAAAAAGATAGGACACTGAAAAGATGAACTCCCCAGGTCGGTAGGTGCCCAATAAGCTACTGGAGATCAGTGGAGAAATAACTCCAGAAAGAGTGAAGAGACAGAGCCAAAGCAAAAACAACATCCAGTTGTGGATGTGACCAGTGAAGGAAGTAAATTCTGACGCTGTAAAGAGCAATATTGCACAGAACCTGTAATGTTAGGTCCGTGAATCAAGGCAAATTGGAAGTGGTCAACAGGAGATAGCAAGAGTGAACATCAACCTTTTAGGAAACAGCAGACTAAAATGGATGAATTAAACTCAGAAGACCATTATATCTACTACTGTGGGCAAGAATCCATTTGAAGAAATGGAGTAGCCATCATAGTCAACAAAAGAGTCCAAAATGCAGTGCTTGGATGCAATCTCAAAAACAACAGAATGATCTTTGTTTGTTTCCAAGGCAAGCCATTCAATATCACAGTAATCCAAGTCTATGCCCCAACCAGTAATGCTGAAGAAGCTGAAGTTGAATGGTTCTATGAAGAGCTACAAGACCTTCTAGAACTAACATCAAAAAAAGATGTCCTTTTCATTATGGGGGACTGGAACGCAAGGAACCCAAGAAATTCATGGAGTAACAGGCAAATTTGGCCTTGGAGTACAGAATGAAGCAGGGCAGGGGCTAACAGAGTTTTGCCAAGAGAATGCACTGGTCATAGCAAACACCCTCTTTCAAGAACACAAGAGAAGACTCTACAGGTGGACATCACCAGATGGTCAATACAAAAATCAGACTGATTATATTCTTTGCAGTCAAATATGGAGAAGCTCTATACAGTCAGCAAAAACAAGATCGGGAGCTGAGTGTGGCTCAGATCATGAACTCCTCATTGCCAAATTCAGACTGAAATTGAAGAAAGTAGAGAAAACCACTAGACTATTCAGATATGACCTAAATCAAATCCCTTACAATTATACAGTGGAAGTGACAAATAGATTCAAGGGATTAGATCTGATAGAGTGCCTGAAGAACTATGGATGGAGGTTTGTAACATTGTACAGGAGGCAGTGATCAAGACTATCCCCAAGAAAAAGAAAGGCAAAATGGTTGTCTGAAGAAGCCTTACAAATAGCTGTGAAAAGAAGAGAAGTGAAAGGCAAAGGAGAAAAAGAAAGATATACCCATTCGAATGCAGAGTTTCAAAGAATAGCAAGGAGAGGTAAGAAAACCTTTCTCAGTGATCAGTGCAAAGAAATAGAGGAAAGCAACAGAATGGGAAAGACTAGAGATCTCTTCAAGAAAATCAGAGATACCAAGGGAACATTTCATGCAAAGATGGGCACAATAAACGACAGAAAGGGTATGGACATAACAGAAGCAGAAGATATTAAGAAGAGGTGGCAAGAATACACAGAAGAACTGTACAAAAAAGATCTTCATGATCCTGATAACCATGATGGTGTGATCACTCACCTAGAGCCAGACATCCTGGAATGTGAAGTCAAGTGGGCCTTAGAAAGCATCACTACGAACAAAGCTAGTGGAGGTGATGGAATTCCAGTTGAGCTCTTTCAAATCCTGAAAGACGATGCTGTGAAAGTGCTGCACTCAATATGCCAGCAAATTTGGAAAACTCATCAGTGACCACAGGACTGGAAAAGGTCAGTTTTCATTCCAATCCCAAAGAAAGGCAATGCCAAAGAATGTTCAAACTAACGCACAATTGCACTCATCTCATACGTTAGTAAAGTAATGCTTAAAATTCTCTAAGCCAGGTTTCAACAGTATGTGAACCATGAACTTCCAGATGTTCAAGCTGGATTTAGAAAAGGCAGAGGAACCAGAGATCAAATTGTCAGATATCAAATCGGATCATCGAAAAAGCAAGAGAGTTTCAGAAAAACATTTACTTTTGCTTTATTGACTATGCCAAAGCCTTTGACTGTGTGGATCACAATAAACTCTGGAAAAGTCTTAAAGAGATGGGAATACCAGACCACCTTGCCTGCCTCCTGAGAAATCTGTATGCAGGTCAAGAAGCAATAGTTAGAACTGGATATGGAACAACAGACTGTTCCAAATAGGAAAAGGAGTATGTCAAGGCTGTATATTGTCACCCTGCTTATTTAACTTACATGCAGAGTACATCATGAGAAATGCTGGGCTGGATGAAGCACAAGCTGGAATCAAGATTGTGGGGAGAAATATCAATAACCTCAGAGATGCAGATGACACCACCCTTATGGTAGAAAGCAAAGAAGAACTAAAGAGCCTCCTGAAGAAACTCAAAGAGGAGAGTGAAAAAGTTGGCTTAAAACTCAACATTCAGAAAACTAAGATCATGGCATCTGGTCCCATCACTTCATGGCAAACAGATGGGGAAAACAGTGGAAACAGTGACAGACCCTATTTTCTTCAGTTCAAAAATCACTGCAGATGGTGATTGCAGCCAGGAAATTAAAAGGTGCCTCCTCTTTGGAAGAAAAGTTATGACCAATCTAGATAGCACATTAAAAAGCAGAGACACTACTTTGCCAACAAATATCTATCTAGTCAAAGCTATGGTCTTTCCAGTAGTCATGAATGGATGTGAGAGTTGGACTATAAAGAAACCTGAGTGCTGAAGAATTGATGCTTTTGAACTGTAGTGTTGGAGAAGACTCTTGAGAGTCCCTTGGACTGCAAGGAGATCCAACCAGTCCATCCTAAAGGAAATCAGTCCTGAATATTCATTGAAAGGACTGATGCTAAAGCTGAAACTCCAATACTTTGGCCACCTGATGGGAAGAACTGACTCACTGGAAAAGACCCTGATGCTGGAAAAGATCGAAGGCTGGAGGAAAAGTGAATGACAGGATGAGGATGAGATGGTTGATGGCATCACCGACTCAATGGATGTGAGTTTGAGTAAAAGTTCCGGGAGTTGGTGATGGACAGGGAAACCTGGTGTGCTGTAGTCCATGGAGTCGCAAAGAGGCAGACACGACTGAGTGCCTGAACTGAACTGACTGAAATAGAAACATTATTAGAAGCTGAAATTAATTGTAGATACTGGAGGAGTAAAGGGCAATTAGGAAGGGGGATGGAAAGATTAAAACAAACAAAAACAAAACCTTCACAACGTTATCTAGCTTCCCTGGTGGCTCATATGGTAAAGAATCTGCCTGCAATGCAGGAGAACCCAGGTTCGATCCGTGGGTGGGGAAGATTCCCTGGAGAAGGGAATGGCAACCCACTCCAGTATTCTTGCCTAGAGGATTTCTTGGACAGAGGAGCCTGGTGGGCTACAGTCCAGGGGGTTACAAAGCAATTAATACTTTCAGGGTATTTAGCAGTTGGTGATCTAAAAAGCCTGTAAAAATTCAGGTAACTTTCAAAACTCTCTTTACTACCTCCATTGCAATCGCTCCCAGGCTCATGCTCTCTCTACATCCTTCAAATGACAGAGACAACCCTTAGGAAAGTTACTTATGGGCTTCACAGCCTGACTGAAAACAACTTTAGATTTTGCAAGAAACAAGCAAACTAGAGGAGAAATGAGCTCCATGAGATATCAGAGATTCTTCTCATCCCATTAAGGAAAACAATGTCTCAACACTGGTTGAGACCTCATTGACAACTGGGTACCACGTTAAACTCTTCACACACCCTATCCCAATGGATGCTTACTGTGTTTCCAAGAGGTAGAAATCAGTATGCTCACTTTACAGGGAACCATGGTTCAGCGAGCTCCATCCCAGTGGCCAAACTGATGAAGAACAGTAAAGCTGAGACTAAAATAATAGCAAATATTTACTAAGGGCTTAGTTAACATCAGTCATTGTTTCATGTGCATTAATTATTAACTCCTCTGATCCTCACTTCAACCATATAAGGTAGGTGCCTCGATATCCTTTTTACAGGTCAGAGAATAAATACAGAGAGATTAAGTAACTTGCCCAAGTAGTCACAGCTGGTAAGTGGCAGAGCTGGGACTGGAACCCAGATGGTCAGCTTTGGACCCTGTGCCTTAACTACCAGACCCCATCAGTCTTTATAATAGGGTCTAGGCTGGCTTTTTCCAAAGGCCAGATTTTTTCCAGGATACAATGTTGATTCATATTTCTGGAGAAAACAAACAAACAAAAGGCATACCTTAACCAGAGCCCCATTAAGACTCCGCCAATATCATAAATCATGCGTTCTTTATTATACATAGAGACATCCTATGTGCTTGTAATTAAAGGAACCGTATAATTCATTGTCCAATCCAAGACTCATCTGAGAGTGAAAGGGCATGCTATTAATAATTATCCAAGGACTACAGATGTAACCTGGCACCATCCCAGGTGCCCAAGAGAGTGTGTTTACCCAAGTAATGAATGTGTCCACACATGCGATGTGATATAGTCAATTTCAGACCTTCTGATAAGCTTAGCTGGATGACAACTGTGAAGTCAAATGCCTTCTGACACTGCAGGCCCACCCATTCTCTCACTCCAAGAGCTGCTAGCCCTTGCTTTACCTAATGCGTTTCTTTTAACTTGTTTGCTCACAAAAGGCTGTGCGTAATTGGTCAGCCACGAGAGATTAATTTGTACTTAGCTGGCTGAGCAGACGCCGTGATAACTCAATAGCGGATGGTGCTGGCACATGGACCTGAGGCTGCTCTTTAGAAGCCTTCCCACCAGCTCTTCACCCTTCACACCATCCCTTGCAAGCCTGCCTCTGTGGAAGTTATCAGCCAAGCCCTTTACTACCTCATTTTTGTCTGCCTGAATGAATTCTGATATGTAGTTTTCAATTTTCTCATGGACCATTTTAAAAATGAAAACACCTGTGAAGACACCCAGATTCTCCCTTTCTAAAACAATGCAAGAAAGAACCAAGCAGTTGGTGTGCATAATGAGCAGGAAAACATAGAACTAAGCAAGAGCAAGGTTACATAGACCTTTCTTCTCTTTCATGCTATTTACGACTATAATCAAGATATTGGAGAAGGAAATGGCAACCCATTCGAGTATTCTTGCCTAGAGAATCCCATGGACAGACGAGCTGGCGGCTTACAGTCCATAGAGTCACAAAGAGTCGGGCACGACTGAAGTGACTTAACACACATAATCAAGGTATACACTTACCTGTCATGAACTTTGTAAAAATGAGAGAAGTTTAAAAAGTTACATAAATCAAAAAGTGCTATATAAACGCTAATTGCTATCATTGCACCATCCCTGAAACCTGATTTCAGAATTTATTTTAATCAAATAGAGGCATTTAAAGTCAAGCACCAGGCACAGGGCCTGAGAAAACTCGACCTAACCTTGGAAATGCATCATGTTCTAGGTTCGCGCCTATAACACAGGTCTCCCAGAGCAGCCATACTGGCCACATCCCGGGCATTGTCGCCAAGGATAAAGTCCCTTCAAAACACTATAGAAGCAGAGCACGGGAGATAGGGAATAGAAAAGAGAGCAGGTGAGCAAGGTAAAGATTCTGGTTAAACATCCTCCAACCTGGTCCCTTTGCTCTGACTGGTGGAACCAGGAGGTGGAGCGGGGACTCATAAGCACCATGCATTGTGCTCTCAGCTCACGTTTTTACCGCGCTGGCCAGGGTGTCAAGACAACCTACAATGCTGCACAAGGTATGGTACCCAGAGTAAAGCTGTCTTCAAAAAATTGGACAGCAGGGACTTCCCTGGTGGTCCAGCGGTTAAGAATCTGCTTTGCAACGCAGGGTACATAGGTTCAGTCCCTAATCAGGGAACTAAGACTCCACATGCCAGGGAGCAACTAAGCCCACGAGCCACAACTACTGAGCCTATTTATCACAACTAGAGACTCCATGCACCGCAGTGAAAGATCCTGCCCAATGCAACGAAGATCCCATGTGCTGCAACTAAGACCCAACACACCCAAATAAAAAATAATAATAATAATAATAATAAATTAAAAAAAACTGGACATCAGACACAAACCTGGACAGAGTCAGAATGCAGCCCTGGCTTCTCCTGTCCCCTTAACTCAGCAGCAGTTTGAGAAGAGTCCATTTTAATGGAGCAGGATGGGCTTACCAGGTAAGAGGGAAGGAAATCCCACCCACCCACAAACAGCGAGCATTCTCTGATTGGAGGACAATGGGCTTGTGCACTGGGATTTCTATTTCACTTATTCACATGGGGATGGGAAACAAGCTGGTCTACGATTCGTATCACTGAGGCTGCTCCTCATGAAAGGGGATCACATAGCCCTGCAACTGGACTTCTGGCCCAATGGTAGCACCATCTGCATTTCTGAGTCACTGTGCTGCGCTCCCCAGGGATAAGGGGAGTGCCTGGACCTGCCCTGGGGCACACAAGAGCCAAATGCTGCACATGAACTTGAGTACTCGGAATGTGGCTACTCCCACCTGAAATGTGCTCAAGATGTGCAAAACCCACACCTGCGTTTGAAGGCTTCAAGTGTGTCTCTCAACAACGTTTATGTTGATTACTTGCTGAAATGACGGTATTTTGAACACACTGGGTTAAGCAACACAGTCCTTCAAAATCCATTTCACTTTTTTTTTTTTAACATGGCCATGAAAACATTTAAAGTTGCCTCTGTGGCTAATCAGGCCTCTCTGGGTGCTCAGCAGGAAAGAATTCACTTGCAAGGTAGGACATGGGTTTGATCCCTGAGTCAGGAAGATCCTCTGGAAAAGGAAATGGCAACCCCCTCCAGTATTCTTGCCTGGGAAATCCCATGGACACAGGAACCTGGCAGGTTACACTTCACGGGGTGAAGAGTTGGACACAACTTAGCTACTAAACAACAACCTGTGGCTAATATTTGTAGCTCAGGCTATGTTTCCTATGAAAAGCACTGGTCTAGACCCTTATCAGCTGTGATGTGCTCCATGGAACAGAAACACCATCATCAACTGGGAGCTTGTTAGAAACAAAGAATGTTCAGCCCCACCTCTTGATCTACTGCCTTTTCGTACTCCATGGGGTTCTCCAGGCAAGAATGCTGAAGTGGTTTGCCTTTCCCTTCTCCAGTGGACCACGTTTTGCCAGAACTCTCCACTATGACGCATTCATCTTGGGTGGCCCTATACGGCATGGCTCATGAGTTAGACAAGGCTGTGATCCATGTGATGACAGAGGACTAGATGGTTGGATGATATCACCAACTCAATGGACATGAGTTTGAACAAGCTCTGGATGAAAGACAGGGAAGCCTGGTGTGCTGCAGTCCATGGGGTCTCAAAGAGTAAGACACGATTGAGCAACAGAACAACAACTGACCTACTGAATCAGAATCTGCATTTTAACAAGATTCCCCAGGTAATTTGCATGAACTTTAGAGTTTGAGAAGCAGTGCCCTAGGGCCTAGAATATTGCTTGGAACTCAGTAGGCACTTGGGAAATATTTGTTAAATGAGGAAATGAGCTATCTCTAGGAAGTAGCTGCACAGAGAACACTTGGGGGAGAAGGGAAGGTCCTCTCCTGGCTTTCTCTTTAGCTCATTAATATTGATACCCTTGTCAGATTAATCACCTTTTTTTTTTTTTTTTAGCAGGCACATAGTATCAGGTCTTAAGAAAAACTGTGGTCTCTACATCCCTAGGTCCTGGGAGCTGGTCAGAAATTAAGGATCCTGGATCTCTCACCAGACTCTCTGGTTTGGCAGCAAGACTGTAAATAGACCTCCTAGGTAAATGATAATCACAGTACTGAGAAGCTAAGGGCCAGCTCTCAATAACTTCACAGAAGCAAGAAAGCAGAGATCAGAAGAGGAGGACTTAAAGGAACCAAACTGTGCAGGTTGCTTCTCCGGGCCTCTCAAGGTACCCAGAGCATCCAAGGGGAAGCACAGAGGAGAGGCCTTAGACAGGGGAGGTGGAGCAGAGCAGGAGGACAGGGCAAGGCAGGCCCTGCGGCACAGGGCGCACGACCGTGTTTGGCCAACCAGAGAACTGACAAAGAATTGCTCTGCATCCCAACTCTGCACTTCATTCCTTTTCTAGACCTAAAATCCTCGACACAGCTGGAATGTCTGATCACGTTAGCTATAAAAACATACACTCATAAAGCTGATTTTTCTAAATCAGAAGCAAATGCTCAGGGAAAGGGACGTCATGGCCTGCGGAGAACAAAAGTCACAACTATTGTCTCTGTCTCCTGGCATTCACTCCCAGACATCCGCAACTCCCCACCCAGCCACCCTCAGGCCAGAAAAACAGAGGTTTGGGGCAGGCGGTGGGTAGACAGAAAAAATAGCGGAGGCTAAGAAATCGGGGAACAAGGCAAAAGATGAAGAAAAAGAGACCTTGAGAGGAAAAAAAATGAAGTCCTGAAAATGCCATCAGAAGCTGCAAATAGATGGTGGGGAGATACAGAGGAAATGGGAGTGGGGCAATATAAAGCAGTGTCTTTTAAAAAGTCTCCCTGTTAGTGAGCAAGAGGAGGAAGAGCAGTCTATGTGTGGCCAGAGGGCACACAAACAGGGCTGGCGTGCCTACAGTCCCACCTTTCTTCCCCTCCTTTCCTGGAAAGCATCATCTGCTCTTTCTCAGCTCTGACAATTGTCCTAGGGGATGGGCTCCCCAGGCAAGTGGTGGGATACAGCCTGTAGGTTTCTATTAGAGATAAGCCTCGTGTGAGGGGGAAGGTGGACTTGGGAACACAGATGTACATCGTAGCCAACTTGCCTGCCACCACACTAGGGCAGCTTGGAGTTCAGCCTGCCAGAGCCAGAGGAAGCCAGAGAGGTGCTGCCAAGGTGTTCATGGTGAATGGAAGGTGTTCCCCACCTCCCAACACCAAGTAGCAGGGCTCCTTTGCCAATTGTGTTTCACGTTTCAATATCTTTTTAAGAAAACCAACCAATCCTACTTGGCCTGGGTGCAGTATTATGCACCAGGCTCCAGTATTGGCACTGGAGAAAAGGAGCCAGAATTGCTGCTAGCAAGGACTTCAACAGGATCCGTGAACTCCGAGCAGGGAAGGAAGGAACGGCCTCATCAGTGTGAACGCCTCTGGGTTCCTCTGACTTCGAGGCTGCTCTGATGAAAAACAAAGACCCTCTGGGGCATTCACAGCCAGCTTCTTGCCAGACAGCACATCTTATCAAGGTGGAGTTGGCATTTTCAAGCTCAAGGACCTCTCTTCTTTGAGAGCATCTTTTACTTCAAACGGTATCTGGGTCTGATGAGAGTGCTAGGGCAGTCAGATGGACTCAGTTTAGGTGACTCACTCCAGCATTCTTGCCTGGAAAATTCCATGGACAGAGGAGCCTGGTGGGCTACAGTCCATAGGATTGCAAAGGAAGGACATGACTGAGTACACATACATATGCACACACCTCCAGAATCCCACCTTCTCCAAAGGGCAACTGGAACTTCTCCGTGGAGTGTTTCTTACTGTGTCCTTGAGAAATATATCGGAATGAGGGTGTTCAAATTGGTCAAGGAAAAATCCAGTGAAAAATTCACAGGCATCACTTTCCTTTCACTGCATTGCTCCTTGCCAAGAATGACAGTGTTATATTTTTCCTTTTTTGTATGTCTGACAGTACACAAAATATCCCACTCCATTGTTGCCCCATAACTCTTCATATCCTGAATGGACTTGGAAAGAAAAGTAAAGTTGGCCACAACTTTTTGCTGTGGTTTCCCCAACTATAAAAAGAGAACAGAGTCATTAATTCGGGATTTCTTGCAGACCCATTTGCCAGGATGGACCATCTTAACCAAAATGCTTATTCTCATGGTAACAAAATGAAGGACTTTAAAATTCTCCAAGCAGTGGAAGTGATGCGTGTGTTTATGTAATCAGAGATTTAGACATGGCTTTGGAAATGAGCACTGGCCTAAAAGGGGATACCAGCATCCAAACAGAATGTGCGATCCATGTGTTCAAAATGGAGCTGAGCTTCATCTGACATAGTGCATTTTAAATCAGCATCCTTCATGAAGTCTTCCTTGTAAACTGCATTAAAAAATGAACAGCACCAAGAGCACTTTAAAGTCGGATTATGATGGTATCACTGGTTAAATCATATGCAGGTCTGTTCAGCTTGTTCTCATCCATAAGACTGTGAGAACTTGTGCCGAAGTCACCCAGTTTCATTGATCTGAGTGTACATGTTCCCCTAGCAAATGAGAGCTGAAGACTTAATCCTGGTTTCCTCCTTCCCATCAGCCAGGCCTCCAGGGAGGTCACTGGCTCAGCCAGACCTGGGAACAGAGGAAGGCAGAGACGTCTTCTGACACAGGGTCTCCGCCTTCTGTGAAGGGTCACATGGAGAGGAGGATGAGATCCCTTTCTTTGGGGGAGCTGCTCCCCTCTTGCCCACACCCCAGACCTCGTAGTGGCCTTTGCCCCAAAGCCCAGTGAGCATCAGTGCTGAGCAGCCTGCCTGTTTCTGGTTATTCTCCTCAACAGAGACAATCTGCCGGCATGCACAGTTTTAGAAATTTCATCAGCTCAGGACACAAGGATATTTTGACGTCAATTCCAGCAAAACCCATACAGTCCCCTCAAACAATTTCTCATCTGTGTGGGAGGCCTAACGGAGGTTTTAAATAGTGGCTGGTGGTGAGAGTTGGGTTTTGGCCTTACTATTTACAGTTTCTTCTACTTATGACTCAGAGCACACACAGTATCCTGAAGCTTAATGGGAGACAAGACCCACTTCTGGCCTCAGGTGCAGCCAAGAGTCATCTGCTGCAAAACACAGAATCACCTTTGAATCCCTTTCTTCACATCAACTTCCCCTTCCGGTCTCCATTATGTTTTTGTATGGTGGATCAATCTGCATTTACAAATCCTTACTTGGAAAAAAAGACGCCCATGGAGGCAGCCACTCCGAGGTGGCCCCCTGCATACTCCTTTGGGTCTGAAACACCACATCCTAACATCACATCTGCTGAAGTTGACCGGACCTGAAACACTGGCAATGCGGTGTTTTTGGAGACTGTGGAGAGTTCTCTTGCCACAATTCTCTTGTTGTCGTCAAAAGCAATTACATGTTTCAGATGATGAACAGCACTGTCATGAAAAGCTGGCATAGCAGCCAAGGAGACAGATGTATTAAACCACACAGCTTCTAAGAACTCCCACTTAATGCTGGAGCTCAACACAGGGAGTGCACAGCCATATCCCCTGCTCCAGCACCCTCCCATTTGGATTTAGTGCATCAGGCCCATCTTGGATGAGATGCTAACTTCTTTTGGTGGACAAATACAGAACTGTAGAAATCAGTCATCATACAGGTCCATGGCCTCCAGTGAAAGTAACACTTCTGTAAAGGCAAATACTCTACCAATAAAAGATACAGTGGGTTTGACTGTAGTTAGTCAACACCAAGAAATCCAACATTTCCAACTGGTCATGCAGGACATACTGGTAGGTAAGAGGTTAATTAAGTGACATCCTATGAAAAAGGCATTCTGTGCTCACAGAAGAAGGGAAGCTGGAGGTTAACAAGGTGAATAGTGTTTAACTGCAGGACTTCTCAGAGCTCTTAACATATACTAGGTGTTGTGAAGTTTAAGAGGCTCGAATCAGTGTATATATGTATATACTGTGTGTATGTAGCTTAATACTTCTAATACGTATTGTTTTTTCCCCCAAACCTTCCTAATGCCTTCAAAGTTGGTCACATGGCACCATCACTTTCTATCCACCCTAAATACCTCATTCCTCCCTTCCTTCCTTATCCTTTAATACCCAACTCAGAGGCAGTCCATCTGCATTAACTGCTCAGTAACCTTCCTACCCCCTGAGGTGCCATGGTATATGGCTCGTGGTTGTTCAGAGCAGAGTGTCAGAGCTTTAAGCACATGAAATGCTGCAGCAAGTCTGTGAGCAAGGTGTGTTGGGACAACTTGCCACCTCAGGGAAGTGCTGAGGTTAAGTAATATCCGTATGGGAGAACCACTCTAACAGAGTGGTCACTTGTCACACATTCCTGATTTGGTCCTTGTTCATCACTTCCTAGGTATACGCTTTGTTTTCATAAGCTGCTGCTGCTGCTGCTAAGTCGCTTCAGTCGTGTCCGACTCTGTGCGACCCCATAGACGGAAGCCCATCAGGCTCCCTGTCCCTCGGATTCTCCAGGCAAGAGCACTGGAGTGGGTTTCCATTTCCTTCTCCAATGCGTGAAAGTGAAAAGTGAAAGGGAAGTCGCTCAGGCGTGTCCGACTCTTAGCAACCCCATGGACTAGAGACTACCAGGCTCCTCCATCCATGGGATTTTCCAGGCAAGAGTACTGGAGTGGGGTGCCATTTTCATAAGCTAGTTAACCTGAAACCTTGTTTCCTCAATGATAACCTGGGATCACTATACCACTGTGGTAAATATTAAAGGAAATTTAAACAATGTCAAACAGTTGGAGAGTACCTGGCACATAGTAAGTGCTTGATAAAAAGTAGGTTTTATTGTTATCACAGGCTAAAGTGTTACAGCTCAAACTAAACTCCAACCTTTTGGCTTAAATTCCGTGATCATTTCCCTGATTCACCCGCCTGCATTCTCTCCACTCTGCCAGGTTGCTTCCTCGTACTGTTGAGAACACCCACTGGCACCCACTGGTCTGTGCCTTGTGCTCTTTCTCACATATATGCCCTCCAACCTAGTGTGTGAGCTCCTTAAGGACAGAGACCATATACAATGGCCTAGTGCCTTCCCATGTTATTGACAAAATGCTTACATTGTCAACAAGGAGGTTATTTACAATTAAATTTTACTAGCCATGGGAAGTGTCTCAACGTTGACTTGAGAAATTTGTTAGAAATATTGATCCTAGGAATGAAGTGGGTTTCCCAAACTGTTTAGAGGGCAGGAGTTAGCTATGCTTTCAGTCAAGGACCAGATAGAAAATATTTTAGGCTTTATGAATCATGTGTACCTGTGTCAGTGCTCAGCTCTGCTCTTCTGTGAAAGTAGCCACTGACAATGAACAAAACCATGAGGCTGGCTCTGTTCCAGTACAACTTAACAGGCAGTGGCCAGGTTTGTCCCATGGGTGGTGGTGGTTTTCTGACCCCAACTATAAGGATGGTAAAAAGTGTGGTTCAGGGAAATGGGTTAGTGGTCAAATCAAATGGGTTTGTTGTATACTGATTTGAGTCTTTTAATGTCATAATGCTCCTTACCATACGTAAACACACCTGCATGCACACATGTGAAATGAAAGTGTTAGTTTCACTTAGCTGTGTCCGACTCTTTGCAACCCCACGGACTGTAGCCCACCAGGCTCCTCTGTCCACAGGATTTCCCAGGCAAGAACACTGGAGTGGGTTGCCACTCCCTTCTGCAGGGGATCTTCCCAACTCTGGGATTGAACCTGTGTCTCTTGCACTGCAGGTGGACTCTTTACTGTCTGAGTCACCAGGGAAGCCCACGTGTGTATACGTGTGTACGTATATATGGTAGGTTTTCCTAAAATCTCCCTGATCACTTCAAGGTGGAGGATATACGTATGAATGTATACATATTGTATGTGTGGGGGTCAGGTATGAGCTGGTAAGGAGGAAGCAGAGACACAGTCTTGTGGGGCTTATTGATCATGAACTTGAAAGCCTAAGCTCTCGCAGCAACTGTGTTTCAGCAGCAGCCTGAGCAGGATGAATGGTGGTGTGCAGAGGTTTACACTCAGGATTCCTAAACCATAGCTTCTCTTTGACTTGGAGTCAATCCAGCGATCCACTGCTAACGGAATCTTCTGCTAGACCCGAATGAATTGTATTGGTGCCTCTGGATAGGTATCCTGTCAGGTATAGCATCAAAGCATCCCACCGCAGTTACAAGCTAGGCTCCACGAGAATAATACACCAGGGCAGTTATGCCACCTAGTGATGCCTGCATGTACTGTTCTTATCCCGAAGAGAGCTGGAAAGGCTTCTGGGAGGGCTGGCATTTGCTATTTCTGGCCAACACTTCCACATGCAAAGGAGTCCGAAGCCTCATCTTGACTTTGAAACATTCCTTGTGGCTGCGTTAGCCATTCCCCGCAAAGCTCAGAGGATATGATTGACTTCTTGCTAACAGGGAGAAGCCCAGTTTTGCAGCACAGATTACCAAGGAATTGACAGCACACACATATACACTCCCATCCTGCCCTTCAACAGAGAAGGATGATACATCTTCTGTATATGAATTTGGGTGCAATATCCTGTTTTCCTGATTGTACAGCCTCAAAGTCTTCTGTATACAGCATTTCCTTTCTAAACTACACAAAAATGCTATTGTCTATGCTAATACAGTCAGAAACAGAAGAGACACAGGGTCGGTGGTGCCAATTTGTCCACCATCCCAGACTGGCAAGCGTCAGAGGTCCTGGCTATTAGTTCCATGTGGATGTAGCTTACACACGCAGAGAAGTATCAGTGTTTTCATAAAATGAGACCAGTCCTCCACCAAACCCAGTGGCAGAGGGGAAGATCTCTTGAGCCTCACCAAGGTTTAGGAGAAACTCTGGCCAAATCATACTTTTTCTCTCCCTTTCATTTCGGATTCCTTGTAAGAAGTCTACCACACAGGTAGAATCTGGATGGCCAAGCTTCATGCATGTTTTTCATCCTGCAAAATACAGTAAACTGCAGCAGTAGCACTAACACAGCTTTCAAATAGTGGTTCTAGTATCATACGATGCTGAGATAATAAGCTATGACTGTGTGTTTTCCATCAGGAAGGAAAACATCAGTCCAGGAGAGAAATGGAGGATGAATGACATTTATCAGATTGCAGTTCCTGAAAACGGATTTGCTTCACTAGATCAAAGACAGCCCATTTCTACACATCATCATCAATTCTGTGGGAACCATCCCAGACACTCCAAGTGTGTGTTTTGAGACAGGGTAGCAATCTCCTTCTGATTGTTTCTACTCTGGGACATTCTTGATGGTCTCTGTACAGTTCATCAACACAAAAGCACAAAAGATGAACATACAGCTCAACAGGGAAGAGAGATGAAAGCTCCAGGCAGCATGCCATGGGTGCTGGTCATGCTGTGCCTGGCACGAAAATGTCCAGTTTGTATCCCACTTACCCACTTGTGAACCTGGTACAGGATTCCAGAAGGGACGTCTTTTTGCCTAATTCTCCTTCTTAAGTGTCTTTTGGGGAATAGATGGTAGCATGGTATAAATAAAGCATCCTAAAGAAAAATCAATCTCATGTTCATGCTCATTCATTTCCTTTATATGATCAAAGGTGTGACCAGATCTATCACCCCCGCTTTTGTCCTTGGAGTCATCATACCTGTGTGGTCAGGAAGGGACATGCAATTAGAACTACTCGGTCACTTCCTTGGAATCATCATACCTGTGTGGTCAGGAAGGGACATGCAATTAGAACTACTCGATCACTTGCTTTTCATCCAAAGCCAATAATCTCAAATCCTCATAGTTTTAAAATGCTCATCGAAGTGGACTGTTACTCTCTGCATACAGCTGTCAGCTGTGAAAACATTCTTTTTTGGACACAAAAATCTGGCTTTTGCCCCCTTTCCCCCCAAGACTCGACGGTGGCCTACCGACTCACGCTGACAAAAAGGACACAGATTCCCTGTGCACAGGTGACCCCTCTGCTTCAGAGAAAGCTCAGGGAGAGGCATCATCGCTGGGAACACAGCTTCATGACAGCCACCACGCAGACTCGGAGCAGTTACACATGGACAGACCCATGGACGGCTGTCCTGGATCTCCCATCACAGTTGGCTCTGAAGTTTGTGTCTGGGGAAGAGCCCCTTCAACAAAGCTGGATGTACTGCCTTTGAGAATGGCTCTCGGAAACAAAATTCTTGCTTCTCCCTTCTGGAAGGGCTATGGGGAGACAACACAGCTGATGGTTATTTTTGTAGCCAGAAAACAAGTAGAATAAGAGTCAGGCATGTGTTCAGACAAATGTGCTCCTTCAAGGCACTCCTCAGTCTGCACGACAGTGGAGCATGCTTAAATCCCATTTGTGCCCTCAACACTCCCAAAGCATAATATACCTACTGCATCCTTGGGGAAGATTTCCTTCTACAAAATTATAGAAAAGGGAGAGTAGGGAACATCCTACTTGAGTTGTTCTGTTTCCTGCAAAATTATTTCTTTAAAAGGAATCCTTTCAAAGTAAAATAGACTACATGACATTTTTATCCCAAAGCTGCTGGGTGGTAGGTGTGACTTGGAAATCTGCAGTTTTGTTGCAAGCAAACCTACTTGGGTTGAGCATGAAGGCAAAAAAAGCAAAAGGGATGGTGATGAACAAATGGCAAGGTTTAGGACGGACTTAGCATCTTCATAGTTAATTGTTGCTTTTACATGTATATAGTTTCCCCTGAAGACAAGAGGACATGTATTATTATCAGGTGAGGAACAGAAAGAGCAACGCAGGAAGCAAAGAACAGCCACCAGCTATGCTGTCTCCTTGTGTGTGCACACGTGTGTGCTGAGTTGTGCACGACTCTTTGCGACCCTATGGACTGAGCCTACCAGGCTCCTCTGCCCATGGAATTTTCCAAACAAGAATACTGGAGTGGGTTGTCTCTTGGAGTCCCTGAAAACAATTGAAAAGAACTTCTGCTTTCTAAACAACTATCCTCCCTTAGACACAGAAGAGTCTACCTTCATCATCTGGCACGGCCATATTCTATTTCTGAAATGCCTCAAACGATATCTAGCATCTCCTCACAGAGAGGGAAATGAAGGGTAATGTGGACAAGGCTAGGGCCCCAGGATCACGATGAGAACCCCCAGACCTTGTCTTTCTCATCCCACCAAGACTTAAGAAACAGCTGCCCTGGGACTTCCCTAGTGGTCTAGTGGTCAAGACTTTGCCTTCCAGTGCAGAGGGTATGGATTCCATACCCCATCAGGAAGCTAAGAGCCCACATGCTTCATGGCCAAAAAACTGAAACAAAACAAAAGCCACACTGTAACGAATTCAATCAAGTCTTAAAAACAAAGAAACAAACAGCTGCCCTTCTGAATTAGGCTCCAATCAATACTCAGTGTTCCAATAAAGTCCCTCCACTGAGTGTTAATATATTTATCAGTAATTATTTTAAATACTCTATTTTTGAGAAACTTGAAGTATGGGAAAATGATACCATCAAACAATGCACTGTTTATGAAAAAGGCCAAAGTCTCTGGGCTGTACTGTTAAAGTAATGATTGACTTTCCCATGAACTTTCTTCCATATAAGTTGTGGTCCTTAGTACCGGGAACTATATAGTCCATATCTTGTAATAACCTAAAATGGAAAAAAATCTGAAAAATAATAAATTTTTTTTCAGATTGTTATATACAACTGAAAAACTTTGTTGTATATGTGAAGCACTGTAAGTCAACTATGTGCTTTGTGCTAAGTTACTCCAGTTGTGTCCAGCTCTTTGAGAAATCAACTATACTTCAATTTTGAAAACACACACATACACACAAAAGACACAGTCTTCATGGTCTTGCACTTTGGCTGAGTTCATTCAGTTGGCTATGCCACCCTGATCATCCTAAGCTTTCTCTGCTCCTTCCCAGTTCTCTTTTTAAAAACTCGAAAGTCAAAAAAGAGTGGATATATGTATACAGACAGCTGATTCATTTTGCTGTATAGCAGAAACTAACACGACGTTGTAAAAGCAACTGTAATCCAATAAAAATTAATTTAAAAAAAAGCAAAAAAAAATTAAATATTGGGAACCTGAATTTACCCTTTCTGTAGTGAAGTTTAATATGGTGGGTTTTAGTATGTTTTCTGGGTTGGTTTTCATTCAGATTTTCCTTCATCGTTCCTGAGAGCAGTTCCTGAAGCAAGCATGGCTTCCCTGAGTGGCCAGGGCCACTGTGAGGATTAGTATTTATTTTGCAGCTTCTGTTTATAGAGCACCTAATGCTATTCAGCAGAAAATCGCTTCATTTCCCGAAGCACGTGTTTTTGTCTGCTTACTCCCCTACCTCGTCCCAGGCAATTTGTGCAGGTGTTTCGGCTTCTTCAGGTGTTTTCAGATATTCAGGTCATCTGCTAGGCCATTATTAGGTCCACCAGAAAAAAATAAATTCAGAAAGAAAAAGGCTGCCTCAAAGATTCTAGCTGGTCTTTAAAAACAAAATTTAAATAAAGTACACAGGGAGAAAAGTTTGATCATCCTGAAATATTACCACCCATCAAAATGTCCCCTCCTGTATTTTTAGAACCATGTCAATGACAGTGTAGAATAGCACTGCTAATGTCTATAGGCAATTATTTGGGTTTGGGAAATGTTTTTTAGAAAAAGTGGCTTTAAATAATTAACATCAGGGCATTCTTCCTCCCTTCTGTGTCTAGTAAAGTAAATACCTCTTGACAGGGAGTATTCCTTTATGGAAGCCCTAACTCCAAACTTCAAGTTCAAGGTAACTGCACTATTATTAAAAAGTGTACTTCAAATACAATGTTTCAGAAAATCATACTGTTTATAACAACAAATATTCAATTAATGTTACCAACTTAATTGCATTAAAAGATTCATGTACTACGACTATCTTTGGAAAAAAAGTAAAGGAAAAGAAAAATACTAAGAAGGAAAGCAGAAAAATAAAAGAACTAATCAAGAAAACGGAGGCCAGTTTTGGACAGTAAACTACTAACTGGCTGGCTCCTACATTAGACACTTTTATCTGAGTTTTCTGATTTAGCCTAAATACTATAGTAGGTATCAACAACCTTGTATCAAATGAAGAAAACAAGGTTCAGAGAGACTAAGTGTCTTGCCCAAGGGCAAAAGCTCTCACATAGAAAAGCCAGAACTTCTATCTGGGTGTCTCTGAATCCCATGTTCCTTTCTTCATTCACAATGACTCTCAAACTGGAGACAAGAAGGGGAGAAATTAAAGCCTGATCCATCCAAGACAACAAAATCTAGGATTACTCAGAGACATTGAATTAACCATATTTTGAGTAAATATGTGTTTTCCAGCCATTGGATCAACTATGATGTGATTCAGACTGGCTTTTCTGAAAGCCAAAGATACCAGATGGACCGTCTTTCAATCTGGTGTTTTTGTCATTTAAACATGGTCCTAGAAATCAAAACAAATAGAAACATAAAAATCTTTTTTTTTTTTTTAAATATGGGCAATCTGTCCCCCAGAGTAAAGACAAAGAATGACAAACAGTTACCAAAACCAGTCCTATAAGAGATTAGGCCTAAATCTATGATGAACCTAGACAGTGTATTAAAAAGCAGAGACATCACTTTTCCAGCAAAGGTCTGTCTAGTCAAGCTATGGTTTTTCCAGTAGTCATTTACAGATGTGAGAGTTGGACCATAAAGAAGGCTGAATGCTGAAAAATCAGTGCTTTTGAATTGTGGTGCTGGAGAAGACTTTCGGAGAAGGCAATGGCACTCCACTCCAGTACTCTTGCCTGGAAAATCCCATGGATGGAGGAGCCTGGTGGGCTGCAGTCCATGGGGTCACTAAGAGTCGGACACGACTGAGCGACTTCACTTTCACGCATTGGAGAAAGAAATGGCAACCCACTCCAGTATTCTTGCCTGGAGAATCCCAGGGACAGGGGAGCCTGGCGGGCTGCCATCTATGGGGTCGCACAGAGTCGGACACGACTGAAGCAACTTAGAAGCAGCAGCAGCAGAAGACTTTTGAGAGTCCCTTGGACAGCAAGGCAATCAAACCAGTTAATCCAAAAGGAAACCAATCCTGAATACTCATTGAAAGGACTGATGCTGAAGCTCCAATATTTTGGCCACCAGATGCAAAGAGCTGACTCACTGGAAAAGACCCTGAAGCTAGGAAAGATTAAGGGCAGGAGGAGAAGGGGGCGACAGAGGATGAGATGGTGAGATGACATCACCGCTTCAATGGACATGAGTTTGAACAAATTCCAGGAGATAGTGAAGGATTGGGAAGACCAGTGTGCTGCAGTCCATGGGACTGCAAAGAGTTGGACAGGACTTAGTGATTGAACAACGAACAACAACCATGAAGAAAGGCAGTCACCCCTCCAGTTTCCTTCTGCAAGAGAGTCATCAATCACTACTTCTGCTGTGTGGAGATAAAGGTCCCCTGACGTGGGCATCCAGAGGGCTTCTGACAGTACTTGGCCTGCTCTACCTTTCCATCTGCCTTCCCTTGTGCCCCCTGACTTTTCCAGGTATGTCACAAAAAAGCAACAATGCCTTTAATAATCTATACTTGACAAGACTGGAAATTAACCTTTTAGTGAAATCTTTCACATTGAATGTGAAACAACAGAAGCAGTGGTGATGTGACATTTTTGGTAGGTGAGCACATCAAAGGCGCCCGCCTCCAACCATCTCCCTGAACACCCAAGGGTATCTCTGGCTGCCACATCTCCTTAGTCTCGACAGGCGCAAAGCAGAGAGGAAGGAAGCCTAAGCAAGTTCGCCGGATCCTCCACACAAAAGGAAGGTATTTCAACCCACTTCTACTTCAATCTTATGCACTTCATTATGCCTGGCTTTTTAATATTTAGGTAAAAAAGGGAAAGACAGGATGAAAGACAAAAAACATTATTTCTGACTGCCAAGCCCCCAAATGCAGAAATACATGGACACGTGACTTCAAACCCCTACACACTCCACCTTAATCTTTCTGCTGGCAGTTTTCAGAATGATCATGTTTAGTATTTTCTGTTGGGAAGGCAATTTTCTTCAGATGTCAAGAAGCATTTTAAAACTGAAAGCACATGAAATTCGGAATCAGCTCATAACACTGTCATATAATAATGAAAGAACAAATAATTATGCTCATCTCTAAGATGCCCATGTTCTTGCATCCCCATAGTTAGCGTCTAAGGGCCACAGTGAGTCACACACGTGTTCAGTTCAGTTCAGTCACTCAGTCGTGTCCGACTCTTTGCGACCCCGTGAATCACAGCACGCCAGGCCTCCCTGTCCATCACCAACTCCTGGAGTTCACTCAGACTCAAGTCCATCGAGTCAGTGATGCCATCCAGTCATCTCATCCTCTGGCATCCCCTTCTCCTCCTGCCCCCAATCCCTCCCAGCATCAGAGTCTTTTCCAATGAGTCAGCTCTTCACACGAGGTGGCCAAAGTACTGGAGTTTCAGCTTTAGCATCATTCCCTCCAAAGAAATCCTAGGGCTGATCTCCTTCAGAATGGACTGGTTGGATCTCCTTGCAGTCCAAGGGACTCTCAAGAGTCTTCTCCAACACCACAGTTCAAAAGCATCAATGCTTCGGGGCTCAGCCTTCTTCACAGTCCAACTCTCACATCCATACATGACCACAGGAAAAACCATAGCCTTGACTAGATGAACCTTTGTTGGCAAAGTAATGTCTCTGCTTTTGAATATGCTATCTAGGTTGGTCATAACTTTCCTTCCAAGGAGCAAGCGTCTTTTAATTTCATGGCTGCAGTCACGATCTGCAGTGATTTTGGAGACCAAAAAAATAAAGTCTGACACTGTTTCCACTGTTTCCCCATCTATTTCCCATGAAGTGATGGGACCGGATGCCATGATCTTTGTTTTCTGAATGTTGAGCTTTGAGCCAACTATTTCACTCTCTACTTTCACTTTCATCAAGAGTCTTTTTAGTTCCTCTTCACTTTCTGCCATACAGGTGGTGGTGATGTCATCTGCATATCTGAGGTTATTGATATTTCTCCCGGCAATCTTGATTCCAGCTTGTGTTTCTTCCAGCCCAGCGTTTCTCATGATGTACTCTGTATATAAGTTAAATAAGCAGGGTGACAATATACAGCCTTGACGTACTCCTTTTCCTATTTGGAACCAGCCTGTTGTTCCATGTCCAGTTCTAACTGTTGCTTCCTGACCTGCATACAGATTTCTCAAGAGGCAGATCAGGTGGTCTGGTATTCCCATCTCTTTCAGAATTTTCCACAGCTTATTGTGATCCACACAGTCAAAGGCTTTGGCATAGTCAATAAAGCAGAAATAGATGTTTTTCTGGAACTCTCTTGCTTTTTCCATGATCCAATGGATGTTGGCAATTTGATCTCTGGTTCCTCTGCCTTTTCTAAAACCAAAAAAAGTTCTAAAACTTTTCTACACACACGTGTAGAAACCTCCAGTTTCTCTCCCCTGTCATTTTCCTTAATACCAGAAACACAGGAGAAGAAACCACACACAAGATATTGATCTTTGTACAAGGTCACCTTCAGGATCCATCACTGACAGAGCAGTCATTAGGCTAATAATAGACATTTGGGACTCTACAGTTCTGAGAATTTCTCTCTTCATTCATGGATCAAACCAAAACACTAGTTAAAATAGACCACCATGGATGGGGAAACTTGAAGGATGCTTGATTAGTTCTGAACAAAGTTTAAGGAGAGATTCAGTCACAGATTTAGGTACTAAGGGTTTCAAGGGCACTTCTTCCATGAGTGTGGTTTGTTCCTGACTGGATAGTGTGTTTCCTGTTTTTCAATTCTGCCCCCTTATGGCTAGAGCAGTCAGGGAGGCCTCACAGAGGAGAACTTCAACTGGACCATGGCTGGGGCGGTGGGTAGGCTGTGGTGGAGGGGGGGAGTAAGGGCATGGATCTGGCGCCCTGGTAGGAAACAGCAAGAACAGAGGAGAGGACAAGGTATGAGGAAGGAGAAAGCATTACCTGGAGGGTCCGTGTTTAGAGAGGGGAGATGAAGGTCAGACAGGCACGTGAACCAGACAGGAGGTTGGGCTAAGGTTCAGAGTTCATTCCCAAAGCCACAGGGCGCTTCCAGGGCTTCTCAGCACCTCTTAACTGTTTGCTGAATGGCTAAATGTGCAGGAGACGCAAGTTCAGGAGGAAGGACATGTCTGAAGGCACATTACTCTTGCTGCCAGGTCTGGGATGGATGTGAACGGAGTTGGTCCATGGGCAGGAAACAGGGAACGTGATGTAGGTAAGTGGGAGAAAGGCCCTGTTTCAGGCAGTGGCAGAAGAGAGCCAGGTGGATGATTTTAGGAAAGTCAGGAAGGTTGCAGACGAATAGAATATCAAAGGGTGAGACTGGGAAGAGAGGACAAAATTGTGGGTAACTGGGTGATTACACCGAGGAGACCAGAAGAATAATGACAGCATCGAAACACAGAGTTCATGGTCACTGGGCCCTGGCTTCCAGGTCTATCACTTTGTATTTTAACCAGATAAAACACCTTGCATTATCATTAGTCAGTGTTGTCCATTAGACAATAATCTAGACAAGGACAAAGCCTGCATCTTACTTGCCTTCATCTGTTCCAAGTTTTGGAAGCACAATATCTGACACAAAAGAGTTCAGATGTTCAAAAAATACTAGCAAGTACAGGAGACTCTGTTTTGGAGAATGATGAAGTTGTCAAAAATCAGGTGAGTTTGTAGTGACGAAGCATTTCCCTAGCCATGACTAATGGTGACATTGGGGATAGAGAGGCTGTCTCTGACTTCTTTCATAACTATGGGCCTTCTCCTGGCTAGAAATATCCAGTTACTCCTGCATCTTCCCTCCTAATGTCTATCAGGGGCATCCTTTGTTTTCTAAGGTGCAGATGAATATTCTGGCTATCAGGACACACCCTTCTCCTGGAAGAACATAGAGGAGATGAAAAAGCCAGTAACTGAACCTCAAGGGTGCCTGCATCTTGGCAGCAGGAAGAGAAAGATAATCTAGTTGTTTTAAGGAACTCAGAACAACCAAGATTCATGCCTATGGAAGGAAACACTTAAAATGCTGACCACCTGAACCACTGGACCTCAGAAGATGCTCACTGCATACCTCAGAGTGATGCTTACTCAGCTATAAATCCTATTTCTCATGGCTTTGAAGGCTAGTTCACTTTCTGATTCCCTGCCTACCAAAGAGTTATTCATTTTTATTAATTTATTTATTTTTGGCTGTGGTGGGCCTTCATTGCCGTGCAGGCTTTTCTCTAGTTGCAGCAAGCAGGCGGCTATTCTCTAGTCATGTGTGGGCTTCTCATCGTGGTGGCTTCTCCTGTTGCAGAGCACAGGCTCGAGGGCAGCGTGTGGGCTCAGTAGTTGTGGCTCCCGGGCTCTACAGCACAGGCTCAGTAGTTGTGGTTCACAGGCTTAGTTTTTCCTCAGCATGTGGAATCTTCCCAGATCAGAAACTGAACCTATGACTCCTGCATAGGCAGGCGGATTCTTTACCACTGAGCTACCACAGAAACCCACCAAAGAGTTATTCAAATGTGCCTATTTACTACAAGACCATTGTATGAGCAATTGCATGTTTGTGTATGGAGGAACGGAAGTTTGCAGTTACCTTCCTTACTTCATTCAATATCTGCTTTGAGATATGTTATTCTGATTTCTATCAACAGAAACCTTTCCTTCATAGGAAAATCAGAGCTCAGGATTTCCTACTACCTACGCTGCTGCTGCTGCTGCTAAGTCGCTTCAGCCATGTCCGATTCTGTGCGACCCCATAGACGGCAGCCCACCAGGCTCCCCCTATCCCTGGGATTCTCCAGGCAAGAATACTGGAGTGGGGTGCCATTGCCTTCTCCACCTACTACCTATGGCATATAATAAAAGATTCTTCATCGCAATTTTCTTTACCTGTCCCCTAATAGGGCTTCCCTTGTGGCTCAGCTGCTAAAGAATCCGCCTGCAATGCGGGAGACCTGGGTTCGATCCCTAAGTTAGGAAGATCCTCTAGAGAAGGGAAAGGCTACCCACTCCAGTAATCTGGCCTGGAGAATTCCATGGACTGTATAGTCCACAGGGTCGCAAAGAGTCAGACACGACTGAGCGATTTTCACTTAACTTAATAGGGATCAGTCGAAAAGCTGAGCCAAGGACAGATGGTATCGAAGAAAAAAATAAAAGTAGACACAAAGCTCTCGTTTGAGCAGCCAATAACTCTAATCAAGAGAAGGGGATTTGGTTACATTCAATAAACCAGTCCATAAAATATAAAAGATGGATCAAAAACCCTTCTGCATTTGAAAAAAAACAACAATGCCCTTCTGATAAGTGCCACCCAATGATTAGTTCTATGGAGGCAGATGTCTGTATTATTATCTGATTAATCCGAATCACCTATTGCAGAGTATAGCTCCAGAGAGGTACCCCATTACTACTTGGTGAGTGAAGAGACTGTAAACTAATTCCTTGCAGAGAGAGGCAAATTTCACCTTTCCCAGGCTCTCCCCCCACCATAGCTGGCATCACGCTGTGTCAAGTGAGCACGTGATAATCATGCTGGTCCTCTGGCATCCACACCCCTGTCTCACTGTTCTCCTGGCCCACTTCCCCTCCCCATGGTGCTCTGTCTACGTCAATGCACTGTAGGAGCCCCTTCTCCCTGGCCCTGTCCCATGTGGCTGCCATGACAACCCACCCTAACAGCAGGCACTTGACAAGGGCCTTCCCCTCCACCTCAGGACAGGAGGCAGTGTGGAGACCCTGAGACCCACAGGAGGGGAGGAAATGAGGAAATCCCATCCCCAGTTGCCATCACCTCCCTTGGTCATACTGCTCAGCTGCTCAGGGAAAGCGGGGACTCTGTCTCTGGGGTTTCCACTTTTCCTTCCCAACAGCCTGTGGGAGAAACAGGATGCATCAGTGGTCATATCACCTAAATTCTTTTTATTAAAACAAGCAAAATGGCTAAAATCCAGCATCCTAGATAATTTCAATATCCAGCCTGAATCTAAAGGCAGGTATCCCTGAAGTCTTTATGAGGCACGAGGTGCTATTTTCCGCCCCCAACCCAGAATTTGGCATTGAAGGACAAGGCAAGAAGTGAAGTCAAGGTGCGGGTAGCAGGCATATCTCTCATGTGTGAGGATAGGCAGCATGGTTGCTGTTATTGGGTGTGGTTGGCACCTGGTACACAGCCTTCTTGTCTCATTCCTCACTCTAAGGTATCATTCTCTGACTAAGGTTCCTTCCTATGCATAAGCCCTTTATGATTTATTCATCCCACTTATATTGAAAATAATTCAAATTTACATAGCCTTTCTCTAAATTTCAAGAGTTTAAAGGAAATTTAAGCTACTGCTTTAGCTGCTGGGCAGAAAGGGACTGCAAAGAGTAAGGCATTATGCATCAGTGCATCAGCACCTTGGTACTCAATAAATGGTGGTGGCGGTGGTGGTTCAGTCGCTAAGTCGTGTCTGACTCTTGTCACTCCATGGACTGTAGTCCACCAGCCTCCTCTGTCCATGGGATTATCCAGGCAAGAATACTGGAGTGAGTTGCCATTTCCTTCTCCAGGGGATCTTCCCGACCCAGGAATCGAAGCCAGGTCTCCTGCACTACAGGCAGATTCTTTACCAACTGAGCTATAAGGGAAGCCCAACACTAAATGAATAAATGTTAATGAGTTAAATAGAAATACTAGAAGTGAAGCCAGCACCCTGCACCAAGGGCACTGTCCCCTCTTTACTAGGTCTTAGTTCTAAATCCTGAGACGGCACCAGAGTAATGCCATGGCAACAACAGGGACAAAGTCACTTGCCCACACAACACTGCTGTTGTTGTGTTTGGCCAAACCTTGGGCAATGCTTCCCACTTCTTGAGTCTTTCTCAATCCTCTCCTCAAGATCCAGTTCTATTTCCCTAAGGCCTCCTGTTCTTAGGGACTTCCCGCTTCTCGACAGCGCTGCACAGTTGATTCACCTCATGTGGAATTTAAAATCATAATAAGCACCCCTTTTACTTTCTGAGAAAAGGTGTGAGGTTTGGGTGATAAAGCCTCAGGAGAGCCATGCAGTGGCTTCCAGCCAGTCATGCTGATGATCCCCATCTCTATACCCAACCGAGTGGCCCAGATACCAGTGAAAGAAAGAAAAGTCATTACTTCTGCTCCCTTGGCTGGAAAGGGGCATTTCTCTGGACTGGTGTTCCCCTGGAGAGGCCTCTGGGGGTCCTGAAAATCAGGTCTGTTTAAGAATATGAACCACTCTAAACCAGCATCCTGCAAAAGCTTACAAGGTCAGCAGAGAGCAGTGGGGAGGGGCTGTGCTGGCCGGGATGGAGGCAGGGAAGAGGTCTCAGAGGAGGAGACCTGGAGCAGAATGTTGAAAAAAGAAGGAGTGAACCCAGTAGAGAAGATCCAAGAGGGCACTTCAGGCAGAGGGAACAGCCTGGATAAAGGCTCTGCACGTTTGTGACCACTGCTTCTTCGATGAGCAGCCTTCAGCCATTTGCAGGCAGTAGGTGCATTTCACGTGTGTATTTGTGCATTTGGTGGCCCCATGGCATTGCTACCTGGAGTGATGGCAGTGGCATCCCCTTTTATCCCTTCATATGTAGGGCAGGGATAGGAGTTCTGTGTCTACAGGGAAATAGTCTCCATCCTTGAGGGTGAGTGTTTCTACGCTTACTACCAAGGTCCGAGGACACGCTCCCTTCAAAAAGCCTGTGATAAAGTAAAACAAGGTATCCCACTTCAGGTGAGTTCTCCTTCCATACTGGACTCTTCTAATTTAACACAATCGTCTGAAAGCAACAGAATTTACAAAGCTTGGGTATCTCACCCAAGACAAAGATGCACAAACAGACCGTAATGTAAAAAGGTCAGGAGTGGGCACTCAGATCAGACACGTTCACCGGTGTGCTTGCTGACCTGCAGGACACATCTGTGAGCACCAGGGTGGCCACGCAAAGCCCAGCAATCATGACACACCATTCAATGGCGCCGCTGACAACAAAGCTCCCCTTAGAGACCAACGAGTATAGTATCCAATGCCTTCATGTGTGGAGCTGCTATTGTCCCTAAATAAAAATTCAAGTTCCACAGAAAAAGAGATTCCCTTCATCATGGGTTATCTTATTTCACAAAGAAGAAGCTTGTTAAGAAAGATGGGCATGGAAGGAGACAGGGAGAAGACAGCCACAGCCCCATGAGACAATACTATAGAGTATTTACACTCTATCAGTGTAACCTGATAATGCAAAAGTTGTGTCATTCAGAACCTGGTGTAAATGTTGAGCACACTTTATATTGTATTATATAAATGTAAAGAGTAATTCAGATAATGTTCCCTGGCCTTGTATTTGTACAAAAGAGAATTTTTGTACATCAACATAGTCAACTAATAGTTTGGTAAAATAAAAGAATAACCTGGAATCAGATTGGCCTAATTGAAATCTTTGGTCTCCTATTTACTAGTTGTATGTCCTTGGAAAATCTTCAATGTTTCAAAAGCCTCATCTTTAAAATGGGGATCTTCACCCTCACAGGCCTGCTGAGAGGCTGAGACGGTTAATGTATACCAAGTGTTTAATGCACTGTCTGGCACATGGCATGCGATCAATAAATATTAACTATTATGAGTATAAAAGAGTAGGAACATTAAATGATACCTTTTCAACTTAAGAATCCTAGGTGATTCCAAACTGAGTTTCCTATGAGAACAGTAAAAAAATAAGCCAGTATTGCTTCTTTGGTTGCTCAGTGGTAAAGAATACACCTGCCAATTCAGGAGACGTAGGTTCGATCCCTGGTCTGTGAAAATCCCCTGGAGAAGGAAATGGCAACCCACTGCAGTATTCTTGCCTGGGAAATCCCATGGACAGAGGAGCCTGGTGGGCCACAGTCCATGGGATGGCAAAAGAGTTGGACACAATTTAGTGCCTAAACAACAACAAAACAACAACGAAATTGCAAAATAAAGTAAGAACATGTTGGCCTACATGTTAAACTATGGAAAACACTGGGAAAGTCAACTTTAGTCCTGGTCCTGAACTACCTTTCTGTATTGGGCCTTCCACTAGGTTCAGAATAAGCTTTGGTAGAATTACAGCGGGATAATGCCTCAAACCCCTTCCAGCCATAACATCCTGGAGTCAACCTTCAGGGCAGCTGTGATGGCAAAGGTCAACTCAGTACATTTCATAAACCATAATTAGAGGACAGTGTGATGGGGCCTATTGGCTGTGTTATGTAATTAGCCTTCTGCCTCAAGGGAGGGAGTGCCTGTGTACAATTATGCAATCACATTCCGAAAGGAAAGGCACTAAGGCACATCAAATCACAAAGAAAAACAACTCTCATTCCTTGGAGCCACAGTTTCCACCTAGGAATGCTGTCCAGGTAATTTGAGTCTGCACCTTCTTAGCACCAAATATTTGAACAGCTCTTTATTTTTGTAATACCTGGTAATACAAAGGGCACATTTACATGGCCCGTTCTTATTGGCTTTATATTAAACTGGAGAGCTATAGCCCATTATACCTGTGCTGTAACCTGGTACCTCCCGCTTAGCCTAAAATCCTAGTGCAAACTTTACGGTTTTTAAACTTTGGAGTATGTAAGATTCACCTAGGGAGCTTGTTAAAAATGCAGACCCTCTCCCTGCATACTGATTCTTCAGGTCTACTGTGGAGCCCAGTGATGTGCCATTTTCACAGCCTCCCCAGATTCTTGACATGAGTGATGCCTCTGCAAAAAGCACTCTAAAGACTCATTTTGAGTAGCTTTGGGGAGACCATGTAAGTGGCTGAGCAACCATCACCACAGAAACTGAGACTTGTGCACTTCACCTCATCATCAGGTAGCAAGAAAAACTAAAACACCATCTGTCCATCTCCTTTCCTGGCACAGAAGTGGAACTGTAGAAATTTCCAAGATTTAAAACAACTTGGGAGCACTGCCTGAACCTCTTTATCGTTTTCAAAACCTTCATCCCATCCATTCTCAACTTCTTAGATGAAGGGTATCAGATACATCTATTTGCTCTTGCAAAATATTTAAAATCCCTTAGCTCCTTTATCCCTTCCCAAACCTTCCTTGGCTTCGTTAGGTTGTTCTTAAGGTATATTGGTCCAGCTACAGATCTAGTATAAATGGCCAGAGACATGTTTTTGATTTTGATCCCAACACCCTCCACAATTACACCCAGCCTGCCTTTTGGACCATAACCACAATTTGGTCAGTCTTCAGAGAACTGTCCACAGTAACATGTAAACCCATTTACTGGGTTATCACCTATAATTCTGGCTGCTCACCTCCAAGTGCAATTTGAGTTATCTTTTCCATGTGCTTTGTTTATACAGATGCTCTTTGGCTTCTTTTCTGCACACATGGCTCATGTCAGATCAGTATTTCACTATTACATCCAGAAGTTTCACTACACACAAGATTACATAAAAGCGAACAAATGGACCAGCGTCTAGAGGCCTGTACTGTTTATAATCTTCATTCAAAGAAATGACATTGTCTATCTACCCATTGTTTCCTGTCTCTGAGATAATCTCCACCCTTGAGACTGTTTCCTCTGATACCATGTTCATTAACAATTGTAGGAGGAGGACATATCTGGAAAAATGTGCTATGTCAATTGCATTTATTCACCAAATTCTCATGACAATTGCTCAATTGTTCCAGGTTCTTTGACATCTTAGCCTTGACTCCAGCTTACCGAGTATTTAGTTGTGCTGTGCATTTAAGTCTGCAAGCAAGGCTGAGTAAGTGCTGCCCATTGTCCTGTAAGCCTGAGTCATTCATTCAGTCAATACAGACCTTTCTGGGAAAAATGAGATTACCTCACCCACATCAAGAGTCTTAGCTTTTGGGAATGACCACACTCAAGTATGTACCTATCTGTGCAGTCCAGTTCTTCAGTGTAGCTCACTTAGCCCTGGATTTACAGCCCATCACCCTATAAAGCAACAAAATTATATTGGGCACCCAAACAGTTAAAGCCTTTCCCCTACTGACTAAGATGCAGAAACAAGTACTCTTGAAAAAACAAAGAGAAATTAGTCTGATAATGAAAAACCACTGAAAGCAATTTACAAACCATTTCCCCTGACAGTATATAAACTGTTAATATAATGTACATAATTCAGGGTCGGTCCTTTTTGGATTCCTCCCTTCTAATCATGCATCTTTCTAGCAGCAATACTGACACCTGAATCTTTTCTCATAGTTTCAGAAGGATATATGGTAGCAAACATAACTATGCATTGAATGAAGCTAATGGTTTGTATTGTTTATTCAATGGAAATGTCTCTTGTAATTAAAAATAAAGGTTGATCAAGCAACTGTGAAACCAAATATTCACAGAATCCAAACACTTGTGCAAAGCCTAAATTGGTGCTCTGCACCTTTAAATAAACAAACTAGGGGATCACCACAAATAAAAGGGAACTTAAGTGGTAAAACTATTTCCTTAAAAAACTATGCAAGCCAAGAAAGAAGTTTTGCAAAATAAAATTGAGTGGAGGCTATAATAAAGGGGGAGCCCTGATATCCCAAAGAAGAGAAAAGCAAAAAGAAATTTCAGAAAGGATAACAAATTAGTTTAGCAAAGTCACAATGAGCAAGGGCAGACACAAATAAAGGCAGAGGATGCAGCGTCCAAGCAAAGAGGAAGGGGCGAGTGGAAACAGCTGGAATTGTTCAGCTGTGTCAACATTCGGCTGTTTCACAGATTGACTAGCAAAGTGTCATCTGAAACCAATTACATTCCCAAAACCCCACGGACCCAGTTCATAACATTGATTAATCCACATTGTGAAAAAATCCCCAAGCAAGACTAGAACAGCTGTCAGCCCTTGGAGCTCAAAACACACACACACACACACACACAAAACAGCAATTGCTTAAGAAAAAGAAAGGAAGAAAAAGCTCCTCTTGAAATTTTAGGGGTTTTTCAGAAGGTATGCCTACTGAAATAGAATATAGATTTAAACCGCTTCTACCAGTGCCTGTTTGAGAACAAACGACTATAATTAGAAAAGCAGGGGTTACATTAAAATAAACCGAAAGTCCATTCCCAAAATCAGAATGAGCTGCCTCCAAGTCTAGAATACCTTGTGTCTTTTTGCTCCTTTTTGGGTATAACACTACGCATTTCATTTTTCTTAAGTGCTTTTCTTCCTTCTCATTATCTTAAATGCATTGCTTCCATCAAAATATATATTTAATATATTTTCTAATCAAGACATTTTTAATACTTCTGTCACATTTCACAAAGGGAGAAGTAAACACAAAGTCCTTGATTTGCCAACATGCAGCTTGTTCTTGAGTCAAATATACAAACGGCCACCACACCCCTGCCACGCCTCCTCTCCTTGTATGGGAGCCTGTTACGGTTTTCACGAAGCTTTGGCCCTGCCTCTGGAGACAGCAGGGTTAGATATCCAGCCACCAGGCACAAAGAGGTGACCTGGACACTACATAAATGGCTATGAAAGGCCTTAAGAAGTTTCCAATTTTGTACTTGGTCTGCAATCTCCACAGTGATACCATAGAAGCTGTAAAAGTCTGACATCCTTTGGATGGATTTTTTTTCTGCCCACAGAAATAAAATATAGGCTTACTCATTTGTTCACTCATTCAGCAAACATTTGTTGAATGTTTACTCTATACCCAATACTGGGTTTCAGCATTCACTTTTTATATATGTGCAAAAGCACTGAAAGTTTTAGTGACCTGGGTGACCTGCCTAAGGCCATACAAAGAGATTATGCTCCAGTCTGGACTCAAACCCAAAGCCACCTGATATCTAATTCAGTTCTCTTTCTAAAAAACCATGTTACTACATTATGCTTAACATAGATTTTCATAAGCTAGATAGGGAGCCCCCAAAGCAAGCAAAATATAGTTCCTACAGGGGAATGCATTCCAAGTTACAAAAAACGGTACAAATAGGACTTTAAGGACATAAGCAGTTCATATATTCAGATTACACTCTAATTTTGCTCTTTTCCTTTCTAAGTATCCCATTAGTAATCTAATGGTCTCCTGTTGAAACGCCACTCTGTAAATTTTATGAAACTGAAGTATGCCTTTGATACACGGATCCTTTTGCTTGTGTTTCATAGACTAATCTCTATTACTAGAATTCACTTTTTCTCTGTAACTCAGACCTTTCAGAGAAATACAAACCTTCATTCCATTGGTATATCCTTGGATTTAAAAAACAAAGGAAAGCAAACAAACCACAATTTACTGTCAGGCAAAGGAACCTCAGCTTATTCTTTGGATTTCAGAATTGGAAGGCCAACATTAACAACAGCAACTTATTTCAGATATAAAGAAGTCATGTTACTAAATACTGTTCTTCAAACCATAACATTCTCCAAGCTTTGCAGTAGGTAACACCTACACTGGGTTTTGTAGGACTTAAGCAAGTCCAAAAAAGTAATTGGGGTGGAGGCAGGACAAAAACAGAGCAATAAGAAAGTCTCTAGACAGACTCTCCAATTCTTTTCACTATTTTTTTTCACTCTAGAGGATATTTATAATTATTGTTTTTTAAATGCTCGTGATGCCACAGATAACGAACACCAACTGCTCCCCACAGAACTCTTACTACAGTACATGTTTATAAGAGCAAATTATTGTTTATACACAGATAGGATTATAAATGAGGGGAAGAACATTACAAATTACATGTTATTGAAAAAAAGCCAGAACATTTCCATTTCTTGCTTTTCATGAAAAAACATCATTACCTGGATCATGCCGCCTTCTCTCAGTTCCCTCACTGGACACTGGCATGGATAACCCTACAAGATTAGAGTAGTAAGTTTATGTTTTTATGATATGATTTTAGAACACAGGGTAATACCCACAGTGATAGGAGCAAAATCACTCACATTTCCATATTTCAAACTACTCTACGAATCATTGCAATAGAAAGATTTTAACTTTAAGTGCTGGACAAAGAGATCATCCGTCCCAAGAACTACATACATCTAGGACCTTCAAATAAATCCCTCCTAAAAGGCTGATCTTTTAACATTTAGAACTGAATCTTAAAAGAACCTGAATGAAGTTTTGTACAAAATGGGGTCTTTTCTCTGCACATTTAGATTAATAAAAAGTGATATTGTTTTTACTTTCTTATCAATAGTATCTACTTTATAATGTGAGCTCTGCTCCTGGAAATAGTATTTTTGTGAACTAACATAGGGTCAACTTATGTATCTACCTCAGGCTACCATATGACCTTAGAGAGGACTGAGAGACCACAGAAGCAGCATCTTTCTTTTTGGTTCTAATACTATTTTCAGGATTAAATGAGTTAATACACATAAAGTCCTCAAAACAGGTTATGGACCATAGTAAAAGTCTTGGGATAATGTTACATGTTCAGTGTTTCCACTCCACTGGAGTTCCAGGAATCTACACCTGGGCAGGCCCAAAGTGGTTCTGCAGCAAATGAATGGAAGACTTTTTTAAAGGTATGGCTTCTGATCCACTTCTCTCCACCATCGAAGGCATCTTTTCCTGACTCATTGCAGAAAAGGAGTTGAAACCGAGCAGGCAGTTCACCTGTGCTCTGAACTACAACTGGCAGAGACCTGGAAATGGCGTCTTCCCCATTGCTTCTATGCTATAAATGGCCCTCTGAACAGTTTTCTGAGATTCATATGCTAAAAGACTCTTGTTTGATTCTGAGGCAAGTTTGAAGGCACTGTGCAGGTGCACCATTTACCACAACAAGCTTCCTTACTGCTCCTGTTATTTAAAACCAAGATACTCACTGACCCTGTAGGATTATGAACAGCTCACACCTCAGATGCCTAGATGCTCTCAGGGTTGGAATGGATATTAAATGTTGTCTAGGCCCACCACCTTGTAGCACTGTTAGGCACAGCTCAGTGCTTCAAATTTCTCAAATGGCATGAACTGCCTACCCATGGCACCACTGTTTATCTTGTAGGGCTATTAACTTCTCTTAACCCAACAGAGTTTAAAGGATACTGGGCCTAGGGGATAAAGGGAAATAGATGAGTGGAGAGCCCCAAGAAAAGCTCTCATCTCTATTTGTCATGTATCCAACTTAAAGCAAATATTAAGGGACTTGGAGAAAGGAATGGTAACCCACTGAAGTATTATTGCCTGGAGAATTCCATAGATAGAAGAGCCTGGCGGGCTACAGTCCATGGGGTCACAAACAGTCAGACACGACTGAACGACTTCACACCAGACCTGGTGGTCCAGTGGCTAAGACTCCACATTCCCTTTGCTTGGTATTATCATGGGAAGCAAAGCAGGCTCCACCAGGACCTCCACAGTCATGCCAACACACTTTGATCTAAAAGCCATTCATAAAAAGAGTAATGTAATTTGAAAATACACATTGAGCACCTACTCTTTCCAGACTCTGCCCTGAAGTAGTCAAAGGTTCACTGAATGATACAGACATGGAAATAGACATGAGATACAGGCAATTATTCTGTTACTCTAGAAAGAAACCACTGCTTCTAAACTAAACTAAAGGCAGCACATTTACAAATGGGTCCAAAGGAATTCTTGACCTGGAATTGATTCTGATATTGAAATATCTTTAAAGAAACAGATCGTGTCTACCAGTTGCTTACAATTTATCAAAATCACCTTTCCACCAAACTAACTTTCTTCCCATGAGGAATGGGTAAAAATTCTCATTATCTACTGGACTATTTCAGATAAATGTCATGAAGGTGGTAGGGTCCTTCTCAGTGTTGAAGTCCCTTCTCCTTTGCTTCAGGTGAGGTAGAGGCTATGGTTCCCAAGCTGTGGGACTGCAACTAACTCACAGGAAAGCCATGGGATATTTTAAAAAGTCAAGGGTAGCATAGTCTCTGTCAGTAGCAGACACTGCTACTAGTAAGTTGAAACTATTAATATATGGAACTGTTGCTATTTCTCTTGGTCTAGGGAGTGAAAAAATTACTGAGACACAAAGACACCATGAGCTGAGAATGTTTGAGAACCTTAGGAATTGGGCAGCGGGTTGGGGGTGGGGGTGGGGGTTCTCTCCATCATATCTCAACAACCTCAGAAAGCAGGCTTAATAGTGTCTCTACTCTTCAAAGTCACCTTGAAAGGAGGTTCTAAGAGAGACTTAATAGATTATCACTGTGTAACATGTCACTTCTGATTTAGTAAAAAAAGATGGGCCTGTGGAATCGTAGTTAGAGGAAGTCTTAAGATGGTCTTCAAACATGTTATGTGCCTGGCATGTAATATATATACATACACACACACACACACACACACACACACACACATATATATATATATATAAACACACATATTCTTTTTCATTAAAAACCCTTCCATCAGGGAGTTTAGGTCTTTTGAGGATGAGCTGCCCATTCTCCTTGCTTGGTGCCCTCTAATAAATAGTATATTCTCCTTCACCACAACGTGGCAACAGTAGCTTGGCTTTGTTGCATGTTGGAGAAGCAGATGCAAATTTGGTTCTGTAATGGGGGCATGCCCAATGTGATGGGTTAGAGCCTGGCTGTCACTGGACACGATCACAATGGCAAAATTGTTGTCCTCTCACACAGCCTCCTAGGCTCACCTCCCTCTCTTTTACTGGCATCTATGGAGAAGACTCAACTCAGGTTCCTGCCTTTATCTGGTCTTCACACCCTGACATTGGTCACAGGCTTGGGGTTCCAGCTGCTCATACCTGGGCTGGGTGGGTAGGTATTGGGATGGGGAGTCTGACCACAAAATGGAGATGGGAGGACTCACTTAGATTAACATGATTCAGCCTTGTCTTTATCACCCCTTACCAGAAAAGCCCTACAGTGTGTGTATGTGTATATGTAAATATATCTGTATAAGAAACTAACAAAGTGCTCTATCCCCACTGAGCTCTGATTTTTGCCGGTAGGGCACCTTCATCTTGGAGTCTATTTGAGTGAAGTGAGTGAGTTTGGGCAAAATCCCATCTTGACTTGTCTCTCAATTGAGCAGAACGTCCTATGAAACAGATAGGGCAAATATAATTAGCTCTGGCTTTGAGATGAGCAAACTCAGGTCCACCTGAATTTAGTGAGGTTAATGGATTTTCCCAGAGTCCCCAAGCTCCCAGAGCAGGGCAGTTCCTTGACCCAAGTCTTCCACATCTAAAGCTCTCTGTCTCCATGCCACTGCTGCCTTGGTTTTGAACAAGAAATCAGTGCCCTTCTCTTCCTCAACATGCATACCCAGTGGAGAAGCAAGAAGACATTCTCTTCAAGGCAAGAAACATCCAGGTTCACCCATATGGTTCTGTGGAACTCTACTGGGCTTCCAGGCAGCCCTAAAACATCCAAAGGCAGAAGTCATCATGTTGACACCCTGGAAGGCTATGTCAAAGTTTGTCCTTATCTCTAGGAAGTTCAGTCCTCACCCTTCTAGTCTTGCTGGTATTACAAGTCTCCTTTCCACAGAAGAAAGGAGAGGCCTCTGCAGAGACATTTAAGGGCCAGGAAGGATGTAGACCTGTGCTTCTCATACATGAGCATGCATCAGAACTACAGGAAAGCTTGTTAGTACACAGGTTGCTGGGCCCGAGCCCCAGAGTTTTCCAGGGTAGGGCAGAAGCATGTGCATCTAACCTGTTCCCAAGTGATGCAGAGGCTGTTGGTCGAAGGACCACTCTGAGAACCACTGATTATGTAGTGAGTTGTCTCTCCCAAGGGCCTGGTTTATTGGTCCACACACACCAAATGCTTCTTGAGACACGTCCAGGAGGGCATTCACTGATCATCTTTACAAAATCATTTAAGTGGCTTCTCTCTTCAGCTTTGTTTTAGACCCAATGCAATAGAAGTTAGATAAAAGTCTCTGCCTTTTAGAAACATAGAAGCTAGATACGGACAAAATTCATGTGGACAGGCCTAGAAATACTGCCGTATTCTGATTATGATAACTCTTCCAGAATAAAACAAAAGGCTTACAGTGGCAACCTCACGTTTCCTTGGGGGGGTCTCCAAAGACTGTGCTTTCTAATTTTCAGTGATACCATCATGATCCCGAAGATCATTAAGCAGCTGTTACAGCTGTGTTTAATCACAATCCTACCGTCATATTGAGTGGCTCTGACCTACTGACATGCGAGTCCTTGGCCTCCATGGAGTCGCTCTGACAGGCAGAAGTGGCTGCAGAAGGCAGTGATAGAAATGGGTTTAAATGCTGAGACTCGTGGCATCAAAGATCTGTGAACTGTTGAGCTACACAGAGGAATCATCAGAATAATGATCATTTTTCTCTACCCCCTCCCTCGCTTGTTCAAAGAAAAGAGCCCTTAATTGCTTCTTGAACTACACACAAGTGGGCCATTGACTGTGACTGTAATTCAGCCGAGAGGCAAGGAAAAGTCTAAAACGGATTTTGTTGAGGCGATGTCTTAAACACAGAAAACGCTGCAGAGAGCTCGCCACACACAGGACACTGCTAGGTAGAATTGAGAACAGCTTGGTATATATATGGTCAGCAGTCAAAGCCATCTTTCATTATAGATGATACCAGTGTGGTCAAGGCAGATGTATTTTTTTAAGTGGAGAGGGGGCGAGAGAGATAAAGAGAGGGAAGAAAATGGAATAGAAGTCGTATTAGAAGGATATCGCATTGCAGATGACCTAGCAAATACAGATTCCTAAAGAAGATGACACTGTTTAAGGAAACTGATTTCTGAATTCAGTTGTTTACTGTTTACCTATCTCTTTACACCCACATCCCAGGTATACATGACATCTGAAGGAGTCTGAATCATTTCCTTCCTCTGGAATGCATCAGCCTAGAAAGGGTTATGGACTTAGGCAGCAACTCTCTGCCCATACTGTCCAGTTTGCCAGCCATTCCACTCAAGGTCATGGCAACAGGGACTAGGAAAGGAGCGCCAGCAACTGAGAAACCTACTGCCAACTACATGCCTACACGCTCATCTAGGAAGAAAGCGGACCTTCCAAGGAAATCTCCTTTTCCAAAACGTGCTTTTCTAAATTCTCTGTGCCATTAGGCCTCTTAAATAAAAAGTAATGCCTAATACTTCTCCGAAGCCTCTCATCCCACTCCATCCAGAGATCTCTTTTTTCCATAAAGGCCTTTTGCACCCCCTGCTGGGTAGCTCCTCCATTCCTCTACCCTTCCATGGAAACCGGCCCACTCACCGCACCTACATGCCCTGCACTGGGGGAGGTTAGAGGGAGGGCCCCCACTCCTGCTCTGCACAGAGTAGCTAGGTCACATCCTCCTAACACTCAAGTAGAACCCTGTTTGCAAATAAGCCTCAGTGGTGAGAGCAAATGAGTGATACTGACTTCCTAGTAAAGCAACCCCTGGATAATCAGAAGAGTAGGTGATAAAAATTAGCATTGATTACTTACTATGCATGGAGTCCATATTAAGGGCTTTAAACACTTTCTCTCAGTCAGTCCCAAAAATAACTCTCCAACCATGATCCCCATTTTAAAGAGAAGAAAATGGATGCACAGAGAGAGTAAATAAGTTACAGAAGTCATAGTGATAGCTGTCATCTCATGATGTGAATCCACATCTCTGAGTTCAGCGTCCAAGCTTTTATAATCTATTTATGACCATAAATGGGGCACATGCCGCACTGGGACAAGCTGACCATCTGGAGGGTATGTGTTCTCACCTATCTCATGGAGTCAAACACTTACATATCTACTACATGTTGGGCAAAGAACTTGATGCCCTTTACATATTACTTGTACACTTCACAATTCTAAAAGGTGAGCTGTTTTATCCTCATTTAGCAAACAAGAAAACCCTGAATCCACATGACAATAACTCACCTAAGTTTCTCTGGTGGTAGGGACAGGACGTGAAATTAAAAATCCCATGTGCTTTATTAACTCACAGCATATGTATTACCATCATCCTCCTGACAAGTACAAAAAAAAAAAAAATACTAACTATAATCCAGGACTATTTTAAGACAATAACCTTGAAGGATCTTCTGAATTCTACACATCAAAAATGATGCCACCAATTCATTTAGATGGTGTCTTCAAATTTTCATATAAAAGGTACTCACCTTTTAAAAAAGCAATAAAATGGAAATGTATTAATAGATCAATTAAAGAGACGTAAGTCACTTATTTCATTACCAGATCTCAGATGTAGTTCTACATTGTTCATCTAGTTTGTCTAACTTTTTTCCTGACATAAGCCTGACTTTAATTCCCTGGTGGCAGGATACACTCTCTCCCTCTCAAGCAATTACAATGCCACTTGCACAACGAAGTAGCATACGAAGATTTCAAGGGTCTCTTAACAGTGGCTAAATTTCTCATACATTCACTCGTTCATCTACTACTGAGTCACGTACTCAGTCTCAGAAAAGCTACGTAGAAAAGGCCCAAGTGTAAATGTCATTGTTGAATTCCTTCCAAACTCATACAAGAAGGACAGAAAGGGGGTTAAGAGATAGAGCAGCCCCTCAGTTGGCAAGCATTGATTGAGAAGGTATAATATGCCTGCTCCATCCTAGGCATGGGAGGGCTACCTAAAGAATCACTGCTTCTCATCCTCAAAGAGCTGGCTCAGAGCTGGAGTGGGGAGATGCTCAGACAACACAATATGGGTTATCGGGTTTCATGGGCTTCCCTCTTTCTGGCTGGGGCACTTCTGGTGGGAGGTGCTAAAGAGCTCATGTTCTGAGTTAGACTTGGTCTAAAACCTGGCTCTGGTGCTTTCTTTCCTGTGCATCTGTGAGCAAGTTGCTTCAACTCCTGCAGACTCTGTGTCCATATTTGTAAAAGGAGATGACAGTACTTATAACAGGGCAGGAAGGAGGAAGCCAGTCTTGTAGAAAGAGGTCGGCACATTACCAGCACATGGCCAGGACTATTAAAGTTAAGGGCAGCACAAAGTTGGCAAGAAGGGAGCTGGCTGGTCCCGTCCCATTGCAGGTAGCTCAGGAAGCCACTTAGTTCCTGAAAGCTTCCCTCTCTTACTTCTCCAGGCAGGGGTTGGAACTCTTTAGCTTGGTTTCAACTCCCACTTCCCTATCCCTGAACCTCATGCAAACTTCACTTGGTTAACCTGTATTCATCCTTCAGCCCAACCTGAACCTCCCTTTCCATTTCTCACTGAAACTCCCACTCCCTCACAAGAGGCATGAGTCACCCCTGATGCTCTCCAAGCACCTAAGCTCACCGGTAACTCAGCAGTGATCACTCAGAGTCCCTGTGTGCCTGCCTACATCCCCTACCAGAGTGTATGAAACTGGAAGGCAGGACCACACGCCCGGGGCTCTCTGCCAGCTCCTCGTTTGATAATGGACAGTAGCAGGTGCTCGGTAACCATTTGTTTAGAAGACACATGAATGAACGCAAATAGATACCATGTCTAAACCTGTAATAAAAAGTACATGGCTCAAGTGCGGCATCGAATTCTGCTGTCCTGTCTCGCACCTGGTGTCATTACATCTCTGGATAAGTAGAAACACTTATGGTGTCAATCTGAGGCCTTTCTAATACGACATCAGCTGCTTTTCCTGCACATGGTGGGCAGAGTTATGAGATTTGGCCAACTTTCTCCTAGTCAGTTCACCATTGGTCAACAGAGGTGTTCATGTGGATGCAGTTAAGATGTTTATGCCAACGTCGGGCACAAATAAACGTGGAAAGAATTCAGGTCAGTCCAACCATTAGTAACAGTATCTTCTTGCTCTCCTGGGAGCTGTTTCAGATTTCGGCTGCATCCCCACCCCTACATAGAGAGACCGGGAGAGGGCTGCAGCTTCTAGAATTACAACCATTTTGTCAACTTGTCATTTGCCTCACTGTCTGGCCAGTGCCTCTCCCTCTGGGTCCAGAGACATTCTGCACAGGAAGAAAGCAATAAAGTGAACACAGGGCCGATGAATTCTCCAATCTTCAAAGTACCTTGTTCTGTCCCACAGAACATACATATTTCTGGCAAGCACCATGGAGAGCCTCACATTTGTTACCTCCTGCTCTGCTGGGAATCAAAGCATTTACCCCCCATGAGATGTTTTTTAAAGGCCCAAGGGCACTGGGCCATCTTATCCCCACTCCCTTGGTGAGCTTCCCTGACTACATGAAAATACCTGAAAAGGCTAACTTTGTCTGTTCCATATTGCCTTAAAAATAAGAATACTCTTAACCTTTAGGGATTTATATTTGGAAAAAGGAAATGAACTAGATACAGCTTATAAAAAAAAAAAGGCAGGAAGGTGAGTCATTTTTCAAATTATTTACAAATTTGGGATGGAAAATACATATATATTTGCAGATATTGAATACGATGAACTGATTTGTTTCATCATTTCTCAGTGTACCATACCTTTGTTGGTTATATTTTACTTTCCAGAGAAAACTGAGTGGGGCCCATAGCAGGTGCTGAAAACCGACTTGATGAACAGAGTAGCCAGAATTTATAATCCGTAATTAGTTAGAATTAGCCTGGGGAATAATAACTAAAATTCTAGAGAAGTGGGAGCCAGAAGATCCATATTTAGATTTCAGCTTTACCACCTCCTAATCATTCCCAAAATATGGGCATAACAAACAGTCCCTTCACAGAGCTCTGTGATAATCAGACGTAACAGAATTTTGTAAAGTGCTGTATGTCTCAGTAGTAACAGAGATCTTTCCAGTTCCTCATCATGATTGAAGGGCAAATGTCAATGGGGTTGCTCTTTCAGAGAAAGTTACAGTTAGGTATTTTTTGAAAATGTTAAATTGTATTTATAAATAAATCTCCATCAATGGTTTCTTTAGGTTTCTTTTGGCTAGGACATTCTAGAATCCTAAGGGAAATGATACAACACAAATCATTGACTTGGTCAGTTTAATACTGGCTCAAAGAGTTAGAAAGTATTATCATTAGAAGAAGTTTAGAAAACAACTAATTCTAATCCAACCTCTTCATTTGACTATCATGGAAAGGGAGGTGAAGGGAGGCTGAATAAATTCCCCAAGATGACACAGACAATCATGGAGCCAGGTTTAGACGGGAGGGCTCCTGACTCCTGCAGCGTGACCCATCTTCAGTGCTCCACACTAAACAAAACCTTCCGTTTCAGCTTTCCACATGAAGCCAGCATCTGAGGCCACAAAAGCAGCCCTCTCAAAAAGGTGTGGAATCGCTGTGAAAGCCGAGTCTAAAGGTTGCAGATAATACCCAAGGGCTCACTGTGGGATCCTTTCTCTATATGTCCACAAAGGGCAGACAGGACTCACACCCCCTCCCTGAAGCCTGACCTGGCTTCTCTCCCCATCCCCTCCATATCTCAGTGGGTCAAATCAGCTTCAACCACAGTGACCATGTTATCAAAATCCCAGGCAGAGTAATATTCCATTGTATATATGTGCCACATCTTCTTTATCCATTCTTCTGTAGATGGACATCTGCTGCTGCTGCTTCTAAGTCGCTTCAGTCGTGTCCAACTCTGTGTGACCCCATAGACGGCAGCCCACCAGGCTCCCCCGTCCCTGGGATTCTCCAGAAAAGAACACTGGAGTGGGTTGCCATTTCCTTCTCCAATGCATGAAAGTGAAAAGTGAAAGTGAAGTCGCTCAGTTGTGTCCAACTCCTAGCGACCCCATGGACTGCAGCCCACCAGGCCCCTCCATCCATGCGATTTTCCAGGCAAGAGTACTGGAGTGGGGTGCCATTGCCTTCTCCAGATGGACATCTAGGTGGCTTTCATAAAAAAAAAAAAAAAATGAACTTGTGTCAGTGAGGTGTATGAACCTAGAGCCTGTTATACAGAGTGAAGTAAGTCAGAGAAAAACAAATGTTGTATGTTAATGCATATATACGGAATCTAGAAACATGGTATTGATGAACCTATTTTCTGGGAAGGAAGGGAGACACAGATGTAGAGATGGACCTGTGGACACAGCGGGGGAAGGAGAGAGTGGAACAAACAGAAGAAGTAGCATCGACATATACACACTATCGTGTGTAAAACAGACAGCTGCTGACAAGTTGGTATATAACACAGAGAGCCCAGCTAGGCGCTCCGTCATGACCTAGACGGGTGGGGTGGGGGAGGGAGGGAGGCTCAAAAGGGAGGGGCTATACGTACAATTATGGCTGATTTGCCTCGTTGTACAGCAGAAACCAACACAACATGGTAAAGAATTTTCCTCCAATTAAAAAAGAAAAATAAATCCCAGGCAGAATCCAAAGGGAAAGATCCAGATTATGAAATGTCTAGTTCCAGAAGGTACCAGATAAAAGAGGAGCTCTGTTCCTCATCTTCACTTGGGCCTGAAGCTGTTCCCCAAAACACAGCTGTGCACACTCATGGACATTCTGGAATGGGGTAGTTCATTTCTTAGCCTCTCTAAGCCTGAGGCTGGAAATCTCTCTGTGTTCAAAAACCCCATGCATTTCACAAAATCCTCTGGTGCAGGAAAAGCCCGATTTGAACAGACCCAAATAACCCCCAAATGCTGTGGACGGCACATCTGTTACAGTGTCTGTTCATCTGGAAAAGGAATCTATAGCACTCGAATGCTGACAGGGAAACTGGGAGAAAAAAGGAAAGACACCTTGGCCAAGTCCTCCCACCCCCACCAAGCATATTCTCCCTTATGCAGATTGCTCTCCCCCAGGAAATAAAATGCATCAGCCTCAACAAACAGGACACAGAGAAGATGGAGGACACAGACCTCTAGATCAAATGCAAAAGCTGAATAATAAAGAACACAAAATGACAGGATAATTCAAGAGTCATTTCTGCTTGGCTCAGAGTGATATTAACAGCACAAGCCTCCCAAGTTACCCCTGTACAGAAAGCCCTTTCCTGGTTTTACTAGTGTTCAAGACCAGGAACTCAGCTGGATGGAAGTGGGCAAGAGGCTTTCCACCACAGAGATGATTTCCTGTGGCCACCTAAAATGAGGGGCACCCAAGGGTTCAGGGAGCTCTTGCACCCGGATGGGGCCCAAGAGGGATTGTCTAGGCCACTTCTCCACTCGAATTTTCTGCTAAGACTCTCAGTAAAGACAAATTATTTCCTTCCTCTACTTTAGAATGCTGTAATCTATTTAGCTCTTTTCAGGATCATTGGGAAAGCACAAGATTCTTCTAGACTCCATTAACCATGCTTGCAAGAAGCCCATCAGGCTGGTTTCACCCCATGTGGCAAGACAAGACCTTCTACGTACCAACCGTACAGACCCAAAGTCAAAAAGTGAGAGAAAAATCACAAAGCCTCTGGGAAAAGGACCGCACAGACTGCTGAGGTCCCTTCTTCAAGGGCAAGGGTCATCACAGGAGAAGGATAATGTATTTGACCTTTCTTAGAGACGTCTGGGGAGAAGGCAATGGCACCCCACTCCAGTACTCTTACCTGGAAAATCCCATGGATGGAGGAGCCTGGTAGGCTGCAGTCCATGGGGTCGCTAAGAGTCGGATACGACTGAGCGACTTCACTTTCAGTTTTCACTTTCATGCACTGGAGAAGGAAATGGCAACCCACTCCAGTGCTCTTGCCTGGAGAATCCCAGGGACAGGGGAGCCTGGCGGGCTGCCATCTATGGGGTCGCACAGAGTCGAACACGACTGAAGTGACTTAGCAGCAGCAGCAGCAGAGAGGTCTGGATATTGGGAAACATCCCACACTTTTCTCTGGGACTTGCTGTATCTTTTTAGAAGTGTGTGTGTGTGTGTGTGTGTGTGTGTGTGCGCGCGTGCGTGTGCGCGTGAGAGAGAGAGAGAGATTTTCTAAATTTCAAGTAGTCTCTTGCCAGTTTGAGTTCTCTTGGCAGAACCTTCAAGTGTTCTCAGTAACAGATGCCTGGAGGAGAAGGAAGCTAGGAGTTCTGCAACAGAGCAATGCACCGAGTTGGGGAAGCAGCTGCTCCGCTCTAGTCACTGTGTATACAACTTCACCCAAAGTGTTTAGGAAACAGATCATTCGGGAGCCTCTACCACCTATTCAAAATTCAGGCCCTTTTAGTTCCACTCATTTTTTTTCCTCTATGCTGTTTGTTTTCTGCCATGAGTTTTAGCAATCTGTTTATGTTGTATGTGTGTGTGTGTGTGTGTGTGTGTGTGTGTATTTCCCTCTCTAGCCTGGCTGAATTATCCCCAAGTGACTCTTAATCCTCAACAGTAATTCCCAGTGATCGCACTGACATGATGGTAACAGGAGAGCCCAGGCTCCTCCCGCCCCACCTCACTCCCTCCTCCCTTGTTGCTAAGCTCAGCGAGGATGTTCCAGAGAGCTGTTTATTTACAAGATGAAGTTTGAGAGCAGGGCCACCAGGCTTTTAAGTGGACTGAGGCTGCCCAGGGTAGGAGAAGAGCTAGAGCTCACAGTCACAAATCCTCCCATTTCTTCCTGCCTCCAGCACCCCTCTGCCATAGCATAAATGTTGGTCCCATATCATCACTCTTTTTAAGGCCCTTGGTCTCCTCATAGTTCATCTAGACTGGCACTGTTACTGAACAGAGTGCTGGACTAGAAATCAGATCACCAGCTCCCCATGCCCAGCTAGCTGGTTTAAGGTGGCACGTTTCCTGCCCTTGATTTCCATAAACATTAAGAATGGACTAGATGGGACCTCCTTGGTGGTCCAGTGGTTAAGACTCCATGCTTCCACTTCAGGGGGCACAGATTCAATTCCTGACCAGGGAACTAAGATCCTGCATGCCAGGTGGCACAGTTGAAAAAAAAAAAAGACTAGACAGAGCTGACTGGTGAATCAAGTACTTCTCAAACTTGACCGTGCTGAATAATCAGCTGGAGACCTTATTAAGACAGATTCCTTGGCCAACATGTAAAGGTTCTAAGTCAGTAGTTTGGCCATAGGGCCTGGGATTTTGCATTTCTAACATGCTTTCTAGAAGGTCTGAGGACCACACTTTGGGAATCACTGGCCCAAGCTATCTTCCAAATGTTCTACTGGTCTGTCACCACACACACTGGCACGTGAAAAGTCAGAATATTTGGTCCTGTGATGAAAGTCACAGGCCTCTTCCACATTTAGCGTTTTTCTCTTAGTCCCAACTTTTGATCACTTATTTGCAAAGATAAGGAGCAAAGACATGGGTGAGGAGTGCCACTGGCTTAGCGTTTAGCTGGCAGCAGCTACTACACCTGGGAGGGCAACTTGAAAACCATGTGAAATTACAAGATGGAAACAAAAGAGCAGAGGAGGAGGCATAAGAATACATTGCATAGGCTCCACTTGCCAAGCTGTTATCCTGGGTCATATTTTTTGCCAGCTGCATAAGTCACCTGGAAGGGTACACTGCAAATGCAGTGGTCTCACTCACTGTTTGGAAACACATAAAAAATAACTCCAAAGCAATATAAAAAGTAGTGTTACAAGGTACACTCTCAGATATTTACCTTGCTCTTAGCTCTATAATCCTTTTCATATGGTGAAACCAGAAACCTTTCTGCCGTACACAACCTAACCATGACCCATGAGGCCTCTGTAACATCCTGCTAGAGCATGCCCATTTTTACAATTATGTAGCCTGGTGTGAAATGGAGAAAGCACTGCACAGGGATGCTGGGATTAAGTCTAAGAGGAATTCTGATTCTAAGCTCCTGCATTCAGACGCCTCAACATTTCTGCTCATCTGAAACTCTACTTATTCAAATACAAGAGCTCATGCTAAGACAAAACTTTAAAAGAGAACTTAAAGAAAAGAACTCAGGATAATGCCACCAGATCAGTGTTTGTCCTCTCCTCTCTTCAATTTTTTGCTGTAGTGAGCAGCTGTTATAAGGAATGCATCCTATGCAACTGATGAACTAAAATCAAATAAATCTTAAGAATCATGGGGGAAAAAAAAGAACCAGGGCACTAGGATAAAGAATAAAATTTTGATTTACCTTTTAACACTGTAACTTGATTCGGCCACTTTAGAAATTGCCAAGTAGAATGGGAATCAGATAAGAGGTCCATTCCCAAAAGGTCTGAAAAGGTTTCCACAATTACCCAAAAGCATTTTGAAAAATCTGTATTTGTTTGAATCAGGGGTTAGCTATAGCCTGCTGCCTACTTTTGTAAATCAAGTTTTATTGGAACACAAATTCTCTTATTTACGGATTGTCTACTGTCAGTGTACAAGGCACACTTGAGAGAGCATAACGACCTGAAGAGCCTAAAATATTAACTATTTAGCCCTCTACAGAAAAAATTCTGCCAGCTCCAAATAATAGAAAAAATAATAATAATGACAGCAATTTATATTCCAACTATCTTATAAATTAATTACAAACCTGTTCAATCAAAAAACTATCACCCATTATTAGAGTCTACAGCTTCTTCCTGACTCCCAATAGTGTCTTCAAATGTAAAGTAACCATGCTTTGAAATTCACTCAGCTGTTGAACAAACTTTTGAAAGTCTAAATCAATCTAAGGGCTGAAAATTTATTCTTATGCCAGATCCACCAAAAAATAAAGCACAGCCACACTCAACACGAATTTCTTCATGTGATTCGAGTCATATAAAAACAACATACGAGAAGGAAGGCAAATTGGGTTTTTAAAGCCATAAGTCTGCACTTGGCAGATAAAATGCCATCTCAGATAATCACATTTGATTGTCACTAATGTTAATATATGTCGATAAGAGTCAAGCGCCGCACACCAGAGGTTAGGTTTACTGCTCACATGCAGATGTTTGCTATACTGAATCTCTGCCATAACCCTGTGGGAATGGCATTTTTTATGTGTTCTGCAGTGAATTTATGGCTAGGGAGCCATAAATGTTATAGTTCTTCAAACCTTTTGCTTGTGGAGATTGTCACAGTGATTGAAAAGGAGAAAGACACAGATGTCTTTTGTTAGCGGGCCATTTCCAGACCCACTCAAGGATGCAGCCTATGTCAGCTCCGCAAGTTCAGGCCATCTGAATTATCAATGCCACACAGGTTTGCAATCTCCCATTATCACCTTGCTTCAGTTCAGATCTGCATTGAGTTGGTAAGGCCCATATGTACCAGGTCCTGGACTAGGCCCTGAGACAAGGTTCCTGACCACAAGGCACTCACATGCTGGGTACAGGCAATGTACACAGCATGGAAAGTGCTGTAACCACCAGAGAACGAGGCAGAGTGTCACGGGGACTCTGCATGGACAAGAGCAGGGGCCAAGACAAGAGCTGTGCAACATTGCTCACAGGAGGTCATGTCTGAGCCAAGACTTGAGAGATCAGCTTCAGGAGCATAAACAAAGAAAGCTCTGTGTGTGTGCATGCACGTGCAAGTGTTACTCATGAAAGAAAAGGCAGGAACAAAACCACATGTGCAAGAGCCATGCTGACGTGCTCAGAGTATCCATGGCGTTCAGCACTGGTGTAGCATGAAGTGGCAGGGGTTTGAGGGGAAAACAGTTGTGTCATGTGGGAAGAATATGGCCTTGAGAGTGAAAAAGATCTTAGTTCAAGCTCTAGTTTCATCACCCACTAACAGTGTGACCTTGAGTAACTTCTAGAATTTCCATAACCTTCAAAGTCTGGTTAGTAACATATACCTCTGAGGGTTGGTATAAGGGTCAAGGGAGGTGATGGGTGGGTCCTGAGAGCAAATGGGCTAGTAAACTGGTAAAAGAACAACACAGCCACCAGGGAGGACATACACCCACTCTGTAAAGCAAGAAAGAAATTTTTTTTTTTTTTTTTTAAGAATTCCATCCATAGCTTCTTCCATCAACATTGAATAATGACGGAAGGAGTCATTTAAGAAAGAAAAACCAAAGGCATGGCAACATTGCTTGAATCTCCTATTTTCCTGTGTCATTGTCAGGCAGGTGAAAGAAAGGCCATCAGGGAGACGCTGAATCATGAACACAAGGGACACCTCTAAAATGGCAGCGTCGTAGGGGGACCTTCCCAGCGCCTAACCCAACACAAGCTCCACGGGCATCCACTGTGTGCCCAGTACTTGTCCCTGCATGAACATCGATGGGGTGTGAAAGAAACCTCCCCTCAATGTAACATAAAGCCCACTTCTGACTCGCCAGGAGCTACATGACAGATGCAGAGGTTCTTTCAAGCAAATGAATCAGCACCTCAAGCATTTAAAAAAAAGTGGGGGGGAGTAATTTAGAACTTTCAGTTAAGATGAGCTTTGCCAGTTTCTCTTAGGGAGACTAAAAAGCCCCTAATGATGATGAGTAAATGCCTGTGCTCTGGGGAAACATTAAAGATGAGCGGCTACTCTTCACCAAGGCCTTCCTTAATTCTGTGTGAGAGGGAAGTCTGCAGAAGAATACAGCCCTTGCTAACTTGGGAAATCATCCTGTCTCCTGCAGCTATGGCTTTGTTCATGCTCTTTCTTGCATGAACAACACGCACGCACGCACACACACACACATGGAGAAAAGGGGATGAATCATCATGTCTGCAGGGTTGAGACCTCTATCTTTTATAAACATCATGCACGATGGAAGGGATGTCTAAATACGCAGACCATCCTTGGGGACGCCTTCTAAGCAGTCTCCAGGCAGAAGCCCGTGGAGCCCAGGAGGAAAGCCGTGGCAGAGCCACAAATGGAGAAGATCCCCCTAATCGACAAATTATCCTTCAAAGGTTTAGAGTGACCCTTTTTTTTTTTTTTTTTTTTAAGGAAGGAAGGCCCATCCAACTGCAGTAAAAACCATCACTGCAGACTCTGGGTCCCTAGAATCAGGATTGATTTGAGGGGTTTATCTGAAGCCTGCCAGCAATAACAAGTAGCAAGCTCCTAGTATGCCACTGGGGGAGCCACAGTTCGTCACTCTGGTGGTAAACACAGCTTCCCAAAGAGGACTGCTTTAAAAAAAAAAAATCCCCAATTATCATGCCTATGACCATTCTGAGGGCAGATCGAAATAAACAAATGAACCATGCAAAGGCAGCCTCTAATTACATTGCCCAGAGGCCAGAATTCACACTAGCCCTGGTCCCTACTTCCCAGTTCAGAGCACCAGACAGGGCCAGTCCAGGGTCTTCTCCCCAAAGACTTATTTTTCCCTCAAGAGAAGATTCCCCATTCTTGACTTTCAATAGGTAAGAAAAGGATGAAGTTTTGCCCTAGAATGGGGTGAAGTGGGGAGAGCTTCAGACCTGAGCCTGGGTTCTGGGGACTAACTCTTTCACTAGGGTACTGCTGAGTGCATTACCTTCAGGACCTTTGTTATTTTTTATTCTATTCAACTCTTTGGACCAAGAGATGATCCTAAAACTCCCTGCCAGCTCTAAGCTTGTTCAGGATACTAAGTGAAAGTAACGCAAATCAAGTTGACTCTTGGTGGATATGAATGAGTCAGTTGCCAACTCAGTGTCATTTAAAGGTGGAAAAAGTGGGAGGGAAAAAAAAAACAAAAAACAAAACAGGCCTTGACTGGGGATCCTTGAAAATCTTGCCATTTAGTGACTCTTGGATGAAAGACTGAAAGCTGCTGAAATGTACTCACTGCTTCCTCTCAGAAAGTGTGACCATTATCAGTCATTTAGTCATTTACAGAAGCAAGCTATCCAGCAAGTCAGCCAAAAGTTAGGTAATTGTGGTGGTGGCGGCAGGGGGAAGGGGGGCAGAACAGATCTTAAATTTGTAGCCCAGGAAGACGACAGTAGCCACAAGTCCAAGTATGTGTATATCACAATGCCTGCGGTACATACACAAGAAGGAACAGGAGACAGGCTACTGAATTAACATGGATTCTCAATCTCTCAGTGTGAAGCAGGCATCAGTGGCCTCCGACTCGCTGTCATCTGCCCCTATACATAACATGCCTCTGTTTGATACCTTCTGTCACTCCCAAAACGACCCCCAAAATTCACTGCCTCAACACACACCGGCATTTGTGAGTTTCAGAACAGCCAAAAACAGCGTCTGAAAGCCTTCCAATATAGCTCTGTCCCTCCTCGTACCTAAAATGATCCACTGTTCCATTTCCATAGGCTTTTCTTCAGCAGATTGACAAGGTAACATCTGCTTCAGAAACAGATGTTTATGCCAGAATTCTCTTCTGCTCATTAATGCTTTTCCGGTTAACATCTAACTATCTCACTCATTAGTTCTTAATAATACTTTTTGTATCCAAGCCATGCCAAATACGCGCTCTTTAGAGCTCTGTATTATTGTTGCTTCTGTTGCTGTTGAATTACGCTGCTGAATAAAGGAAAAGTAAAAATAAGCCCCTCTAAGAAGGCTGCTATGTGTCAGAGCTCTATCTTTGTGAACTGAACAAGCTGAAATCAATTAAAAGTGTGTGTTTAGAGAATGCATCTCAGCTGTCTAATTGCACCACCTCTGCTTTAGGGCCAAAGTTTGACTTCCTGCCAAATTGCCATCAAAATGGGCGTCCGTCAGCGCTGCTACAACTGCCACTTGTCTGGGCGTGATTCAAGAGCTTGTTCAATGAAGGAAGCCCAGGCTGCTCTGGGGCTTGGCGCACAGGCTCCTACTTCCCAGAAGCAGGCCTCAGCGATGGTGCCCAGACAAAGGACACCACAGAGCCCTCTGGGATGAGAGTTCTGGGACTGAGTTATCGATCCCACCCAGCCCCCGTGGTCTGACAGGCCTAACAGATTAACTCTAGGGAGCACTCACATGATGGTCTCTACTGACCCACATGCAAGTTCACATAAAGAGAACTGCTTCAAGGAAAGCAGAGTCAACACACCTCTGCTGAGTACCTAGCTAGGTACTGTTGATCCATCCATTATTAAAACCACAAGCACTGTTTCTACGGTTCCATACCCAACAGAAGCAAAGGGAAAACGAAAGGTTCAGTTTTTCACTATTTGTAATACAAGGGCACAGGTTAAATTATATTTGAAATACTTTTTAGAAACACTTTTAAATACTTCCTGGTGATCCCAAGGATGGGCCTTTACGTTTCAAGAAGTCAACACCATAGTCAAACAACCAAACAAACCAAGAGAGAAATAAGGCTACTGTTGGTCTATAAGATAAGGCAAAACCCAATCCTCCAGGGAACCTGTGCCAACACAATGTATTGTTTGGGGTTTGGGGTTAGGAGAAAGAATGTTTAATAAATCATCAACTATTGTTTCCATGGTTACAACAGATGTATAGTCACCTATATTGTTTAGCTTGGTGTGATCAGTCCTATAGGAAAGAAATGATTAAGGCTCTTGGTGATAAGCAAATATGGAATTCAGTTTACTTAAAGGCTGGCATACTATCCAAAAAATCTGAAATAAAACAGAAATGTAAATCTAATCAAACAAATTATCAGTCTCCAGACTTCTTGGTAACCAAGGTCTTTTGATTCCAATGAACTTGACTGCAGCTCCATAACATGCTCTGTTCTTTTTATAGCATGCTCTTTCCTTTTCACTGAAGTGGCTGCTTTTCAGCAAAATTACTTGGCAAATACTGCTTTATCAAGTATAAATCAGATATGCTACTCTGGAATCTAAACCCACAAAGGATATGCCCCAGAACACTACATAAAAATGAAAACTAGAAATACCGCATCATTGCTGCCAAAAGAAATGGAAAAATATGAATGAGAATGATCCCTGGGTGTGTCTTCCATGAGATTCCACTTAAATAACATTCTCCACTTATTTAAATCTCTACAATCTGATGGGCTTACACAGTGCAAAACAAAATCACATTTTAGGAGGAAATTAAAATGTTCTGAACTGCTCTGGATGGTGCTGGCATTGTGTAAGGAATGGTGAGTACTAACCACAGTCAGAATCTCTCTGCCTCCAGTTGGCAGATACCATCTGAGGTTTCAAAGCAATGTGCGAAGGGAGTTCAAACTAGAGACTCAGGGGCCTCTCCCCAGCTCCTCTCTCCAGATACAGTCCAGAGGGAGCCAGGCAATTGTGTAGGGGAATGATGATGCAGGTGCAGACCTATGACTTTTAACCCCCAGTCCTCTGGCCCTTTAAACACCCCCCACCTCCAGACCAGTCTCCTGCTGCCGTCTTTACTCACTGTGAGCACTGCTGCCTAGCGCTGCTGGACTTCTTTCCTGAAGCAGTATTACTTTCATCTTCTTGGACTCTCTGGTCAGACTGATATCTGATAGCTCTCTCCTGTGACTGAGGTTACAATATTTTCTCAATTATCCCACAACAACAACAAAAAGACAATATTCCATCCTTAGTAGTTTTCTAAATCTTAACTAGAAAGAAAAACTTCCTTTCCTATGACTGTTCGTTTTGTTTCTTTTTTTAAAATAAAGGACTGGCTTTTGTTGTTGTTGTTTTATAATTTTAGTTATTTATTTGTTTATGGCTGTGCTGGGCCTCCACTGCTCATGTGGGCTTTCTCCAGCTGCAGCATGTGGTGGCTACTGTCTAGTTGCAGTGTGCAATTTCTTACTGCAGTGGCTTCTCTTGTTGTGAAGCAAGGGTTCCAGGGCATGGGCTTTAGCAGTTGCAGCACATGGGCTCCATAGTTATGGCTCATGGGCTTAGTTGCTCCTCGGCATTGGGATCTTCTTGGATAAGGGATTAAACCAGTGTCCTCTGCATTACAAGGCCAACTCTTAACCATTGGACCACCAGGGAAGCCCTACTGGGTTCTTTTTAATTTGAATACATTAGGTGCTATTAGAGACCATCCTGGACTCAGTTTCCCTAAGACACAGAGCAAGGTCTAGCACTAGGAGGTCATCAGGTATGGGTCTATCAAGGCCATGAGTCAAACAAATGATGTGAGGCCAAAGGCATACAGCAGGTTATCTGGGCATTATCCCCTAAGCCTGGAGATGTGGCCAAGCAACACAGTTCTATCTCCACCACCAATGGCTGAGCTGTTGGTTCACAGGCAGCTGAGCATGGCCCACCCATGATACATTTCTTGGTAGAGTGGTGACTGCAGGTACAGCAAGAATGATCATCTGGACATGCAAGGTTGTAGCTCTTCTTGAGGAAAGCAGATTTCACATCAACCCCTGGGGGCAGGGGGTGGCTGTCACAAAGCTGTCCTCATTATGACTGACAACTTGACAGCCATCTCCAAAGCTAACAAACTGAGAAGGGGAAGAAGGTGCAAGGCATGACTGCTCTCTTGCTCCACGAAGTCTCTAAGTAGCCTTATGTGCCGTCAACAATCACTCACCATTAACAGAGGTCTAGAGCTCCATGAAACAGGGTTTGAGCAGGGTAAGAGCTGAATGAAAGTAAAACAATGTCCATCACACTCATAGACCAGAAGAGAACAGAGATGACTTTGGGGCGGGGGTGAGGGGCAGGGGGGTGAATTACAGACTTACCTGTTTCCATTGCCAATCCCACGAGGTCCATGATGGCCTGAGATCTTCACCAAAGCTCAACATGGCCCAGGGCTTTGGCTTCACCAAAGCCCCAGTTGTAGTACTTGAGCCCAGGAGAGACCCTAACACTGAACTTGGCAGGTTCAAGGTGCAATACTCACTGGAGAGACCCAGCCTTTTCTCCTAAGGACAGAGGATGAAGAGGCTTTCATTTCTCTAAGAAGGGGTGACTCTTCCCTTAGGTGAGTAAGCCAAAATGCTGAGATTTCTGTATCTTTCAAGGAAACCTCCAAGTACTGCGAACTCTTGCCCCTAGAAACAAATCTCTAAATTTAGGTGGCAGAGATTCACCTTCAAGTCACAGGAAGATCTAGACCATCAAATTGAGCTTAGAGTGCTATTTTAATCTCTCCCACTCTATTTAATCAAGTGACTACAAGGTATAAGCAGAATCCATGTAACATTCACTCCCTTGTCTATTTGAATAGATAACAGTACAGAGCCCAGGCTTTTCTAGGCCTCATCCCTAGGTGATGACCCTCTGGCTAGATAGCAAACCAAGGAAGACTCTCATGCTCTCAGAAAGGGAGTTCCTCGTTGACGGCCTCAGCTCTCTCCAACAAGATGTGATGAGACCCACAAATGCACCAAGCACATCTTATTTGTGTGGCTCTATTAGGAATGCAATGCTGCATCAGACAAGTGACCAGCCCTCTGGGTGCTTACATTTTAGTAGGGAATAGAGAACAGTTACACACATAACTTGTAAGCATGGGGAAAGATACATGTCATAAAGGGAAGAAATAAGTTATTTTCAGCTTAGATAGGAAAGATCAGGAAGAAATGGGAAATATTCTTTGAACAACCAGTAGGTATCCAGTTGGACCAGATGCGGGGGTTACAGTAACACATATAAGTCACATGCTGCACTTTGAGGGGTGTAATTCATCCAATAGACAACTATCTACAATAGCTGTGACGTAGAAGACTGAGAATAGACATACATGCAAAGCACCTCAGGAATGAGAAAGAGGAGCTGTTTCGCCGAAGTGAAGAGATGAATTCACTAGAGTTGCTATCTGAGCTGGTTAATGAAAAGGAAAGCCCACATTTCATCAAGCAGAAAACAGACGAGAATTCCAGGGAGTAGGCACTGCATCTCCATGAGGGCTCTTTTTTTTTACCCCTTCTCTACCATCCTTGATTCTTGAGGGTCTAGCAGTGCCTGAAACATCGTGGATGCTCAATCAAGGTTACTGAATGAGTCAGAAAATTCAGGACACAGATGGACAGAATACCCTTTGGGGGCAAAACTGTAATCAGGGGAATCTCTGGGAAGACTCTTGTTTTTGAAAAATGCTTCCAGCAGTCTAAAGCGTGGGAGTGAGCTGGCTCCATCAGGGAGAAACTAGAAGGTTCGGGTAGCAGAATGCTATACATGGTCTGAAGGGCCAGCAAGACCAGGATGTGCAGAGATGATCATAGAAGGCAGTTTCCAGAAATTTTTCAGATACTAAATACAGGGATTTATTACCCAAAAGATACTTTTCAGAGTATTTGTCTCTCTCTTTTTTTAAAGGCATTACCTTTTAAAAGATTTATTTTCTGGAAATAAAGAACTTTTCATAACACATACTAACGATTTAAAAATAAGCTATATACAAAACCAAAAGACTTTGATACAACTAAACAAGGTCAGTGGCTACCCATCTGAGGAATCCTGGCAACTTTGTAAATATCAACTCAGTCTGGGGGCTGGGCCCTGGTGACAAATGCATTTTCCAATTTCATGGAGAATGAGATAAGACAGCGCCAAGGTTGTGCAAGGATACAAAATCGCAGAGTACATAAACTGGAGGTTTTAAACACTATTTTTTAAAGTAGCAGAACCCTTACCTTAAAATCATAGGCCATAACCAGCAGGCAAATCAGATATGCAACAAGAACGTTTGTTTGAGATGGCAGAGTAGGGGCTGGGGGACCCTAGGGGGGCATCATTTTCTGTCCCCTCTCAGCCCTGGAGGCAGCCCATGGAGACCCTGAATGAACCCACCCTGGAGTCCCCTTGGGACACCAAGTACTCTCCTCAATTCAGGAAGACTTCCCAACTGGCCCAGCTTCCACATCAGAGACCCAGGTCCTCAGAATGACAAGATGTACTCCAAAGCCATCTGGGTCGGACTTCCGGCTGCTTCTTGTATAATCACCAGTAGGTCTGGAAATATGAATCATGGACAACAAAGGAAAACTCCCCAAATCTGTCCACATGTGGGAGAAGTGAGAGTAGCACCAGGTGGGTTCCTCTTGATGAGTCCTGGAGCTAGGGTTCTGCAGAGGAGATACTGAGAGCCCTAGGGCAGCACCTTGCCCAGGCACTCACACACATGGGGGAAGGCTGCAGCCAAGCCAGAGCCCAAGGCCCCAGGACTTCTACAGGGCTCTGAGGCATAGTGGCTGTGTCTGCCAGGGTCCCTTATGGAGCTGCTGCTTGCAAGGGAAAAACTGAAACTGGGCATATCCTGTATCTAGCACTCTGGTATATGCATGCAATGTAATGCAATGCATTGCGGGGTGAATCCAAGGACATTTGGATCTTTAGCAGAGACTGACAAGCTCATTTAGTAGCATCCATTCACAGTCCACCAGAAAATGCTGAATCTCACTTACAGACATGGTGAAATTCAGGCAAAGACAGCCAAACAGTGCTGAAAGCTATTTTGGACGTGCATATTTTAACACCATAAATCTTTATTTTTCTTAATAAAAGGAAAATTATCTGTTACAGCAGAGAAGGACCTACGAGAGAGGTTATAATCCCCATTTCAGAGATGGAGAAACTGACAAGGGCAGGCTTCCAGACAGGGAACGAATGCCGAAACTTCCTCATGCACAGCAGCCGTGGAGCGCACACAAAGGGCCTCCACAGTCAGCAAAACGCAGCCTCTGGGAGCCTAGGGAAGGCAGTTCGGAGTCATTAAAAATCAGTCCTGTCGCATCCCAAAAGGACATCTGGATAAACATGCACTGGGGAGACATGACTAGCGGGCTTACCTGAGGAATTTAATCCAAGGGTGCTTTAAATTCACAGTACTTCTGCCCTGGCCTGCGCTTTCCCTACTGATAGAGTGGCAATTCTCTAAGCACTTCACGGGAGAATTTACTTTCATGTCTTTCTCACAAACCCTTTCCAGGAAATAAAAATTAAGGCCACTAATTGTATATAAACCACTCCATCTAAACAGTCTTTCTCCATTCTTTCTGATTTTCTTTTCCTGATCCTTTTTAAATGGATTTCACACTCTAAAGGTTGCAGGCTGACATCCTCAGGGACCAGTCTTATCCATTTATGTGTAGGATCCAGAGAAGATGCTTGCCCTCTCCGCACACAGACTAAGCAGATGGAGAGGAAGGAGGGAGTGGGGAAGAGCAAGAGAGACAACAGGGTTACCAGAATCCAGGGCTGTCCTAGTGAAAAGCAGTGCCCACGGTAACAGCAAGTCTACTCCTGAACTGGCATATTAGCAAGGCTTCTTTGAAATAGCGGGGACCTACTTTCTAAAAGGGATCTTCCTTGGGAGCTCAGTGGTAAAGAATCTGCCTGCCAAGCAGGAGATGTGGGTTCGATTCCTGGATGAGGAATACTCCCCTGGAGAAGGAAATGGTGACCCACACCAGTATTCTTGCCTGGGAAATCCCATGGACAGAGGAGCTTGGTGGGCTCCAGTCCATGGGGTCGCAAAGAGCCAGACACGACTTAGCGGCTGAGCATACTTTCTAAAACATATGGATCTGAATATGCAGCAACATCTTTCATACTTGCATTGAATACAGTAGAATGAGAAAGAAGCTCAAAAAACCTCCAAACTCTTTCTGATTCAGAGGTTTCCTCCAAACCCCTTATGATTTGGTCCCAGGTCATCTCTTCAGCCCCCATGTTCTCCTCTTCCCCATCCCCTCATGATTCCCCCCGAACACCCTACAACCCAACTGTACCACTGTTTTATCCTTTGTCCGAAAATGCCCTTCTCCAGACCTCCACCCCCTGCACCTGATTTAAAAGCCCAGCCCTTTCTTGGCAAAGCCTTTCCTGAAACCCACTGGCAGGTCCGAGGGGTCTCCATGCCGGGAACCGCACACCTCACAAGCCCCTCTAGTCTCTGCTCCCATTCACTGTGTACAATTACTTGTGGAGAGTCAGCTCTCCGCACCAGGTGATGCGTTTCTTGACAGCGCAGTCAATGTCTAATTTATCTTTGTGTGGTCTGGAAAACTCTGGAAGCAAAGTGCCAGACACACAGCAGGTAGTCAGAAAAGGTATGCTGAAAAAAAGATGGAGACTGCACTCCTAGCTTGACTCAGCAAAACAGACCATTTGAGTGACACAGTTGGATGTGTGAAGAGTTCATTGCAATAGCAAGAAATTGGCAACCATCTAAACAGCCCTCAATAGGATGAAGTGTAAATAATCTGCCCACATTAGGGAAGACTCTGCAATCGCTGATAGAGTCTATTGATAGAGGCAGGTCTATGTTACTGACACGGACAAAGGAAATGGAATAGCGTGTGGAAAATAATGGAAAAATAAATAGGGAAGTCTTAGCTGTAATTATCCTGGAATGACAAATGATACTGCAGATTTGAGAGGTTAATTCTAATTTTTCTATCCTATGCATTTTCTTGAAAGTTTGAATTTTTACAAATATGTATTATGCTTGGAACTTTCTAAATGGATTTTTAATTTTTGAAAAATTTTAAAAATTTCTATTAAGTTGAATCTTTTAAAAAATGAAGTACAGTTGATTTACAATGTTGTATTCATTTCCAGTGCACAGTAAAAGTGGTTCAGTTATACATCTACATACACTTTTCCATCATGGTTCACTCCAGGATATTGAATATAGTTTCCTGTGCTATAGAGTAAGACCTTTTTATTTTACTCATTCTATAAGTGGAATTTAATAGAGGTGTCCAGGTTAACAATCCTCACAATTAAATCCATCTGGTAGATGAAACACTCTGTTATGGATCCAACAAGTTCCTTAAAGTATAAAGACAAAATAGTGGAACCATGCTGTGAGGGCTCAGGACATTTTCCATCATGTTTTAGATCAGCTTCTCTCAGGCACAAACAATGCTTTGGAAAACTGCCCTGATATGCAGACTTACTTCAACTCAATAGATATCTACTGGGCACTTCCCATGAAGAAGGCACACATTCACAGCAATGGATGCAAGAGGAAAAGTGAATGACATAGAGTCTAGCATCTCCAGGCTCCTCCTCTCCAGGGTAGACCAACACCAGGCCTCTCAAACAAAGCAGAACAGGAGAAGCACCACACCAAGGAACAAGCAAATGGGAGGGGAAATAGTTTTAACAGGATGACTGGAAGATCTTGGGGAAGAAAAAGATGGAAACAGGGTCCAGAAAGTTTAGACTGACCAGCCAGAGACAGGGGATAATTAGAGAGGTGTCTGCTTGTCCCGCTATCTTGCTGACCTGGCACTATGGACTTCCGGCCAGTTCATCTGGGATATTTAGAAAATCCCAACTTTCAAGGACTTTCTGCATCCAAAGTCAATGCAAGACACACACACACACACACACACACAAACACATATATATGCATGTAAAGCTCTATCTGGGCTATAAATCACTTCACCTGCCATAAACCACAAGGCACTATACCAAGTATTAAGCCTGACACACTCTTGCCTTCCATTCCCAGGGTACTGATGTAGCTCTTGAATACAGGGTCATCTCGAATACAGTGTGTACAAAATGCCTTGGCAATTTAATTCTTACTTCACAGTTTAGAAAACTGATACCCAAGGCAAACAATCTCCTGAGCAGCCAGGAACTAAGCTTCAAAGTTCTGTGCCTGGTTTAAATCCTATTTGCTTATACTAAACTCCAGCTGATATGTTGGTCTTGGAAGAGAATTACTCCTCCAATGCTTAACAACCACCTGCCAATGAGGGAGATGTAAGAGATGTGGGTTTGACCCCTGGATCAGGAAGATCCCCTGGAGAAGGGCATGGCAAGCCACTCCAGTATTCTTGCCTGGAGAATTCCACGGGCAGAGGAGCCTGGGGGGCTACAGTCCACTGGTTCGCAAAGAGTCAGACATGACTAAAGTGACTTAGCACACACGTGCTTAACACCAAGCCATGAGGGCTTCTAAGTCTCTGATTATCTAGAAAGACCATCAGTGAAAGGTATCAACAAGGGAATGCAGTGAAGACTGGAGGAAAACCTCCCTCCTGGTACAGTCAGGAAAGAACCAAGCAAGTGTTAAACAATTACTCCTCATTCGTGTTGCTTTAAAGCAAACATAAGTCCTCTTGATTACTGTTATCGGAATGTCTAAACTTTTTAAAATAATAAGTACCACTTAGGAGCAATTGTTATTTCAACTGTGAATTAAGATCACAAGTCTTTTGTTTAAAATACAATCATGGGTTCTACCAAACCCTTCCAAAGGTGCACGGCTGTGATTTGTTTGCAGGCTATGTATGCTTCAGTGAAATTTTTCATTTCAAATTAGGTTGGTTTATGGCAGAAAGGGCTAAATGAAAAGCCATCATCAGACAGATCAAGAAATGGGGCCATTCTTTACCTAGAAGGAGCAATTAGCTGAAACATCTGGGAAAGTTTATCTTTCATATACTGTCGATTTTAAAAAGGTATGAAAGAATCATTCTAAAAACCTCAAGAACACACGTAAATACTGTGCACCCCAGTGATCATTCCTATCTGCCTATTTATTCAAATTGAAGTATGAGTTGCAGATTTTCCTTGAAAGAGATACCATACCTTCCAATATGGAATTCTACAATGTGCTTCTGGTTCTCAAACTCCCAGCACAGGCAGGCCTTAGAAAGCATCACTATAAACAAAGCTAGTGGAGGTGATGGAATTCCAGTTGAGCTATTTCAAATCCCGAAAGATGATGCTGTGAAAGTGCTGCACTCAATATGCCAGCCAATTTGGAAAACTCAGCAGTGGCCACAGGACTGGAAAAAGTCAGTTCTCATTCCAATCCCAAAGAAAGGCAATGCCAAAGAATGCTCAAACTACTGCACAATTGCACTCATCTCACACGCTAGTAAAGTAATGCTCAAAATTCTCCAAGCCAGGCTTCAGCAATATGTGAACCATGAACTTCCTGATGTTCAAGCTGGTTTTAGAAAAGGCATAGGAACCAGAGATCAAATTGCCAACATCCGCTGGATCATAGAAAAAGCAAGAGAGTTCCAGAAAAACATCTATTTCTGCTTTATTGACTATGCCAAAGCCTTTGACTGTGTGGATCACAATAAACTGTGGAAAATTCTTCAAGAGATGGGAATACCAGACAACCTGATCTGCCTCTTGAGAAATCTGTATGCAGGTCAGGAAGCAACAGTTAGAACTGGACATGGAACAACAGACTGGTTCCAAATAGGAAAAGGAGTTCGTCAAGGCTGTATATTGTCACCCTGTTTATTTAACTTATATGCAGAGTACATCATGAGAAACACTGGGCTGGAAGAAACACAAGCTGGAATCAAGATTGCCAGGAGAAACATCAATAACCTCAGATATGCAGATGACACCACCCTGATGGCAGAAAGTGAAGAGGAACTCAAAAGCCTCTTGATGAAAGTGAAAGAGGAAAGTGAAAAAGGAAAGTGAAAAAGTTGGCTTAAAGCTCAACATTCAGAAAACGAAGATCATGGCATCCAGTCCCACCACTTCATGGGAAATTGATGGGGAAACAGTGGAAACAGTGTCAGACTTTATTTTTCTGGGCTCCAAAATCACTGCAGATCGTGACTGCAGCCATGAAATTAAAAAATGCTTACTCCTTGGAAGGAAAGTTATGACCAACCTAGATAGCATATTCAAAAGCAGAGACATTACTTTGCCAACAAAGGTCCGTCTAGTCAAGGCTATGGTTTTCCTGTGGTCATGTACGGATGTGAGAGTTGGACTGTGAAGAAGGCTGAGCACCGAAGAATTGATGCTTTTGAACTGTGGTGTTGGAGAAGACTCTTGAGAGTCCGTTAGACTGCAAGGAGATCCAACCAGTCCATTCTGAAGGAGATCAGCCCTGGGATTTCTTTGGAAGGAAAGATGCTAAAGCTGAAACTCCAGTCCTTTGGCCACCTCATGCGAAGAGTTGACTCATTGGAAGAGACTCTGATGCTGGGAGGGATTATGGGCAAGAGGAGAAGGGGATGCCAGAGGATGAGATGGCTGGATGGTATCACTGACTCAAGACGTGAGTGTCAGTGAACTCCGGGAGTTGGTGATGGACAGGGAGGCCTGGCGTGCTGCGATTCATGGGGTTGCAAAGAGTCGGACACGACTGAGCGACTGATCTGATCTGATCTGATTTACATATAGGCTCCCCTGGTGGCTCAATGGTAAAGAATCCTCCTGCCCATGCAGGAGAAATGGGTTCAACCTCTGGGTCGGACAGATCCACTGGAGAAGGAAATGGCAACCCACTCCAGTACTGCTGCCTGGAAAATTCCATGGAGCCTGGTGGGCTACAGCCCATGGGATCACAGAAGAGCTGGACATGACTTAGTGACTAAACAACAACAGTAATCTATATATAGATATACAGGAAAAGTACTTTGTTCTTGGCTTGTTCATAGCACTCATTAATTGTCGGTAGAATGAACAAACTTAATAGGTAACGACTGCTTACATTTATCTCTATGGAAGCACCAGCAGGGACGCAAGGACCTGCTCTGGCGAATTCATTCGATTATCTCCAAAAATACAGTCTATCTTGTCCTCCACTGGATCCCCCACAGGAGAGGGAACAGCTTCCTTGGAACATTACCTCCCTTGTTTAATTTTCTAGATAAATTAGGGAAGATCCAAGGAGAATGAGAGATGTAGGCTCATATTTCACAGGCATTCTTAATAGTTATCAGACATGACGCTGTTGTTAATCAGACATATGTTGATTGCTATTTATTAAAATGTTACTTATGACTTCCAAAGTAAAACATACATATATCCCCTATCAAAAGAGAAAAAAAAAATCTCCACAACTATTTTTATCAAGTCTGTGTATCCTGTTCAGATCTATTTTTATTTCCAGCAAGTTGAATTCACTCCATTTTTAGTGGCAACTCCTTTAGGAAACACTCAAAACCTGTGTTTTGAGAAATGAAGTTAATGGGCCAGAACTGGTTTATCATGAAATACTCATCAAGTCAGGAAATAAAGTTCAAAGCCTTCTGCCCTTAGGTGAAGGGAACCGTTTGCAGGACAATCTCAGAGTAACTATCTAAAGGTCATTTTCTAGAGTTAGTAAAGAGAGTTCTAGTAGTGATGGACTTGGATTCCGTACTATTATTTCCTGTCATACATAATTTATAAAGGAGAGAACACATTTAATGTACTCAATAAAGTGGTCAATCACCCTAAATTACAAACATAATTCAAGAGAGCTCGTGCATATATATATATATGGCTAAGTCCCTTCGTTGTTCGCCTGAAACTCTCACAATATTGTTAATCGACTATATCCCAATACAAAAAGTTAAAAAAAGTTTTAAAAGAGCCAGAAGTCAGGCCTTTCCTCTGTTTGCCACATCTAGTTATGAGGGGTCAGTTTTTAAACGTCTCCCAACTAGAAAGAGCATTTTTGAAAAGCTGGCAGAACGAGGGTTCCACACAAAAGCAGCCGAATGGCTTGCCCTTGCTCCATGGCAGGGCTCCCAGTACCCAGAGAGCAGGCTTTGTTTGGAACGAGGGTCTCCACTTCCCCAGAAGGTGAAGGGCAATGGCACACTCCTGCACTTCCAGACTCTCGTTCTCAATGTTACTTATCAGCCACCACATTATCTGTCACCAACACGTGCCCTCATGTTACAATTAACTAGATCACAGCTTATCTTACACTCCTTAGGTTAATGTCTGTCTGATGAGATTTGGGAATGGTTAATCACTTGCCTGGTACATGGATTCTTAGCAGCTTTAATTTCAGAAAAATATACTTACTACTTTACCTGGAAGCTCAGCACAGGAGACCATTCTCAGGCCACCTCGTCTGTTACTCTACTGAAACAGTTCTCCTACTGTGTGGAATATTAGCTTATTATAAGATAGTTGCTTCCACCCAAATCCTCTTGGAAATGCAGGCAGGCCTTATTCTTGCTTGCACATACTCACCACTCATTAAATATTTGCAGAATGAACAAATTTAAAAGGTAATAACTGTTTAAATTTATCTACATGAAATTACCAACAGGAACAGATCAACCCACTATAATATATCCATTCAATCCTTCATTCTTTGATGTAATCAATACTGAAAGTACACTGGAAACACTAAGATGAATTAAACAGATATGGCCCCTGCTTTTAGGATGTCGACAGTTAATGGAGAAGAAAGACACTGAACAATCATACAAATGATAGTCCAACTGCAAACTTTGACAAAGGATATGAAGGAAAAAGCAGGGGTATGTAGCTGCCGCTAAACCACTTCAGTTGTGTCCAACTCTGTGAGACCCCATAGACAGCAGCCAACCAGGCTCCTCTGTCCCTGGGATTTTCCAGGCAAGAACGCTGGAGTGGGTTGCCATTCCCTTCTCTGGGGGTATGTAGAGGTAGTAAGAAACCTTGAGACACTGAGGAAAAGACTATTTATTCAGAGATTGGAAGAAAGAGCAGGAATTCAGCAGGGGGAGAGAAAATGGAGAGAGGATAAGAAAAAAGTTTTCTAGGCATTGGCAACAACATGTCCAAAGGGCCTGAGGTGGAAAAAGCTTGACACATTCAACAAACTGATAAGTAAGGATGACTATAATTTAGGAGTAGGACAGTGAAGCAGGAATGACTGTGGAAATCTATTCTTTCCTCCTTTGACGCAAGTAAATAACCTTCCTTCCTTTAAAATTGGGCTTCCCTGGTGGCTCAGATGGTAAAGAATCTTCCTGCAATGTGGGAGACTTGGGTTTGATCGCTGGGTCAGGAAGATCCCTTGGAGAAAGAAATGGCTACCTACTCCAGTATTCTTGCCTGGAGAATATCATTGACAGAGGAGCCTGGTGGGCTGCAGTCTATGGGGTCTCACAGAGTTGGACATGACTGACTGACTAACACAAGGTTCCTTTAAAATTACAAAACAAAATCTACGCAAGGCTTCTGTAAACCTGTTGAAGGATCTAATTTTGTCCTCAGGTTAAAGAAAGTCTTCCAAACAGAAGAGGGACAGAATCAGACCTGCATTTCAGAAACAACATTCTCCCTTCTCTGCCTTGGTGGAGGGAAAGGTGGGGAGTAAGAGCACAAGTGGGGGTTCAGCCAGAGGGCCCTGGGAGTCAGTGGAGACCAGGCCTGAACCAGAGTCGGGAGTGGGGGTGCGGGTTTGGTATGAATGTTGGAAGAAGTAACTTCCAGGATCCTGGAGGATGGATGCAATGTGGAGGTGAAGTAGACAGTGTGTGTCTGTGGGTTTATTCATTCTCAAAGCTACCTAGACCACCAGGAGCAATGGCAGTAGGCCCAACTCCCAAACCACCCTCCAAGCACACACCTGGGATGGGAGGTTTGTTGGAATGCATGGTAACAAGCCTGAGGTCTGGACCCTAGTTCTGCACAAGCAGTACGTACATTTCTCCCAGCCCTCGTCACAAGTTCTCATACCTTGGTCCAGGTCCTGGCTGCCCTAAAGAAAGTAGCTGGGCTCATCCTTGTCAACAGAGGTCTTGGGGTTTCCATGTGAGGAGCCCCTTCCTCAGCTCTATCAACTTGACACGCTCTGTGCTGCTGATGACTGACTACACAATGTCACAGGGACAGTGAAACCTAATCTCTTCTCTTCCTGGAGTGGCCTGTAAACATCCTTCCTTTAAAATAACAAAATAAAAGCCCTGCTTCCCACTGTGAGTTCTGGCCTTGGCTGCCCCCACGGTCAGGGCTACAGCTGAGGACCTCTGGCCTCCCAAGCTTTTAGTGGCTGCTCTTTATTCCCTCTGCTCCATTCCCCTGACATCCAAAGCTCTTCTTAAAACATCCTTTGATATCCAGTTTCCCTTTCATACGGCCCCTACTGTCAAAAGCACGGTTTTGTTTTCTCGCTGGAGGACTGATCCAAATTTTTCTGCTGTGCACCCACCACTTCCTAGCTGTGCTCTTCCATCCCCACGCCAGACTGGTCGTCCTCACAAGCCCCCAGCCTGCTCTTCTCCAGTGCCACCTCCTACTCTGAAAGATGCCCCCCACTTTTCCTTCTGTTAATATCAAACAGTCCTTTTACCTTTTCCCTTGCTTGACTACTCTTTCCTCTGTGACAGTATTTTTTTTTTTTTTACAAAACCAGATTCCTCCCAATAAAGAACTGGGTGCTTTCCTGAAGGGACCACCAGATAAAAGCCCTAGAAAGACACAAAAGGGAAGTCGCTCAGTCATGTCTGACTCTTCGCGACCCCATGGACTGCAGCCTACAAGGCTTCTCCATCCATGGGATTTTCCAGGCAAGAGTACTGGAGTGGGGTGCCATTGCCTTCTCCGAAAGACACGAACCACACTCCAATTCCTCTATCTCAGAATCAACTTGATCTCTGACTTATAATGTCTCTTAACTTCGAATGTTCAGTTGGGTTAAAGCTTGACAAAAATTATGGCATGTCTACTGTGTATTTGGCATAGGATATCAATGATATTTCTATTCAAACACCCTCACATCTTTCTCACTTCTTAGTCCCTGCGCTAATTTTGGGTGGATAACTGGAGACAGGGTGCTCTGGAGTGGGAGGACAAGGAGGAGCAAACAACATGCTGGCTAAACACAGGAAGGCAGAATGGGACAGGGGTTTCACTCCCCAAGGGGACGGGGACGCATCATCGGGTGGGGAGGACTAGCAATGAGCATGGGGGAAGGGACCGGGGAGCCAGAATCATGATTGCATGGCTTATCAGCTTCCAGACAATTGAGAGTTAACTGGATGAGAACTTGAAGTGGGGGAGCTTTTTGCCCACTCTAACCCCTACCCTAGTACATTGAGGGCTGAGAGTAATGACTTCCCCTCACATGATGTCAACCATGGGTTGAGGGCTTTCTCCAAGACCTCGGAGGGTGGGTGGGACACTCAGAAGCAGAGTCCTCCCTCATATCCAGCTGACTTTGCAACACAATGCCAAGTCACCCATACCTTCCATGGTGTCCAGCTCTCTCTCCTCCAGGTAGCCTCTGTGGGCCACTGCAGGAGAGCTCGCAGACCCGAAAGCAGTGGGTGCAGAGAGCTCAGGGATCCATTCTAATTCCCATGGCGCTTACACTTTCCTGGCAACTCACCCCCAGAACAGATCCCAAACACTGCGGCCAGCAAAGAACTGGATGAAGGCAACACCAAGATCATTTGCATGCTGGGGAGAGGCCATACCCCATCCCATCCATTTACACAAGCAGAATGTGCCCGGGGACTTGGCCCTCTGCAAGCACCACAAGTTTTACAGAATGAAAGGGGAACAACAACCAACTCAAAAAATCCAGAGGGAATAAAAGAGGATTTCTTCCCCTCCCATGGTGTTCACACTATGCCAATTACAAAATAATTCACCAGCTTATTTAATTTCCTTAAAACTCTGAACACCCTGAGTTCATAAAAGCGAACTTCCTTCTGTGCAGGAAGGAAGATGTATCTCATATGAACAAGGCTGCATTTGGGAAGGTGGGAAAAGCCACACCTGTTCTTATCCTCCCCTCCCCCTTTCTCCCCACTCACCTGTCACCTTTCTGTGCTTCTCCATTGCAAAACCGGCATTCCTCTCACGGTTGGCTATGCACAAAATATCCTTCTGTTCTCCTAGTCACATCAAAGCACCTTCACGCTATGCAGACAGGTCATCGAGGGAATGCAGAAAATTAACAAACCCACCTAGGTTATTTCTATTAAAATTAGCCCCTCAGCCTGTAGGCTCTGTCAGTTTCCATAGAACACAAACTCTGACAAGTCTGTTGAAGACTCTTAACCTTTCCAGGTTGTGTCAACAGCTTGCAAACACAACAGGAGGATGGCACCTCCGCATTCAGTCTTCTCTTTTGAAATAGAGGAAATATCAGGGTCCAGTCACTAGCAGATTTCACCTTTATCTTCATCCTCTGTCTCCTTGCTCATCACCCACTGCCCCCTACGGGGCATACAACCACCTAACTGGATAAAGACTGATGCCTTACAATTGTCTGTAAGGTCCTGACAGAGGTCTTACTCCCTCCATATCTTATTGCACTCTCCTTTTCACCATACTCAGCCCCACGGAAGGTTGCTTCCCCACTTCTTCAAATAGGTCAAGTTCCATCTGTCCCAGGGCCTTTGTACAAGCCAGTCCTCTGCATGGGGCCCTGTTCTCACTTACTTAACCCTTTCTCATCCCTTTGGGTATCAACTCAAAAGTCACTTCCTCAGACCAGGGGACGACTCACATTTACCCTGTCATAGATTTTATATATTTAAGGTGTGTTCCATAGCTGGTAACTATACATGGCATTTATAAGACTATTTAAATAAAACTCTATCTTCCCTACCAGAATATAAGTTTCATAAGAGCAGGAACAAAGTACAATTTGCTCTAACACAGAACTTGACATATAGTATGTGCTCAGTAAGTAATTATTTTAGCATGTTATTCTTAGAGTTAAAAATTTTCCAGTAGCTCCCATGACATTTCACAAAGTCTGAAGAAATCTCACCAAATCATAGGAATTCAAGTGGATTTCTTATCAATCACTTGAATATCCTTCTCCTGCCAAGGTCATTGTACCTCATCTGAATTGATCTCTTTCTCCCCCTCTGCCTGTTCAAACCTAATCAATCCATAAAAATGTAATTACATAGGAGGTGGTTAACCCAGTGGGAAGAGCATCACTCTGGATTGGAGTCCTAGATTGAAATTCAGCCTTCACTACTTTTTGTGTGACCATGGACATGGCACTTCCATGCCCTGAACTTCTCTCTTATAAAATGGAAAATATAAATGACATTTTTTCAAGCTTTCAACACAGTTCCTGGCACATAATAGATACTATATAACTATCAGTAACCTTATACAATGTGAAAAAAAAAGTCTTAGTTTTTCATGTTAGACCGTCTTAAGCCGAAGTCCATATGCCTAAAAGTTGACATACTGTAGAAGCAACATGAGTCAAGTTCACACACAAAACTCATTGCCAGGAAAATCAAGAGTTATTGTCACCAGCTGGCATGGAGACCCTCATCACAGGTATATGGGCTCATTTCCACTGAGGTCATACGGAGCCTAGAGGTAGCTGCACTGTCTGTGGTAGCAAAGCAATTCATGTTACAAAGATTTCTTTCCCAAAGTGCCCAACAGAATCCTAGCTTCTATCAAGGCTGAGCAAGGAAATCAAACCAGTCAATCCTAAAGGAAATCGACCCTGGATAGTCATTGGAAGGACTGATGCTGAAGCTGAAGCTCCAATACTTTGGCCACCTGATATAAAGAACTGACTCATTGGAAAAGATCCTGATTCTGGGAAAGATTGAGGGCAGGAGGCGAAGGGAGCAACAGAGGATGAGATGGTTGGATGGCATCACCGACTCAATGGACATGAGTTTCAGCAAGCTTCAGGAGATAGTAGAGGACAGAGGAGCCTGAAGTGCCGCAGTCCATGGGGTTGCAAAGAATCGGACCCAACGTAGCTACTGACCAACAAGACTTCCTAAGAGCAACTAAACGCAGAAAGACAGGATAAGGATGGAAAACAACTTTTATAGAAAAGCAGCTATGTGCTAGGTACTTCCTCAGACTCATTTAAGTCTTAATAATCCCAGAAGAAGGTGCTGAGCCTTCCTAGAAGACTTGCTCTCCTCCTACACACATCTTCTGAGCATGGTCACTGAACAGCCAGCATTTGTCCGCCTTGGCCCTGGCTACATTTATTTCTAAAGTGGGCGTGTATTTCCCTGTTTCCAAAATCACTAAAGTAATTACTTGCTGTATCCAATGGGCTGGAATCACCTCTGCTCTGCTTGTTCCTAATACACCCATCAACCAAATCTAAACACACAGGAGACCAGTGATAGGAGCATGAGCTCTTTTTGCATGACTGCCTATTTGAACAAATTCACAAAGGCCTCCAAGTGCCAGTAAGACCATAAGAACATAGAGGTTTAAAAATAATAAGTGGCAGTTTTGCCAATATGTACAGAACTACACTATTTTTTTTTAAGGAAGTCCACTATTCTCCATCTCCCCAGAAGTTCTTTGTTCTTTTGCTCTAACAAAATAAATTATTCCTCACCTTGGGCAAGTTGGTAGGAACGTGAGAAAATTATATTAAATCAGACATCCTTGAGATCAAAATAGATTGGAACAGGGGTTCTCTTTGTTTAAAATAGTTCTTCAAAGAGAAAGCAAAAAAGCTTAAGGGAAGAAAAAAGTTGTCAAACACCCTCCAGCACTTTGGAAGCACCTAAGATCTAGGAACAATTGATATGTTAATTAAATTTACTTTTATCTAGGATAGGTGTTTGCTGGTCAGGGTCCCATTACCCTGTGGCACTTTTCGGCCTCTTGAATAAAATTTCATTTCTTGAAAGTCATTAGAAAATGCTTCCTTTACTCTATTTCAGAGTGGCTTCCTCTCCCTTAATATGCTTTAGTGAGACCTCATCGGACTAGGATGTTAACATTATAAAGTTCATCACCCAAGTTCAGGGAGAACATGCAACCCATTAAGTTCCTCCACCCTCGGCCTTCTGTCCAGATAAGGAACCAATCATCTCAGATAAGAAGAAAGTCAGGCTTTTTCACCATTGAGTGATTAACAATTGTGTTGACTAGCTGCCAGAGTGGGCCCCATCTAGAACTGTAAATATCTAGAGAAGGAAAATCCTTTTCAGCAATAACTCACTTCAGTAATCTATTTCAATCTATTGCAAAGCCTTCACTGCTGAAAATTCTTCCTCATAACCAACATAAATCCCCTGGGACAGTTTAACTCTGATTCTATTCCAGGAAAGATGCCCTTTCCGGGTTCTTGAAACATCTTCCTCATACTGGTCTTGGTCTCAAACCAATCAGGAAAGAAGGTCAAGCAGAGTACGAAACTGAGAGCATCAGGAATTGAATGAATCCAAACCTAAAAGTATCCAAGGGGTAGCCTGTGGATTTGAAGTCAGTTGATGTTACTTGACTATAAGCTCACATTTTCTTTTCTCTTAAAAAGCTAATGGCATCCATGATATCATCACTATCAGAATTTTTATTTTCTTCTGGAATAGGGGTTGTTAAAATATGAACTGTGGGCTGAATGCCCGCTTTTATAAATCAGGTTTTCTTGGAACACAGCTGTGCTCATTTGTTCATGTATTATCTATGACTGCTTTCTTGCTACAGTGAAGGACAGAACTGTAACAAAGACCCCACTGCCCACAGATCCCCAAATGTTGACTGTCCGGCTATTTACAGAAAAAAGTACGCAGTCCTTTGTTACCATCAAAATGCACAGTTTCAAAATACTAGTCTAAGACCCAAAGAGAAGCCTTTGGCTAACTTAAAAACCAAGGCCAACGGTTTGCATTTTGAATGCAACAGTGATAATGATGAATAACCAACATCACCACCTTGCATATGACTCAATTTACCATCAGCATCTACAAACCCAGTTTGGCCCCTTTCATTTGACTATCTTGTCATAAAATTGGGAATGTACCACTACTGCCTGTCAAAAGCACTGAATAGCAGCACCATAATAACAGAAATAACCAACCAGAGGCACCACACACATGATACATTATCAGGTGATCAGGATAGAAGCTCCACAAGGGCAGGTTTGCTGGCTCCATTCACTGTAGACTTCTCAGGACTTTAGAACAGTGAGTAGCACATTGTAGTTATCCAACGAATGTGTGTATGCTCAGTCACTCAGTCATGTCTGACTCTTTGTAACCCCACGGACTATGGCCTGATAGGCTCCTCTGTCCATGGGATTCCCCAGACAAGGACACTGGAGCAGGTTGCCATTTCCTACTCCAGGGATCTTACTGATCCAGAGATCGAACCTGCATCTCTTCTGACTCCTGCAAGGTCAGGCAGATTCTTCGCCACCGAGCCACCTGGGAAGCCACCGGTACCCAACGAATGCTTATGGAATAAGTGAGAGTTCTCACAAAAATGTCAGAGAGCTCATTCTGGCATTAGGCAAAGTGGCCAAGCAGAGATGTAAAACCCCATGGTTTCAATCTCTCAATGGCTCACTGCCTGTGCCCATATGTGGTTCAGTCGGCAAGCCCTCTTCTGGCCCATCTTGTTTTCAATTAAATAAAGACCCCTCGGCAATGGGATAACTAAATCTAACCTGATTAAATGGTAAGCATTTATTGGGGGTTGATTTACTTAGTACTGCATTAGAAACTACAAACCTAAAAAGAAACACGAGATGTTTTTTGCCTACAGCACATGCAGAACAATAAAGCTATTAAAAATTTGAATTCTGGGAAAAAACAAACTGCCCAACTTTCCCATCCTGGCTCCATCATTCATTTGTTATGGGACTTTGGACACGTTATCCAACTGCCCAAACCTCTGTTTCTCCATCTATAAATGGGAACAATTATAATATCTAACCAAGGGTTGTTGCACAGTTACAGTGCAACACTTACATACTTATATTATATATTATATAACATATTAATTATATTAATACTTATATTAATGAGTGGCTTACTATACATTTTTTTCATAGAATTACTGCCTTTTATTCTTCTATTGTCTCCTGGTCTTACTATATTTCTTTGATATTTATTTTCTATGGGAAAATAAGAAACCTGCAACTGAGGCAATTAGTGAGCAATAATTTATCATTCATAATTTTGAAATTCCATGTGTGGGTAGGGTTTATAGTTAGAGAACAGAATCCTTTCTAAGTCCTGGAATGCTCTTTCCCTAACACATCCCTTGGTTAATTTCCACCCATTGTTTAAGTCTGACGTTCAGTGTCATTTCTCTGGAGCAACCTTCCCTGACCAATCCATCCTCCAATTGGACCAGTATCCACCATATGGTACCCTCTCTGCACCCTGCACCTCCTTTCTGTAGAGACACCACTACTGAAAATACTTGTGCAAAAGGCTGTCAACGGCATGTATGAAGCTATTGGTTTCTGTGTGAATCGTCTTCACACACAGGAAACCTCCATAAACGTTAGTGGATTGAATGACTGTGTAGTATGGAAGCCGAACGAAGCAAGAGAGCATTGTGGGCTTGAAGAGTTTGTGGGGAGGTGAAACTGGGGGTACTTAAGAGAGTAAAATTAAGAAATGAAGAAAGCTGACTGGTTTGCAGGTCTTAAGTTTTTTTTTTTTTTTTTTTTTTTTTTTTTAAGGTAAGAAACAACAGCAGTATGTAATTTCTTGAGAAGAATGTATACAAGCTCATGCTCAATCTCAGATGTTCCTTTAGGTAGTTAATGGAAGAAACTGAGCTGGGTCTCTTCTTTTGAGACAGAGGTGAGATTTTCAGAGAACATCCATGCCAGCTGATGCACAGGTTCCTTTGCACATCTCTGAAAATTATCAGTGTATTCCTCAAGGAGGGAGAAAACATCAGGAGGGAGATTTTTCCATTCAACATTGACTTGATCATCAAAGGCAATACTATAATACAAAGTAATTTTTTACTCTGTTAATTCAATATGGTTCTTGAGTTGTGACTATTCATGTGAAGTCTGTTACATATATTAAATATATATATACACACAGAGACATATACACACATATATACAATCTCTTCCTTCTGTTCTCTAATTAGCACTCATTAAAAACTCTGAAATTCTGTCACTAAAGCACAAGGTAAGTGTTCTACTAAGACTCTCATCTATGCCTTGCTTCTTAGGATATTATCAAGTATGTCCATTATCTAGGGAAAGTACAAACCTTATCTCCACTTAGCTATCAGAGATGGAAGATTTTAAAAACTAAGCAAAAAGAATGAGTCTTAATATGCAATGCAAATGAGTGAATTTTACAAAAGGCAAAGATAAAAAAATTATAATCCCTTTGGCATGTCATTAAGCAAATTCTTCCTGAGGATTATGAGTTTTAAAAATGCTCTGAACAATCCATTCATTCATTCAACTAATACATGTTGTGCATTCATTTATTCGTTCATTCAATTCAACTAATTTCCCAAGCACCGTTTATGGACAGTACTGCTGGGTGTGGGAGGTTGGGGTCACTGGATTCAATGTGTAGCTGAGTAACGAGCGCCCATAGAGCCAGAGATGACATCACCCTTCACTTTTCAGAGCACTTGTGTACCAGGAACCACATAGGTCCTCAACCTGGCCATTACCAGTCTGGAGCAGGAAAAGTACAAAAACGGAGAGTAAGCCTTTATAACCTTTCACATAGATTTGACAGTGTAATTTTACCTCTGGTAACTCTAATAGTTAACGGGGGCTGGTGTTTTTTAATTGTCTTTGTTTTTAATTTTATCCTATTAAAGTTATCAATCCACTATAGACTGAAGGCAGAGAGAGACCGAGAACCTTGCCTGAGGGAAGGAAAACTGGCATAGAACCCAGGAGAAAGAGAAAACAGGACAGAGAGTGAGCAAGAAAGCTGGAACAAGGAAGCAATGAGCAGTCCTTAAAGGCTTCCTGGAGGAGGTGGCATTTGAGGCAAGTCTGACAGAACAGGGCAGACCTGGGAGAAAAGACCTTTTGAGGCAAAGTGAAAGGTTGAGGTTCAGAAGTACAGGGTTTTTATAGGGTACAGCAAGTACCGAAGCCTCTGTAAAGCAAAGAGGAGAATAATAACTATAATCATGGCAAATATTGGGAATTATCTTCTTTGTTCCTTCCAATAACCCCCAGGGACACTGACCTGTGAAAATGGTTCCCAGATAGATGAGGAGGCAAGGGTGCATCCTGGGCAGGCAGGAGACTGATGCCACTCAGGGACGGATGGACCCCAAGTCTGTGCCTCCCACTGGATGAGGGAGGGTGGGGCCTCCCTGGGACTGAGTCGGGGTAGTCAATAATCTCTTCAGACAGAAAGTTATCCTGGGGGTTCTTTCGAAAGGGTAAGGTGAGCCCAGGAATGAATGAACAGATGAGCAACAAACACGGGTTTCTCCAGGTCTAGGAAGATTCCCACTGCAGTCTACCTCTTCTGAGTGACCTGCTGAAACCTCCAGTGAGCTGGCTGCATCTGGCTCCTGCTCGAGTAGCCACCTCGTGCTGGTGAGATGTTGTGCCAACAGCTATTTAAACATAGATATTCATCTAATCTTAAAATATGCATGCTCTGCTATCTACTAGTTGGGCTTCCCTGGTGGCACAGTGGTAAAGAATCTGCCTGCCAATGCAGGAGACCTGGTTCGAACCCTGGATCAGAAGATCCCCTGGAGAAGGAAATGGCAACCCACTCCAATATTCTTGCCTGGGAAATCCCATGGACAGAGGAGCCTGGAGGGCTACAGTCCATGGGGTCGCAAAGAGTCGGACACAATTTAGCAATTGAACAAATACAGCAACCTACCAGTTAGTATAGAAATTCTGCACTTGCTTTTATTTAAGTGTGATGTGACGTGTATAGATGATCTGATCTTAAGCCCGATGGCCTCCCAAGAGGCAAGAAGAGATCCCGGCACAGCAGGTAGGGACCAGGAGATGGATGGAGGCCCTGATTTCTGGATTCAAGATGTGGACTTGGAGCCTGAAGATTGGAAGGAGTTAATGCAGAGCATAAAAATCCTATGGGTAGCTCTTTGCTTCCACAAAGAACATTCTTTGGCACAATAGAACAATACTGTGAAAATGACCAAGCTACTCATGTGGCCCTAGGTCACAGTCCTCTTGGGGAAAAAAAGCTGGGCTGAAACAACACAGTCAGCTCTTCCTAAAACAGGTTCCTATGATGCCCAGACATTCCCAAGTCTGCACTTTGCAGGCAGAGCCTTAAAATGTCTAGCTAGGGAATTCTTGAGTCTGCTTTAAAATTTTATATATATTAAAATACTAAACATAATATTTAAAATTTATAATATCAAAATATCCACACATATATATATTCATATATATACACATATATACGCCTCCACCTTTTCTTGAGACCCTGCATGTAAGAAGGTCTCGTCCACTTACCAGTTTGGGAGACACTTCAGCAACTTTTAAGATGTCAAGCACCATAAAATCAAAGTCCCTGTTATTGTGGTAAATTGGCCTTCATTGCCAAAGCAAAACTAGAGACAGAGTTAACCATTGTAGCCACGAATAGCTGTTCTTGAACGGCCAAGAATCATGATTTTCAATGTTTTTCCATCCAAAAGAGGGGAACATTACTCACCAGGGCCTGAAACCGTTTCCTGCCCCATGAACCTAAATTCCTACGCTAGGAAGACGGTCTCCACAGAAGCCCTTAAAACAGAAATGTCACTCCACAGAGTTCTCGTTGCGGCCAACACAGCTCTAGGTTTAAACTTGACTGCAGAGACTGAAAATCTGTCTCACCACAGAAGCAATGAGAGACCTTTATTTTTTGAAATGCCTGGAGACTGATGTCATTGTTCTGCCTCTTCAATGTCACCAATTCCCAAAACCCAAGTGAACTCTGGAGAACGTGACAAAGACCTGAGATTTCAGTTTTATCCCATGGCTGGCATGTATTTCCAAATTCATTTAGTGCTCAGGTAAGTCTCAGCTTTAAAAAACATGGTGAGGATAAAGACTAGATAGTTGACTCCACTGGTGTCTGTGTCATAGGAGGGGGACAACACTATTAATAAGATTTTCAGCAGAAAAATGCACTGCTGTTAGGCAGGGTTCTCCAATTTCTTTACTACAGCCATATTTACTATAATGGTTGTTGCCGTGATTAAAAAAAAAAAATGTCATTAATACATACCTCTAACACCGGAAAGAACTTACTGGTGATTCCTCCAGGAAAAATTCTATAGAATGCTGTACCTAAAAAAGGGTCGAATAGGTGCTGGTCCATGACCCACCCCTCCCCCACTCCCCAGGAGGAAGTTGGGTATATAAATAAATGGATTTTCTGTGAGGACAACTATCCCTACACCTTGCTCTAGTTACAGCAATTAGCCTAAGTAGGCTTTGTTATTACTTAGTCGCTAAGTCATGTCCAACTCTTTTGAGACCCCATGCGCCATAAACTGCTAGACTCTGCCTATGGGCTTGTCCAGGCAAGAACACTGGAGTGGGCTGCCATTTCCTCCTCCAAGGGATCTTCCTGGCCCAGGGACTGAACCCGTGTTTCCTGCACTGGCAGGCTGATTCTTTATCACTGAGCCACTGGAGAAGCCCACTTAGCAGGTTCACCCCTTCTGACTTATAGTCCTGGCCAATGTATGTCCACCGGGACATGGCCACAGACAACCCCCCAGGGTCTCTGGACATTGGCTTTTTTCCCAAAGGGTGTGAGGACTCCTTCATGACATCAAAATATGATGTTAACTTCCAAATCATTAAAGTTATTATTTTAGCCCATTAATTGAGAATGCTCATAAATTATTTAGCCATGCTTCAAATGTTTATAAATTGCAAGGCCGTCTACATTTATTTCCCAAAGAAGACTATAGAAGATGTGTGTGCAGTGAGTGGGGAGGTGCTGTTTGGTGGTGGGAGGTATCCTGATTCCCACATCCCTGGTGAAGACTCTGAGGTCCATGGGAATCCAGCACCCACAAGTTTGGCATCTCGGGTTTGGCTGCATGAAGACACTGCTCCCTTTCATATCTCCAGAGTACAGGAAGGAGCTGGCTTTCAAGTCTTTTAATTTTGCCCCTTTAACTGGGATGCGCTCCACTATGAAGGCTTTGTAACGGATATTCCAACGAAATGCAAATATGAGCCACGTTCAAGGGCGCCATTTAAAATGAAAACCCACACAAGATCTCTCGGCAAACCACTGGCTTTAAAGGGAGCCTGGCTGACTTGAAAGGCAGGACACTTGATCCTGGACGCACTGCACCACCCGGCTTCCTGCCATGGCTCTGCTGGTTCTGACCATGGAATTTCCAAAACAGACACCCTCCAACAAAGCCAAGAGCACATTTTTGTGGCTACAGAGTGAAGTGAGGTTTCTCTTTATTAGAGAGAGATGGCATTGCTACATGCATGGACTAGTTTTCCCTCAGAGGGTACCAGTCTCAGCAAGCCAGCCTCCCAAGAGAAGTGCAACAGGAAGAGAAATACCACATGATTCAGGCGCCACATGGTTTGGGAGGCAAGCGGGCTCCCAAGAACCCTGGGAAGGAAGAAGCAATTTCAGCACCACAACTTTTCTGGAGCCAAAGGAACATGGACTCAGAACTGAACGATGCAGTGATTATTCCACAAGGACCACCCACAAAGCAAAAAGACATGAAGTTATCAATGAGGGGGCTTCCTTGATGGTGGAATCATGAGCTCACTTCTGTGATGGCAGAGAAGAAAGCTACTTGCGGAAGGTGAAGAAGAGTGAGCCATGCGTAGGTAAACTGGTTCAGTGGCTCAGTGTAAAATACAGACCTACCACTAGTGAAATGCCTCTGTAGGCAACCCACTGCTGGTCCTACAACACTTTCTCGAAAACACTGTCTTGATGGAGAATGAACCATTTTAGCAGTAATGAGCCAGATAAATTGGAAAGGCGAGATGACTAGGGATAAGTCTGTAGTCATCACTCAAGTGTGATACAAGATGGCTTTGGAATGAAGATGGTGGATATAGAAATGTGAATTAATATGGAACCCCAGAGAGAGGCCTTCCCCCTCCAAGCAAGATATCAGACTTACTACCCAACTGTGGATCTGACTGTAACATTTTAGGTGGAGACACTACAGGATAGGGGTTGGCCATATGCACCACTGGCCTAAAGAAAAGAAAATTCTAGGATAACCACAGAATAAAAGGATCCCCATTTTGTCTCTTCTCTTGAAACCTTCCCAGCACCAGCACCGTCCCTGAACACCCTATTCTTAGATACCCCATGCCAAGTCAGGGTATCACCATTCCTTAGAGGTGAACTGATAACGATGATGCAGTAAAACAGGGAAGTCACCCAGCTGATGACAAGCATCACTGCAATGTGACCTCTCTGGCTGGAGGGAAGTGAAGCTCAAACAAAGCACTCACTTTGTGAAGGAGGCCATGAAGGCCCGTGAGGATACAGTCCCCCTGGGGAACTGAGAACTGGGCTCTGTGGCGCTGGGTGAGCCCTGTTGTGGCCTCTGCCACTGTCGCACCGGATAAAGCTGAAATGATTTTTCTGAGCCTCGAGATTCTGTATTTGTAAACAGAAGAGATATAACTAAATGGCTCCTAGGTCCCTGGGAGCACTAAATTCTCGTGTGATCAGTGCTTCTGAAATTGGGCTGTGTCCAGGTGGAGAAGTTCATTTACCCCCTATCTGGCTTACGCTCACAAAAGGGAGTGATTTCTTCCCTCTGAGGCTCTCATCTTGCCCATTATTCAGAGTGAGCTGCCTCCTGGAGTGCTGTCAAAATACATCAGCTTCAAAGACAAACACACACCTTTCAATCCAAGGCCAAGATAGTTTACTGTATAATTTATGATAATGTTAAGTCTGCTTCTCATAAATGTTAATGGTTCCACTTTTTCCCTTCATAGATGGGTAATTCTTAGAAAAGCAGCTGGATGCTAAAAGTTACATTTTTTTTTTTTAAACAACATAACTGCCTCAGCCAACAAATCGGATTAAAACAAAATCAAACCCCACTAGGTTGCAGGCACAAAGACTCTGTTAATGGCAGTAAGTAAATCCAAAATGAAACCATTCAAAGTTCTGTTCTCCTGAGCATCTACCATGATTTTGTTAAGTTCATAGTCATACACCTTTCTCCATGTTAGTGTGTACATACTAACAGAGAAAGAGTTCATTATCTTACTCCACCTTCTTTCTATTCCTATCAGTTGCTGAATTTGTTGTACATCAGTCTAACATGTCTAATACGTCTGAGTGCCACCAGAGTAAATTCTTTCCTGCTAAAAATATTTTGCCATCCAGTCTTCAACCTTTTCTCATTTATAGAATTAGCAAACTTTAATTTGAAGTAGAAATGCCATCCCTTCATCGTTTATACCCTATAGAATTGCTTTGACTGTTAAGTGTGTTTGAGGAAGGTTCTCTCAGACATTAGGAAGATGGATTTTGAAATCACGCGAATCTTTCAAACTCATTTTCTGACAAAAGAGTCAATTTCAGTTTAGCTACTGAAGGTGAGGCTTTTGAAATTCCAAATTTTGAACCATCAAAATAAGACTGTAAGTCTTCTAAATTACTGATTCTACAAAATACAATACACAAATTATAACCAAAAAAGTTTTCAAAATTCCGCACTAAAACACCCACAAAATCATATGAAAGAAATAAGTTAAATGTCTTCAAATTGCTTGGTCTCAGGATACCAAGGTTCTAGTTTCTCTTCCACTTGATAACTCTGTAACATTATTCATTTATTCTTTCATTATTTCATTCAACTAAGACATACTAAATTTGACAGCAAGATCCTGCTCTGGACATCGGTTATAAAGAGATGACAGAAGATAGTCTCTGCTTTCAAAGAGCCCACAGTCTGGGGGAGAGAGAGACATACAAACAGATAATGCTACAATGTGGTGGGTATGTTGATCAAGACCTGCAGAGAGTATAAGGAAGAAAAGTGGGTGGTGATGAGGGCAGAATGTCAGGGTTACAGGGTGTTTTAAAGAAGGGGATGCCTCCATGGAGCCTTAAGATCTGCCCTGTCTTGGCTTCCCGAGCCAGTTGTGAGGCTCTTGTAAGACAAAGCCTGGGAAAGGGCCTTGTGAACTATAGCACAAAAGAGTGGAACTGGGATTATTTTCCATGGTGAGAAATAGTGAGCAGCAGCATAATGAATGAGTTCTTTGGCATCTCTGGCTGTTAAGGAAAACATCCAAACATGATTTGCAAGAGGGTTTTTAAAAATCCAGTTTCAGCCGATTTTCTCAATTTTACCTGTATTTAGAGAGGACTTAAAATGAAAGGACTATACATCTCCATTTCACAGATGAAGAAATTTTGGCAAAGAGCCCCCAGAACTGGGGAAGACTACAAAGGAAAAAAGGTCCAAGAGCCACTCAGGCCCAGGGGGCGGTGATGGTGGGAGATGCTATTTTCCTTAAATCATATTCTTTTTTTAGAAGATTTTTTTTCTTGAATGTAGACCAGACCATTTTTAAAGTCTTAATTAAATTTGATACAATATCGCCTCTGTTTTACATTTCTGTTTTTTGGCCCTGACGCATGTGGAATCTTAGCTACCCAACCTTGGTTCAAACCCACACTCCCTGCATTAGAAGGCGAAGCCTTAACCACTGGACCATCAGGGAAGTCCCTTAAATAACATATTCTTCTCAAGGATGACACTCCTGCCAAAAATGGGAAGAGTGATTTTTTTTTTTTGGTTCATAAAAATACATCAGAAAGTAAACAACATCCACATTATAAACATCCCAAATACCTATGAAACACTTTTCTCCACCTCTTTCCAAGGCAGACAGAACACAGCAGGTGTTAAGACTCAGTTCATCTTTCACTTGAGATGAAGGTGGCCCTCACAAGCTTGTCATAAGTGCCCCTGATATGGATTTGAAATACAAGAGGAAATAAAATGAAAAGAAAGAAGGAATCTGGGAGGGTTGGGATTCTTGGAAGACACTGTAAAGACAAGATATCCACACCAACTGGGGAGATTCAGTGAACACAGAAGGAAGGGCAGCCACTGGGCAGAATGAACCAAAGCACAGGAACCAGCAATGGCCTCGTCCAGGGACAAGACAGCTTCCAGAGAGGTCATCAGGAGTCACCCGTGACCAGGGCTTGCCCCATTGCTGCTTCCACAAAGAAGAATTAGACTTAACTGCCCCTGTTCCCCGGAGAAGGCAGTGGCACCCCACTCCAGTACTCTTGCCTGGAAAATCCCATGGACGGAGGAGCCTGGTAGGCTGCAGTCCATGGGGCGCTAAGAGTCCGGCACGACTGAGCGACTTCACTTTCACTTTTCACTTTCATGCATTGGAGAAGGAAATGGCAACCCACTCTTGCCTGGAGAATCCCAGGGACAGAGGAGCCTAGTGGGCTGCCGTCTATGGGGTCTCACAGAGTCGGACACGACAAGCGACTTAGCAGCCCCTGTTCCCTGAACCCCCTCCATCACAGCTAATTCTCGTGTTGAGAAGCGAATGGCCAGGTTGATAACAGAGTACCAGAGTTGACACATGTATTCCACGCATGCTCCGTTGTGCTTGCCCTGGAGAGATGAAGAGCCAGAGCAATCCAGTCTTTGTACTAAAGAAGCTCCTAGCTCCCCACACCACCCACAGGCTCAGTAGCACATAGTGCTCGGGGCAACAAAGGAGGAGGGTGTGGTTGCTGGGGGCACCCACAAGGGGAAGAATAAGAGCTTTGTGAAACAGATGATGAGAGGAAAGAGCCTGGGCCCAGGGGTGTGAAAACACACAGGGCATTTTGAGGAGGGAGGAAAAGCTAGTGTCAGATCCAGTGTGGGTGGCCATCTGCTTGGGCTGTGGTTCTCAGCCCTGACTGCCCATTAGACATAACAGGAGAAAAAAATACAGATGTCAAATGTCCAATGTGGTGTTATGGGTGGTAGCACATGGCTGTGTTCCTATGTGAAAATTCAAACCATACCCTAAAGATTTGTATACTATACTGTCTTAAATCACACCTCCCTAAACAATTAAAATCCCCAGGTCCCATTTCAGACCAATGACGTCACAACGGAATATGCAAAAGCAGGACTGAAGATCCTTGTCCTGGGGGAGAATTTTTTTTCTTTTTTTTAAGTCCCCTCATTTTAAGGTCACAAATGTTTTTTAACAGGAATTAAAAAGTTATATTCCACTATCTGCTAGGGAGAAATTAACAAAAATAAAATGTATTGAGGGTCCTTTCAGTGATCTTTTTTAAACAAGCATTAGCTTCAATCCTTTCACACCACCTTGTAAAATAAATAGGTTGAGTCCCCTTTAACAGATGAGGAAACTGAGGCTCAGAGAAGTTACTCTCTTGTCAAAGGGCACACAGCCATTAAGAAGCAGAACCGGGGGCTCTGTGTTGCGCAGGGATGAGTAATTTTTCTAAAGGATCCATGCATCTTTTCTGAAGCGAGTTTAGTAAATACCATCAAATGACATACACATCAAATGACAGGGAGCCCACCACCTTCTCTGACTCAAGCTCTAAAAACTTCTTAAAACAGGAGCTTTTTGCTGCTTATAGGAATTATTTCTGCAAACCAGTAAATCTGAAGTCAGCAATGCTTAAATTGCTCCTTGAAGCCCGTAGCCACTTGCATGCCTCTTTGTCTTTGGTCGGGGGGTGGGGGTGGTCTCATCTGCAATTCATTTCAGCTTCAGTCTATACCAGAATCTCCAATCTGTCATGCCAAGAGCAAGAAGAAATACCCTCCTAACAAGACTCTGGGCAACACTAGGGCTGCCTGCAATCTAGACTTTCAAAGAGTCATATTCTGCAAGAGCAGCTAACGAAGCTCACAGGAACAGGAAAAACTGCACAAAAGCAGAAAATGACAATTTAGAACGTACACCCATGGAGTGATGGCATTAAGGAAATCCTCAAAGCCCCTAGCAATGTAGCTGTCAAAAGAAAAAAAAAAAAAAAGACTTCTTATACACACACACACAAAGGCCCAAGCTATAATAAGGATCCATATACATACCACAGGTTATGAACATTACTGCAGCATTTAAAGTGATAACAGTGCAATATTACCTAGTGTATATGAAATCCTGGACAATAAAAGACAGGTTGCTTAAGCATAAAGGCTGACAGAGTCTGGAAACACCAGGGAAATAAGAAGCACATGCAAGAGAAAAATATTCACTTGTTATTTCTGGGCCACTTTTCCTGGTGCTTGCAGGAGAGTAAACAGTGTTTCCAGATGACATCTTAGTAGTTCCTTGCATTCACACAACTTCCTTCTTTCCCAAGCCCAGCTCTGCTGTTTGAGCTGCAATGTTCTGGCTGCCTTCATTCCATCTTATTCCTTCACTTCCCATTCTATTTCTACAGTTTCACAATGGATAACAGAGACAGGGAGGAGGGGCATCAAGAACTAAGAGGCACTTGAAAAAGGACACGTGTGGAAACCTATACACCCACCATCTCTGTAGAATCCAGACATAAGGACTATATAGAGAAAGTTAGAACATACTAAAAAGCATCCATTCCAAACTCCTGACTTTAAAACTGAGGAAACCAGGCTCAGGGCAGTGGGATGAGTTGCCTGAGATTACAAAACTGGCTTCCTGGCCAGAACTGGATCTAACAAAGTCATAATTTGTTCTATCCTTCCCAGCTATCTTATAAATAATGTACTGAGGGTATCCCTCACACAGACAGTGTGACTTTTTTTCTAAGCTAGTCAGGGGTGGATCTTAAAGCCAGGTGTCTGGAATCCTCCTCGGGTATCCAGAAAAGGACTTACGTTAGGTGTGTGGCTGGCAGGCAGACATCTCTACCTATACCAGGCTTCATTAGTCCGATTCATCCCAAGCGGAACTAAGGCATCCCTCTCTGTCCACATCTCGACTAAGGGAGACCACATTACTGTGTAAAATATATTCGGGTTGCTTAAGGCACATGCTGTACTGAGAAAACTGAGACAAAAGGCTAAGGGTGTTTGGGCAGAGGCAAGAAGCTGTATTACAAAGGTACATCACTTTCATATTCATTTGCACATTTTTCCTCATAAGAAAATTAGGCTTTAATGTAACCTCAATTTCAACCTTGTTGCTTTACTGCCTAAAGCCCATTAGAGAGCTATTTCCCAGGGCCAGGAACTTACGATTGAAGGTCAGGAGGCTTGAGTTTTAATCGACTCATGATGAAACTTCTTTCCCGGGGCTCCACTCCACTGTCTGGCTCTGCTTTACTATGGGGGAGGCAGGGTGCATCCTATATAGGTAGTGGTAAGTTTTCTTAATACACCAAAGGCTCAGTTAACTGCCTGTGTGGGTGTGCGCATGCATGCACTGGGCAGTGGGGACAGGGCTTCTACAGACTCACTGACAAGTATGCCTCAAAACTTGGAGAAGGAAATGGCAACCCACTCCAGTGTTCTTGCTTGGAGAATCCCAGGGACGGGGGAGCCTCGTGGGCTGCCGTCTATGGGGTCGCACAGAGTCGGACACAACTGAAGCGACTTAGCAGCAGCAGGTGCCACCTTGTCTGTGTCTTCTTCCTCCTCTCCCTTCCCCTGAGGTAGACAGGTGTGTCTAATCCACTTTAGGATATAGATGAAGAGACTCTGAAGAGTTTCCTATGGCTCAAAATAGCGGATTCCCACTCTGCCCCCCAAATTCCTCAGACACTAAAACTATCTTGTCCCCTGGAGGAATGTTCTTGTCCCCTGGATCTTAAAACTTGGATCGGTATGGAAAGGACCTAGGTGGTCTTTAAAATTGCTGATCCTTCAGCTCCCCTAGTCCCTCCTGATTGGTCAGGGGTGCAGCATAAAGCAATGGGATTTTTTAACCACCTCTTCCCCTCCTCCCAGGGTAACTGTAATAAGCAGGCAAGTTTGAGGAACACTACTCTGGCCTAGGGTCTTCCAAGGTGGCGCTAGTGGTAAAGAACCCACCTGCCAATGCAGGAGATCTAAGAGAAGCTGGTTCAATCCCTGGGTCGGGAAGATTCTCTGGAGAGGAGAATGGCAACCTGCTCCAGTATTCTTGCCTAGAGAATTCTATGGACAGAGGAGCCTGGTGGGCTGCAGTCCATGGGGTTGCACAGAGTCGGACATGACTAAAGCAACTTAGCATGCACCCACGCTCTGGCCTAGGTGAGACTTCGAAGCATGCCTCTGACATCAAATGTTCCCTACCCCCCGCCCACCTCTACCCAGGAAGAGGGAAAGCTGTCTACACCCTCCATGCCCAGGCCAACCTTTCCAGCCACTTGCCATCTCAAGGTAGGATCCTGGGGAGAAGACAGGGACAATTCACTGACTGCTTCTGAGTCCTTTATGTTTCTTTTTCTATTAAATAAAATGCTTATCAGGCCTCAGACTTCCTTAAGTACACGTGAACAGCCCTTGGCAGCCCATGCAAGGTTCCTTACCCCTCAGCAGCCAGGACCACGTGGGCTCTGCTGATTCCCTTCAAAGCACATTTCCCTCCCTGCTCCCCAAGGCGAGGCTCCCACCTCTTGGCCAATTATGCAGCCTGGCAACCCCCACCATTAAGGTATCAGCTCCTTTTCCTTAAAGCCATTCCCTTATCAGGGCTCAGAGATAATGCCAACACTAGGAAAATACTATTTTTATATTCCAGTGGGTACAGCTTATAATAATTCATGCTGGTAGGTTTTGTTTCCCATATATGCGGATCCTGACTGCAGTCTACCTCCAGGCAGGAACAAAATGCATGCACGTTGGAGGCAGTGGGGGAGGCTCTTGCCTGCCTCAACTGCCGATTCAGCACACTCTCTGTCCCCTGAAGAGTGAAGGGTGGAGGGGCTGCACACGTCCAGCTTTTCATAAAGCAACTCAGCAAGACTAACAGCAGAAGGCCAAACTTGAACATGGCTTTCTAGCCAGAGAATCACAAAAGGAAAAAATCCTGGAGTTCCCGATACAGGTCACTACAAGTGACCTATTCTCTGCATTTATTCAACCAGTTTTTAACTTTCTTTAAAAAAAAAAAAAAAATTCAGCATCACTCTTCCCTAATTATTTTTCAAATCTGGCCTAGAAGTAATAAAAAAAAATCAGTCATAACCCAGGTGCTGCAGTGAATGAGCCTCAGAACTCTGAAGAACAAGGTATGCCTCCCTAGGCCTCAGTTTCCCCATCTGATAAGGAGATCACACTTCACCAGGTGACTGCTAATCTTCCACACTGACCTCACAGGACTCTGAGACTGTAATCCCTTTCTATTCCATTATCATCTTTAGGTCTTCTTTCCAGCATCTAATCTACAGCAGGAGCTGACACTGTTATCTTTCCTTGTACAGTCCACCCCAGTCCACCTCTAAAAGGGTGTGTTTGGGTTGGCAGAGGAGTTGTGTGCATGTTCAGTCGCTCAGAGGTGTCCGACTCTGCAACTCCGTGGACTATAGCTCACCAGGCTCTTCTGTCTATGGGATTTCCCAGGCCAAGAATACTGGAGTGGGTTGCAATTTCCTCCTCCAGAGGGTAGAGGAGAATCAAAATGACTTAAAATTTTTTAAAGTTTTTATCAACTCTTCTTATTATAGCATGGTGGTATAAAAATTAATTGGCTATAAAATATAAAACTACTTCTTTTTCTCCAATAATATCATATTTTACATTTATTAACATTAGTATTATTATCAAAAGCCAATTATTACATAGTTGCAAAAAGCACATCTTTTGAGAGCAAAAAGGATGAGGAAATGCCAGAAAGTTATTAAATACTCTACATGTATATGTAAAGTAATGGAGTTTTGTAATATTCTTGGTATTACAGGTAGAGAGGTATTATCAAATTACAAAATTCAAGACTGCTGATATTGTTTTTCTGCAGAGCAGTTTAGATTACAAGATATGTACATTCCACTGTTCTGAATGACGTTCAAACAAGTGGGCATAGTCTATTAGATTTGTTAGAATTCATGCTTATTTCAATTATATATCAAACTATTCCATTTATTAGATTACAATGGATATGTTATTATTTGATCCCAAGTATTCCCTTTCATAAAAATTAGATTAGAATAACATAGTTTTATTATACTAGTTCAAATTATTCTATGAGCAGTTTTTTTAATTGACAATGCTTCTGACTCCTTTAGCAAATACTGCTAAATTTTTGTTTCTTTTTCTGTCCTTCCCCATTTCTCCTCCTAGCTGAATAACAATTACCAACAAGGATGAACCTAAAATTTCTGTTTTACATCAAGCTCTGCTATCAAATGCTTTTGATTTGAATAAAATCAGTGCCATTAGCACATTTTAAAAATTCAATTAGCTAAAAGGTAGTGAAAAATTGTCACATTTACTGTGAGCAATATTGTAATAGCCACAGAACTGTAGCACAGAAGTCAAAAAAGCAAAATTTTTTGGTTGAGAAGCCATACTGTAATACTAGTTGACACCACTATTAATGTCATTTTTTGAGGTCTCATATTACATTAAATTATGGCTCTGCAGCTGTGAAATGAGTGCTGGGAAGATTTCTGGTCACTCCTCTCTAGAAACTCCCTCTTCAGGGCTATGAGGAATTAATCTTCATTGTCATTAACCACACCTCCAGTCAACAGTCAGACCTTGATTTTCCCTATCTTTGAATTAACAAAGCCCCCCCCCCCTTTTTTTTTAAGTAATTACTATATGGGGACAGTGAAGAATGCTTAAATGGGAAAATTACCATTATCCAGAGAGTTGTAATTAATAAGCTATTACTTGTTAACAGAAATCACTTTCTATTCCAGATTCCAAGTACATACTCTTCATGACTTACTTCATTTAATAATCATACCTACCCCCTGACACACACACAGACATGTATACACACCTAATAAAAAACTACTTATCTTCATTTTACAGGTTTAAAAAAAGAAAACTGGAATTTTAAGAAGCTAAGTATTGAGTCCAGGGACTCAAGACTGGGAAGAAGCAGAATCACTGTTGGAACTCAGACAGACCACGGTGAAGCCCATGCTCTCTTCACCGGGCTGCAGGGCTGGAAAGTGAACGTGTTAGTCACTCAGTCATGTCCGATTCTTCACGAACCCCACGGACTATAGCCCACCAGTCTGTCCATGGAATTCTCTAGGCAAGAATACTGGAGTGGGTTGCCATTCCCTTCCCAGGGGATCTTCCTGACCCAGGGATCAAACCCAGGTCTCCTGCACTGGAGGCAGATTCTTTACTGTCTGAGCTAACAGGGGAGCCCTATACAGCTGGGGTGAACCACAAAACAAGATAAAACACCCAACAATAAAGTGACTTAGGTTGTTAAGTCAATAAACTAAGGGAAACAACACAGCATGCATTTTATTCTCCCAGTATATGTTTGGTGGAGAACAAATTGCCCTGGGAGAGGTACTGTATAATTTCATTTGGAGGATCATCCTTCTGCAGCAGCAAACAGAAACACACACACTAAAATCAGATTGCAATTAAAATCCAATTATATTATATTACAATATTAGACACCTACCCAGGAAAGATTCAGCAGGGACCTTCTCTGGAAGGCAGTGTGTCACAGTCTTCAAACTGTTTCCAAGTGTGCTTCTGACTCTGCCCTCTGACCCTGAGCATGTGGTAAACAATGCCTGGCAGCCTTTCTCCAATAGCAAAAGGACTTGGTTTATTTCTCATGACAGAGTAACTTTAATAACACCATTACTAATTTACTTCAGAGGATGACATAGGAGGAATATTAAGTCTTCCTCATGTATATTATCAAACAAATTAAACACAGCATTTCAACTGGTGGGAATCAAGAGATGGAGTTTGTGTGCAGTCAGGAAAATCAGGGTCACAAGAAAATGTCCCCTGTGTGACTTCACATCCTCTATGCCCTTTGTTTCAACAACTTGTCATTTCACTAACTTAAAATGTTCAGCAAATACTTATTCCAAGAAATAGTCATTTCTCCACCACCCAAGATTTTCTTCCCTCATCACATGATTTACAAATCCAATTTTGGGTAATAACAAATATGCAGTCTATCTGAAGATGTAAGAATTTCCTTCTGGTGGCCTTCTAGAAGATCTGCACTGCTGGCATTTAGGCTGATTTTCTTTCATTTGAAAGAACATTACAACTACAGAACTCAGGCTTCCAGTATTTTTCAACAGTTGTCTTCAAGTTCATTTGTCATCATTAACATGGGCCATCCAGAAAATCACCCAGCAAAACTCCATTCAGCCGTCCGGCTCTCTATTGAGGACAGAACACTAGGGCTGGCTCTCAATATTTTTAATTTATGAAAATGTCTAAAGGCCAGAAGTTGAACCCCCACAGTTCCTTTGTAAGTGGTCTGGCATAGACTCTAGGTCTACACTATATGCATCTTCTTACAGCTACAGGACAGGTGCTAATTAATCTACCTAATTATGTAGTCTGTGGAAGAGGCTTACCCATAGGATTCTAAATCAGAAGGAAAAAAAAAAAGGACGGGGAAAGGGAGGAAAAATGCTTTTGGTTTCACACTGAAACAATTTTAGGAGTCAGCTTCCTTGTCATTTCCACTTTAGTTGGATTGATTCTTTATTTCTCCTACATCGTGATTGATGCGTGGCTTTTTTTTTCTCTTCCAGGTGTACACCTAAAAATCACTAAGGAAAAAAAAAATGGTAAACTGACCTGAGGATGACTGGTTAGTCTTTATTTTTTTCCAAATAAAGAAAAAAATCCAAACAGCACACAAAGTCCAAATCAATTCAATGAAACATGCAAGACCCCAAATGGTGCTGTTCCTCCAACAGGCTTCTGTTTGTAGTTAACCACTCACAGGGCTCATCACTAGAATTCCCCGGGTACCCATACAAATGAATTTAATTACAGATATCATGAGCACGGGCCTCTGAGGCTGTGGATTACATTAGGTAACTCAGGGATGCTGGGAGAGAGAAAACCTGGGGTGTGCAATGAATTTTGTCGCATATACTCCCTTGGTCTTTCCAGCTTTACGGAAGGGCTGAGGTGTTCTTTCTGTGGTTCTCAACTGCCAGGAACACATATGAATGCTATGGTAACTGTCTGAAAAGGGGAGAGGAGAATGCTTTCTGAATTTTCTTCAGGGGAATAAAAGCAGATCACAAGGGATATATTCTCTCAGGGCACAAGCTAACATTGGCAAAGCATCCCGAGAGAAGGAACATCAAATGATAAGTGAAGTCCAAGGGCAGGAGCAGACTGTGGCCGGGAAAAGAGACTCGCGCATTCAATGCTACACACTAACTTCCACGCCGCCCACAAAGAAACACAGGCCACCACAGGCATGTGTTGATGTCCCATTCCCTTCTCTGAATGCCCCCAATCCTTTGGACAATAACAATTTAGTGTCCTGAATTAAAATAGCTGAAAATATTTTATTTAAAATAATTTAAGAATTCACATGTCTCGTTAACACTAAATGACTTTCCAGCTGGGCAGAAAATCAAAATCTGCATTTGGCAGTTTTACAAGTCATTATGGAAATATGTCTACTCTTTATTTGATCTCCTATTTCTAGATATGGTCTTCACTCCCAGATATTTTTCTCTTCTGTGGATTACTGCAAGTATCTGAAGAGGCTTACAAAAATCAAGCACCATGTGTGATCTGAGGGCAAATTAAGAAAAAAGTAAACTACCTGGCAATTTAAGATAACATGTTTTTAGGAAAATAATGACAAGTGAAAGAAGCCAGACACAAAAGGCCACTTATTATATAATTCCATTTATATGAAATGTTCAGAATAAGCAAACACACAGAGAAAGATTAGTGGTTGCCAGGGGCTGGAGGGACAGAATTCTGGGAGTGTTGGGAGTGACTGCTAAGGGGACAAGGTTTCAATTCGGGTGTGTGCAAAGGTTCTGGAACTAGAGTGGTGATGTTTGCACAATACCGTGAATGTACTTAATGCCACTGAACTGCAAATTTTTTAGCAGCTAAAATGGTCGGTTTTATGTGTATTTATTTTACCACAATTAAAATGTGACAAGGTTTTTCATTTCGTTTTTAATTGGAGCATAATTGTTTTACAGTGTTGTGTTAGTTTCTGGGGTACAACGATGCGAATCAGCTATGCGTGCGTGCGAGGTCGCTTCAGTCGTATCTGACTCTTCGTGACCCCATGGACTGTAGTCTCTCAGGCTCCTGGTCCATGGAATTCTCCAGGCAAGAATACTGGAGTGGGTTGCCATTTCCTTCTCTAAGAGATCTTCCTGACCCAGGAACTGAACCTGGGTCTCCTGAATTGCACAGATTCTTTACCAACTGAGCTACAGGAAGTCCCTTTACACATGGTAGTATACACAGTTGGGGATTCCCTGGTGTATACAGAGTCAATAGTGTGTATAACATATATAGTCAATGCTGCTCTCTCAATAGTGTTTATAGGGTATATAGTCAATGCTACCTTCTCAATTCTCTCCTCCCTCTCCTTCCCTCCATGTAGGGAAAAAAAAAAAATGACAGAGTTTTAAATGGTAAAGTGCAAAGTTTGGGTTAAAATGAATGGCAGATGAATCAAAGGATCAAAAACTCTGGGTACTTGACGACCCCACCAGGTCTTCCTGAAGGATTAGAGAAAGAAATGCCTCCATCTACCTTCTTTCCTAATTCAACCTTCTTATGCTGTTTGTCTGAAGCTCAGACATTCAAGACAGAGAAGACAGTAAGGACAAAATTCCACCATCTCTCCTTCCCTTCTTCATTGAAAAGTCCTCAGAGTCCAGCTAAGCAGGTAACCAAACCATAGCCAGCTAACAAAGTTTCAGATTTTTCAATTTCTTAAGATTGTTTGCAAACAACAGGAAGTTGAAGATGACTGCTCATCAATTCCTAAATGCTCTGACAGCTATGACCTGATCATGTCTCCTTTATCAAGAAGGAAGGAGAAAACCAGGAAGGAAGGAAAGGAAGCAGAAAGATGACGAAGAGTAGGAGAGATGACAGTATCTGTAGAAAACTTCTCTTGAACCTTGAATGCCTAATTACTATTTTTCCATTGGTCTGAAGAGGCATAATAATCTTAGTTACAATAATGCTGGCATGATATTTTACAGTTCCTCCATCTATACGCTAGCAGCAAGTCAGATATGTCTGGGAAGTGATAATATACACATAAATATCTGATGATTGGGAACAGTAATTGTCTCTACACAATCTATGAAGAGGCTGGAAGAGGCTTCCAAATCCTCTACAATCCCCTCATCTTACAGATGGGAAAAGAGGTCCAAGGAGATGAAAGAAGGTACCTGAAGACCTACCAGGACAATGTTTTAGATGGCCTTTGAAGATCGAGACGATGAGAATCAAAGAATAAAGTGAAAGCTTTGTCATTAGCAGTGTGAGATGTTTTGGCAGTAGGGTGGTGGTTAAATGCAGAATTTAGAATTAACAGACAGGTTCAAACTGTGTATTTTGCCACTTAATAGCTAAAAGTACTCTGAGTAAATAATTTTATCTCTTTCAGTCTGATTTCCTCATCTATAAAATGGATTTTAATTTATTTTTAATGTTACCAAGAGGATTAAGTGAGGAAAATACAGATCAAGGGTTAGCACAGGACTTGGAACATATATCTTCAATATATTAGTTGTTGGTGACGTTGCAACCATTGAAATCCACTGTGCAATGGCTTTTCCCTATATATTTCTTTCAACTTTATGTATAGTTCAACATATTCATGATAAAGTATTAGGAAATGAATTGAAAAAAATAAACAAAAAAAACTAAGTGATGGCTTCAAGAAGCAACAAAGAAGAACAGGTTGACGTCTGTAGTTCTGGTATTAATAAGACCCAGCTCGTCAATAGTGGATGAAACTCAGGTCTCTTGTCTCCAGTATAAAAGATTTCCCAATACTCCATGCATATAAATAATTTTAGCTCATATACATATTTCCCAGGATGCACCCACTACCGAAACCCTCTACAGTATTCAGTGACACACAACAGAAATCATCTCAGAGCTACCTCACCAGTGTGTTTTAGGGGAAGAATTAGAGCGTGTTCTGCTTGAGTGGCAAGGTCAGACCACTTTGAACACTAGGTGTGAACATGACCGTCTCAAACATTCCCACTTTGCTTTACCTTGGGCCTATTTCAATAACTTTCCAGTGGACCAGATCCCGTTCATGTCTCAGCAAAATGTTTCCACTATTTGTGTATTTATCTGTTAATGCAGTTGTCTTTGAAGTTTTTGATCCACATGTGGGAGAAGTCAATCTAGACTCTTTGTCAAGGAAACTTCTAGCAGATTGAAGCAGCACTAGCAGGGGCAGTGACTCCAGCTTCTCCGGAGGGAATACAGCTGCAATCTCTTCAGAAGCCAGTTTAGTGTTGGGTGCCATGGCAGCTTTGATCATTCATTGGAAAATCCAGAAACCGGGGTCAAATTACCAATGCTACAAAAACAATAGCATTAATAGCCAACGTTGCTATACTGTTTACTATCTGTTAGATGGTGTCCAAAGACTTTTGATATATTAATACGTTAATCACACAATGAAAGACAACATTTGAAAATCCAAGTCCCACTTTTGTACAGTGTACAAACAAACAGCCTGAGCCGAAGTTCCAGTGCTCACAGCGGAGTCAGAGGGAAGGAGCATGGGATGATTGAGAGAAAGCAGACCTGACTCCTGATTCCTGCCACCGAATGGTTCTAAGTGTCATTCCTGTTCAGTAAAATGTCATCATTGGCAAAGGAGAAGTTTTCATTTGGAAAAACAGCACTGAACTGGAACTGGGGGGTGGGTGCTGAGATCCTGATTACTAGAGGATCTGGAACATATGGGCAGACTTCATGTCCCTTTGGGCATTCCCCATCGCCTCTCTCTCTCCCCTTCCTGCCCTCCCTCTTTTTACAAAAGAGAAATCAGATTTGCATTCAAGCCTTTAAAAAAGAAGTACTTTGCTCACTAATCTGTCGATTCTCTGTATAAAATGGAAGCAGAAATTCAGTGAAATGCATAATTCAGAGTGGTTTATAGAAACCATGCCATTCCAGAAAAATAAATTCAATTCATCTTAATTTCCCCAAAGTATAACCACATTAAATGCTAGCATACATACATGTCAACAAGAAAACTATTAATTTTTTTATATCTTAACGGATGTTTGAATGATCAATAAACCATGACCTCCATCATGGCAAAACCAAAACGATTCCACAAAGTGTCTCCTATGTTAGACTGTTACTGCTGTTTAAAAAATATTGTCTCCCATAGTAAAGTATAATCATCTTTGCTCCTGTTTTATAGGCATCAAACATTCCAGTTCAGACTTTTCCTTCTTCTCAATATTATCTTTAATAATCTCATGGTACTGCAATAAGTAATGTTGAAAGATGAATGATAAAAAGTAAATTTCAATGTGCTATAATTATAATTCTTTGAAAATGAAGTGTAATACTTAAGGACTTGTTCTTTACTGATGATAAACATACATAGAATTTCCTCTGGCTTTTAGATACATTTGCCTGTAACAGTACTGCTGTCAGAAATGCAAACAATTGAAAGAACAAACGTCGACTTTACCTACTGTTCTATAAATAAAGTCCAATTGCACTGCTGGCACGGGAAACACGGTCCATACGTTTGGTACCATCATTTGCCGGGTACAGTTATAGGACTGACCTGTATAAATGTGTGCTGTTTTCATTGGTGACACTTTCATAAATATCAAGAACTTGCTGAATAAATCCTGCTATATATCTCTTTGGATCAAAATGGAACACTCCACTGTTGTGAAATCTGACAGTTAATAAAAATAGCCTACTTTTCATTAGATTTTCTTCCAACTATGGGATCACAATAGTTTGATAGTAACTAAGCATGCTTCAAAAGGCAAACTCGTCAATAGTGAAAATATTAGGAAACGTATAAAAGAAACAGTTTTGTTTCCTATCCCCAAACCCACATTTTCTTTTTTTGAAGTACTTTCCAAATTATTAGTATGTATGCAAAATACTATCAAATAATATATATAAGGTTCTGCACCATAACTGCTAATGCCCTCTGGGAGTATAAAGAGAAAGCAGTTTTGAACACCTTCCTGAACCTTTTTACTACGGGATAGCAACACAAATTGGCATTGCCTAACTCTCACTTCAGTAATAATTATAGTAACAGTAAAACGAGTTAAATTTACCCTTTCAGCAGGTTTACATAACGATCTTACTGTGAAAACAAAACTAAAACAAAAATGATTTAAAGCAAGAAGAATATGGACAAGCATACGTAACGAGCAAGAAACCCAGGAAGTGGCCACCGACTGATGGGAGAGGAAGTTCAGCAGGTGCTGTGATGTCATGCAAGACAGGAAAAGGGCAGAGTCAGAAGTCAGAGTGGCCAGGGGAGCCCAGACAGACCCAAGGTCCACTGGCTCCCAGGGAGGGACTCTCAGACCATGGCTACATCTATGGCCACATTTATGGACTACATCCATGGGCTACATCTATGGTCACATTTATGGACTACATATATGGTCACAGAGAAGGTAAACCTACCTTCTCTGCTCTCCTGCAACTTGAAATCAATCAGCCATTTGTTGAAATGGACTGGTTTTCTACAGCATCCTACTTACGGTTCCTTGCAAGTTCCAAGAATCTGGGAACACTTGCCTTCATGCCACAAACCCTTGGCCCTACCTTTTCTAACACCTAACCTTCTTTCTACTCTATCACTAGGTTCAATGAAAATGATTCTAAGGGCAGCACAATACACTGAAGTTTTCCCCAAGGCAGGCAAATTCTTGTGAACATCTTACCAAAACCCAGCTGAAAGAGGAAGCCCAGTTTGTTTGTCGAAAGCACTGGCTGGTTTCTTTTATGATATGCCTGACTCCTTGCAGGCTCAGGCAGGGAGATCATGGATTTCTGGAATCACAGTCGACTAAGTGAGCAGCCCTGAGATTTTTTCTTCAGCATTAGAACTCTTAGTTCACACCCACATTTAGCACCCTCATTTAGACATTTACGGCTCATTGAAACTTTACTTACCTCCCACAGAAATCTTGAAGTCTGAGAACAGGCTTGGCCAGGCCAGTCTCAAAGTGTTGAATGCTCTACTGGACTTTCAGGGCTTACTGACGGTTAACAGTGTTAATATAAAAGTTTCTTAGGCTGGCCTAAAAAAGACTTCTCCCATCTAAGAACAGCTAGTCTAGGGTTAGCAGAGTATGGGCCCTGCAGCTACCAACAGTGCTTGAACACCAGGTCCCTGGTAACACTGCACCCTGGTTCTTCATTGATAAGGCCAGAGGACAGAAACAGGCCCTCGCCAGCTCTGTACGGCAGCATCAAAAGAACACATATAAGTCACTAAGTAATTATTAGCCTTGATAATTAACCCATAAGGAATTGAGCAAGAATTCCTGTTCTCAGTCCCTTGAGTAGGAAAAATACACAAGTATGCAACGATTCAAGTTTGATTTCTAAAAAAAGGTAAATGTGCATCTCATTTTTAGATAACCAAATATACAACTTTCAAAACCTCACTGAGACCTGTTCTGGTGTCCTTGGCCCAAGAAAGATAACATAACTATGTGGCTGACAGGTGTGATCATACCTGGAGTGTTTCTATCTATGTTTTGATGGTCCTTCAGAGAACGCAATGGCAACCCATTCCAGTACTCTTGCCTGGAAAATCCCATGGACGGAGGAGCCTGGTAGGCTGCAGTCCAAGGGGTTGCTAAGAGTCAGGCATGACTGAGCGACTTCACTTTCACTTTTCACTTTCGTGAACTGGAGAAGGAAATGGTAACCCACTCCAGTGTTCTTGCCTGAAGAACCCCAGGGATGGCGGAGCCTGGTGTGTATTAGTTCAGTCCTTCAGTCGTGTCCAACTCTTTGTGACCCCATGAATCATAGCATGCCAGGCCTCCCTGTCCAACACCAAATCCTGGAGTTCACTCAAACTCATGTCCAACGAGTCGGTGATGTCATCCAGCTATCTCGTCCTCTGTCATCCCCTTCTCCTGCCCCCAATCCCTCCCAGCATTACGGTCTTTTCCAATGAGTCAACTCTTCACACCAGGTGGCCAAAGTACCGGAGTTTCAGCTTTAGCATCATTCCTTCCAAAGAAATCCCAGGGCTGATCTCCTTCAGAATGGACTGGTTGGATCTCCTTGCAGTCCAAGGGACTCTCAAGAGTCTTCTCCAACACCACAGTTCAAAAGCATCAATTCTTCGGTGCTCAGCTTTCTTCACAGTCCAACTCTCACATCCATACATGACCACTGGGAAAGCCATAGCCTTGACTAGACGGACCTTTGTTGGCAAAGTAATGTCTCTGCTTTTGAATATGCTATCTAGGTTGGTCATAACTTTCCTTCCAAGGAGTAAACGTCTTTTAATTTCATGGCTGCAGTCACCATCTGCAGTGATTTTGGAGCCCCCCAAAATAAAGTCTGACACTGTTTCCCCATCTATTTCCCATGAAGTGATGGGACCAGATGCCATGATCTTCATTTTCTGAATGTTGAGCTTTAAGCCAACTTTTTCACTCTCCTTTTTCACTTTCATCAAGAAGCTTTTTAGTTCCTCTTCACTTTCTGCCATAAGGGTGGTGTCATCTGCATATCCGAGGTTATTGATATTTCTCCTAGCAATCTTGATTCCAGCTTGTGCTTCTTCCAGTCCAGGGTTTCTCATGATGTACCCTGCACAGAAGTTAAATAATCAGGGTGACAATATACAGCCTTGACATACTCCTTTTCCTATTTGGAACCAGTCTGTTGTTCCATGTCCAGTTCTAACTGTTGCTTCCTGACATGCATATAGGTTTCTCAAGAGGCAGGTCAGGTGGTCTGATATTCCCATCACTTTGAGAATTTTCCACAGTTTATTGTGATCCACACAGTTAAAGGCTTTGGCATAGTCAATAAAGCAGAAATAGATGTTTT
>NW_011494718.1:10924721-10929750 GCF_000754665.1 Bison bison bison
CCATGATCCAGCGGATGTTGGCAATTTGATCTCTGGTTCCTCTGCCTTTTCTAAATCCAGCTTGAACATCTGAAAGTTCATGGTTCACATATTGCTGAAGCCTGGCTTGGAGATTTTTGAGCATTACTTTACTAGCGTGTGAGATGAGTGCGTTGTGCGGTAGTTTGAGCATTCTTTGGCATTGTCTTTTTTGGGACTGGAATGAAAACTGACTTTTTCCAGTCCTGTGGCCACTGCTGAGTTTTCCAAATTTGCTGGCACATTGAGTGTGGCACTTTCACAGCATCATCTTTCAGGATTTGAAATAGCTCAACTGGAATTCCATCACCTCCACTAGCTTTGTTCGTAGTGATGCTTTCTAAGGCCCACTTAACTTCACATTCCAGGATGTCTGGCTCTAGGTGAGTGATTACACCATCGTGATTATCTGGGTCGTGAAGATCTTTATTGTACAGTTCTTCTGTGTATTCTTGCCACCTCTTAATATCTTCTGCTTCTGTTAGGTCCATACTATTTCTGTCCTATATTGAGCCCATCTTTGTATGAAATGTTCCCTTGGTATCTCTAATTTTCTTGAAGAGATCTCTAGTCTTTCCCATTCTGTTGTTTTCCTCTATTTCTTTGCACTGATCGCTGAGAAAGGCTTTATCTCTCTTTGCTATTCTTTGGAACTCTGCATTCAGATGCTTATGTCTTTCCTTTTCTCCTTTGCTTTTTGCTTCTCTTCTTTTCACAGCTATTTGTAAGGCCTCCCAGGCAGCCATTTTGCTTTTTTGCATTTCTTTTCCATGGGGATGGTCTTGATCCCTGTCTCCTATACAATGTCACAAACTTCCATCCATAGTTTATCAGGCACTCTGTCTATCAGATCTAGTCCCTTAAATCTATTTCTCACTTCCACTATATAATCATAAGGAATTTGATTTAGGTCATACCTGAATGGTCTAGTGGTTTTCCCTACTTTCTTCAATGTAAGTCTGAATTTGGCAATAAGAAGTTCATGATCTGAGCCACAGTCAGTTCCCACTCTTGTTTTAGCTGACTGTATAGAGCTTCTCCATCTTTGGCTGCAAAGAATATAATCAACCTGATTTCGGTGTTGACCATCTGGTGATGTCCATGTGTAGAGTCTTCTCTTGTGTTGTTGGAAGAGGGTGTTTGCTATGACCAGTGCATTCTCTTGGCAAAACTCTGTTAGCCTTGGCCCTGCTTCATTTCTTACTCCAAGGCCAAATTAGCCTGTTACTCCAGGTGTTTCTTGACTTCCTACTTTTGCATTCCAGTCCCCTATAATGAAAAGGACATCTTTTTGGGGTGTTAGTTCTAAAAGGTCTTGTAGGTCTTCATAGAACCGTTCAACTTCAGCTTCTTCAACATTACTGGTTGGGGCATAGACTTGGATTACTGTGATATTGAATGGTTTGCCTTGGAAACGAACAGAGATCATCCTGTCATTTTTGAGATTGCATCCACATACTGCATTTTGGACTCTCTTATTGACCATGATGGCTACTCCATTTCTTCTAAGGGATTCCTGCCCACAGTAGTAGATATAATGGTCATCTGAGTTAAATTCACCCATTCCAGTCCATTTTAGTTCGCTGATTCCTAGAATGTCAGCATTCACTCTTGCCATCTCCTGTTTGACCACTTCCAATTTGCCTTGATTCATGGACCTGACATTCCAGGTTCCCCTGCAATATTGCTCTTTACAGCATTAGACCTTACTTCTATCACCAGTCACATCCACAACTGGGTATTGTTTTTGCTTTGGCTCCGTCCCTTCATTCTTTGTGGAGTTATTTCTCCACTGATCTCCAGTAGCATATTGGGAACCTACCGACCCGGGGTGTTCCCTTTTCAGTATCCTACCATTTTGACTTTTCATAGTGTTCATGGGGTTCTCAAGGCAAGAATACTGAAGTGGTTTGCCATTCCCTTCTCCAGAGGACCACATTCTGTCAGACCTCTCCACCATGACCCTCCCATCTTAGGTGGCCCCACACAGCATGGCTTAGTTTCATTGTGTTAGACAAGGCTGTGGTCCATGTGATCAGATTGGCTAGTTTTCTGTGATTATGGTGCCGCCGTCTATGGGGTCGCACAGAGTCGGACACGACTGAAGCAACTTAGCAGCAGCAGCAGGAGAGTAGGCAATTTCCTTCATCAATATATCACTTCAACAGCTCCCATCCTTCGCTGATTATCACCTCCAGAAACATGGCCCCTTCCAACATCCCATGTCCTGAGAGATTAAGAGAATTTACCATGTAAGGTTATTTTTTCTTAGAGTGATAGAGTTGAAAATTTAAACAACTATTTGGTCTATTAGGAAAAGCACATAAGAATTCTTCTTTTGACCTTAACTACCTGTTTATTCAAGGGGAACATTTTTTTTTTTTTCCAAGGAAAAGAAAAGTTGCTTTATTTCAAAACAGTAAATTCCTTATTTTGGAGCACTGGCTAAAAATTCAATTACTGATACAAATATAAATATTTCTTAGGTCAAAATAAGTATATCAGGTGAATTTCCTGAATTTATTTTAAAGGCAGAATTTTTAAACCATAGAAAACAATTAGAAACAACATGTGTAAAATTAAGCCACAGTTCAAATTTAAGCTAAACAGCCAAACCATGAAAATTACCTCAACTAGTATTAGCTGCTATCATTTAGAACATTGCACATCATTTCAATAACTTAAAAGTGAATGTATCTTCTTCATATCTCCTAATCGCCCTGGGAAGTGGAACTTTTTCCCTGACTAGATTTAAATAATAAGTCCAACTATTTACTCATGGTAGGAGATTCTGGATAACTATAGCTGAGTTTAACAGAAATAATATAGAAAATCATGAAGATACATGAAGCATTTAGAAATGATGACTTCCTTTGAAGTCCTAGATGAGAAAGGAGGGCCTCCACTTCCTGACAGCACCTACGGGTTATGCTGCTACATGGTGGAACTCAGCAGAACACCGGTCTGACTGACCCATGATAAGCAACTTACAGGAAATTCTGTCGCCTATTCAGTGTTTAATAGACCAGTATTAAAAAAAATTTTTTAACTCCATTATGCTGACATTTCCAGAAGTGTTAACTTAGCAACAAGTCATCTTTATGATATGCCATTTTATTAAACTGAAAGAAAAAGATGGTACATTCTACTTTTACTTTAAGAGAGATTTAATTCAATAGTTTTTATTCTTTTATTCAACATGTTTTTATTCTTCAGTATCTAGATAATCATTCCATTCTTTCCTTGGTTTTCGAAAGTGGGTATGAAATCAACAATCCTGGTTAATAATTGTTGTTTTTGTCAGTCACTAAGTCACAACAATAATTGTTATTGTCAGTCACTAAGTCGTGTCCAACTCTTTGTGACCCCATGAATTGCAGCACGCCAGGCTCCTCTGTCCTTCCCAATCACCCAGAGTTTGCTCAAACTCAAGACCATTGAGTCAGTGATGCTATCTAATCATCTCATCCTCTGCCAGTCCCTGCTCCTCCTGGGCTCGATCTTTCCCAACATCACAGTCAATAAATTAGCTTCCTATTAAAGATGCGAATACTTTGAGGAACAGAAAAAAAAGTCAAAGGATATCAGAGCTGGTACTCAGACCAGACACTGTAAATAAATGAGAAGATAGGTGATTTACATTAATTCCCAAACAGAGGTAGAATGCATCTATTTATGAAACCAGTTTATGGTTTTTTTGTTCAAACTCAATCAGTTCAGTTCAGTCGCTCAGTCGTGTCTGACTGTTTTCTATCCCATGCACTGCAGCATTCCAGGCTTCCCTGTCCAGCAATTTCTGAAGTTTGCTTAAACTCATGTCCATCGAGTCAGTGAAGCCATCGAACCTTCTCATTCTGTTGTCCCTTTATCCTCCTGCCTTCAATCTTTCTCAGCATCAGAGTCTTTTCAAATGAGTCAGTTCTTTGCATCAGGTAGCCAAAGTATTGAAGCTTCAGCATCAGTCCTTCCAATGAATATTCAGGACTGGTTTCCTTTAGGATGGACTGGTTGGATCTCCTTGCAGTCCAAGAGACTCTCAAGAGTCTTCTCCAACACCACTGTTCAAAAGCATTTAGTGCTCAGCTTTCTTTATGGTCCAGTTCTCACATCCATACATGACTACTGGCAAAACCATAGCTTTGACTAGACAGAACTTTGTTGGCAAAGTAATGCCTCTGCTTTTTAATATGCTGTCTAGATTGGTCATAGCTCTTCTTCTAAGGAGCAAGCATCTTTACCCAGGGGTTAAAAAAGTAATTTAAAAAATTAGTATCTTCCTTTTTAATCGGGAATGAACTCGGTCAGGGGCATCATGATTTTAATAGTTCAATCAGAATCTGATACAGACTTTCAATGCTTAAGCAGTACTAGAACTCACTTTAGCTGTTCATTTCTTGAGGGTAGGACCATTCTTGAAGATCAAGAATCCTTATAAACCACAAAAAGTAGGCTCCCTTCCCTTTTTTTCTAACAGTAACCAGTTCTTGTTCTTCTTTATATTGTTTTGTTTCTAGCATGTGTACTAGTCAAATGTTTAACAAAACTTTTGTGTTGTTATCTGTTTATATCATAACTTTGGAGGAATAATATGATACATTCCACTTACAGCAAGTGCAGACACAACCTACCAATAAAGCCTTATTTTTTCCCCAAAGTGTGAGAATAATATCTAAGTGTGAGAGCTTTTCTCACACTTTGATGCTATTCTCACATTTGTAACATCAGACTTTTATTTCTACATTTCAAAAAGCCAAATAAAACCTATCACCAAATACTAAAACCATGTAGCTACAAAAGACCAACACACCCTTATGCACAAGTACTTTACCCAGCCCCAGGTAAGTGTAAAGCAGGACTATTAGAACCATAGGTGATGAACTCAGAGACAGCTGAAAGTGACAATTGGATAATCTAAGGGACACCAAGGAGAGACATTACTTTGCCAACAAAGGTCCATCTAGTCAAGGCTGTGGTTTTTCCAGTGGTCATGTATGGATGTGAGAGTTGGACT
>NW_011494718.1:10929877-10942569 GCF_000754665.1 Bison bison bison
TGAAACTCCAATACTTTGGCCACCTGATGCGAAGAGCTGACTCATTGGAAAAGACCCTGATGCTGGGAAAGATTGAGGGCAGGAGGAGAAGGGGATGACAGAGGATGAGACGGTTGGATGGCATCACCAACTCAATGGACATGGATTTGGGTGGACTCTGGGAGTTAGTAATGGACAGGGAGGCCTGGCGTGCTGCAGTTCATGGGGTCACAGAGTCGGACACGACTGAGTGACTGAACTGAACTGAAAACAGTTCAGAGACACCAGTACTGATCAACCAACATGAGGCTGGCATTAAGTATGATGGTCACAACAACAATGGCTATTATAACACAAAGTCCTTGTGAAGCACTTGAAAGTTCATTCACAGTGCTTTCATGTACTGGATATTATCTCTTCCCCAAGTTTATGCTCTTAAAATCAGGTTCATAACTGCCATATTTACTTTAGCCAAAGACAAGATGGCCTCACTTTCACATATAGATGTTTCTTGGGATTTGCCATGTAGGCATCCACCCATGCCAAGCAGGCATGGTCTAACAGCCAATGAGCAGTGAACAAAGCTAGTGAAAAGCAGGAGCATGTATCTCTTCAGACCTAGATAAACATGGTACACATTTCTCAGTATAAATGAAAAATAAGATTTTAGCAAAACCTGTTGTTGTTTAGTTGCTAAGTTGTGTCTGATTCTTTTGTGACCCCTTTTGTGGACTGTAGCCTGCCAGGTTCCTCTATCCATAGGATTTCCAGTCAAGAACACTGGAGTGGGTAGCCATTTCCTTCTCCAGGGAATCTTCCTGACCCAGGGATCAAACCTGCATCTCCTGCATTGGCAGGCAGATTCTTTACCACTGACCTACCACAGAAGCCCTGAACAAAACCTAGATTTACACTAAAACTGTCATCTGAATTCTACCAACTTGTTCAGTTGTATTTCTCTGCAGGCTCTTGATCACTCATTTGGTCCACAGCATGTACAATGCAGAAGCAATAGTAGCTGCTGGTCTAACATTCAAAGGTGTTTTCTCTCAATGAAGGAAAGAGGCCCAAATCTGGACAATGAGGTTCAACTGCCTTTTGTGTTTGTGAAAAGTAACTGTCTTAAAGGAACACGCTTTAAGATATTGCCTGCAAAATTCATATCTCTCACACACATTCTCATTTATTAAATATCTCTTCTTGGGCTTGCCTGGTGGCTCAGATAGTAAAGAATCTGCCTGCAAAGCAGGAGGCCCGGGTTCAATACCTGGGTGGGAAAGATCCCCTGGAGAAGGAAATGGCAACCCACTCCAGTATCCTTGCCTGGAGAATCCCATAGACAGAGGAGTCTAACATGCTATGGTTCATAGCACAGAGTCAGACATATGTGCAGACACAACTTAGCTCATAGTTGAAAGGCATCAGACTGCAGTGCTGAACCACCCCGCTCTTGTCAGTACACTAGGCCTTCTAAATGCAGACATTCTCCAGCACCACAAAGCACACCTCCTCTCCATGCTCAGAAGAGAGCTCAAATATATTTACCATTTTTAAAATTTAAAACGTGTCTGAAATGAATGCCACTCTTGCTGAACAATCAATTTGCATTAAGTTAAATTAACACAGTAATAGACAGCTATAAAATTACACTTTTCATGCACTGAATTTAATGATGAAATAATAGGTAGTAACAGGTTACAATTCTGACATAAATATCACACAATGAGTAAATCCACTCAACAGTAATGAAAAACTTTCAATATCCCATTTCCTGAGAAACAATATTGAAAGAGCAACAAATAAATTGCAAAGTTATTGTCCATTAGGACAACAAAATTTTCTTCTGGAAAGAGAACTACAAGGAGCTGTTAACCTGAGCATATGGTTATAATGGAGTTTTCTGGGTTTGGTTTATATTGGAGAATTTAATATAGTATCATCTCTATTTTGACATGTTGTTGTAGTATCATTCATCTTTATGGTTAAAAAAATGATAACTTGCATGCTTAGATTAGGACAAGAACAAAGGTGATAATTATTGGCAATCCAAGAAAGTGAGAAACCTATGTATTTGGTGCTTAAGGTTCATTTGGGTTTTTAAATTAGACATGATTTATTTTTATTTTTTTTCTAATTATCTATGTGCATGAGACACTTTTTTCAAAAGTACTTTTAAAAAAAATGACATGTAGACGTGGGATGAAGCTAGATCGTTCTGTGTAAGCTGAATGATGTCTGAATAAAAATATTCAGAGCAAGCAGACTTTCCACAGTATGAAAACTTACTGCTTCGGGTTGGCTGTCACTACTTCCCTGGGGCAAAGAAGACCACTCTGAAAATGTTCAAATTTCAATGGCTGCCTGTTCTAAGCACAGATCTTTGGAAATCTTTTGCAAAATGTGTGAGCTTTTGTATCGCAAGGAATCCAAGTTCCTTCATGCCTTAAAATCAAACTACTACATCAGCAAAAAAAACTTGTGAACCACACATAGAAAAGCTCCCATAAGATGTGGGGAAGGTCTTACTCTGCACAGTCTAGACTACTGTGTGGAACACTTGTGTGCCCTAGATATTAAGATGTACTATGAGTGAAAAAACATGCTGGGGGGGGGGGGGGAGAAAGTTCTGCAAATACTGGACTCCACAAATTTTACAAATTGTTTCTTTTAACTGCAAACATGTCAGGCTTAACATGCTAATGTGCAATGAGAAGCAAGCAGGGGAGATAAGGCAGGTAGTGTTTCCCCAAACTAAACTGAACGCGGATATATTATCCACAGGGTAACAGTAATGCTCTCACTGATTACCAGTGTTCCATGGAACGCACTTAGGGTAACACTTGTTTAACCTAATAGATGAGAAGAACTGGTCAATTTGCCTGGAAAAAAAACAAAAACAAAGACCAAGTCTTCTTTACTTCCTTACAAAATAAAAACACAAACACACCAACAAATAAAGGAACACAAAATATTCCTATTCAAGGAATCAGACTGGGGAAAAAAGAAGAAGAGGATTTTAACATCTCAACTTATGAATAAATTAAAGGAAAAATTTTTGATTTGCAGGTAAGAAAAAGTCATCAAGGCAACCAAGGCAGGGACCACCTGAGTCAGCAGCCCAGCAACCCTGTAGCTTTAAGGGAATAAAGTCTCACCCAGGGAAGCAGATCCCCTTGAAAAAGCCTAGGAGTTTGATTTTGCAGGATCTTCAGGTAAACCCCTGGCTCACTTTTCTCTTGATGAAATCCAGCTGTTCTGCCCTAGTGGCTGGTACCAGGCATGGGTGACACAGCGGGGCCTAAGACCTGAGGGGAGAAAACAACCTAAAAAAAAAAAAAAACACACACACAAGAAAAACAATGCTCCCCAAAAGCTTTTTTTTCCCCCCCGAATTCTAGCTTTTTTCCAGGTTCTCTTCAAAAATACTATTTTCAAAAAACTGGACTAAAAGGCATTGTTACCTGAATGGAAGTTCCTCTCATCCCAGGAAAGTTCTGCTCTATGCTGGAGGACACCGTTTGGCACCTCCCAAGACTTCATTTGCACATTCTCAGTTGTTCTGCTATAAATGTAACCACTGGTATGCATATACATTCACGGTACACTGAATGTACAATGCCGAGCTTATTTTTTGAGAGAGAAAACTGCTCCTCTACGTGTCAATTGTCTTATTTTACCAGAATCTGCTCACTTTCAAAAAATGCAAAGACAGAGGAAGAAAACTTGGTTCTGAGTTCACTTGCTTCCTGTTTAGGCAGAAGGTCTAGCATAGTCCGTAAAGTTTTCAGCATTACCGTGATTCCTTCAAGGCCTCCACGTTCTGGGTGCTTTTCAACTAAGCTACGAATTATGTAGCCTGGTAGGGGTACTGAACAGACCAGCTCGAATAGATGCGCCTCACTGACAACTCTCTGTTCAAATCCTACTCATGGTAAAGATTCAGTTTAAATGTCATCTTCAACAAATATTCTATGATGTTCCCACCCAGATGTGAGCCCTCCCTCAGTCATTAATGGTGCTCTGCCAGAACTCTCAGATGATGTCTTGAGAGTGCTGGTTTTTAATTTTTTTTTTTAATTGAAATAGAGCTGATTTACAATGTTACGTTAGTTTCTGTGGTTCAGGAAAGTAATTCAGTTCATACACATATATGCACATATACGTTTCTTTTCTAGATTCTGTTCCATTTGGTTATTGAGTAGCATTCCCTATGCTACACCATAGGGCCTTATTGGTTATCTATTTTATACACAGTAGTGTATATTTTTTAATTTCAAACTCCTAATTTATCCTTCCCTATCCCTTTCTCCTTTGATAGCCATAAATTTGTTTTCTATGTCTGTGAGTTATTTCTGTTTTGTAAATAAGTTCATTCATATCCTTTTTTGTTTTTTAGATTTCATATATAAAGTGTATCATATGATACTTGTCTTTCTCTGTCTGACTTCAGTTTAGTTCAGTTGCTCAGTCATGTCCGACTCTTTGCGACCCCATGAATCACAGCACGCCAGGCCTCCCAACTCCCAGAGTTCACTCAAACTCACGTCCAACAAGTCGGTGATGCCATCCAGCCATCTCATCCTCTGTCGTCCCTTTCTCCTCCTGCCCCTAATCCTTCCCAGCATGAGGGTCTTTTCCAATGAGTCAACTCTTCGCATGAGGTGGCCAAAGTATTGGAGTTACATAGTGGTAATTAAACAAGAAGGCCTTCAGACTGAAGTGGCTCTAATTTCCTGAAAGCCTACATAAGCAAATCAAACCTGAGCCTGTAAATGTCTCAAAGTTACAAAATCAAAATGCTAAGGCCGACCAATTACAAACAGCCAACTAGGCTTGAGGCTCTAGCCAGTCATGTGACTTAAGCCTTTTTGGGCTTCTGTACTTCTCATACCCCTGGGTCCTGCAGGCAGGCCTTCCTTCTAACCACTTCTGGTTTGGTACTACCAAATTCGAATCTATTTTTCAATCAAATTTAATAAATTTAGTCAAATCAACTCAAATTTAATAGGCCCCAGTTTACCTTTTAATAGAAAGCAATAGAACCAGGGAAGCTAAGTTGCAGTGGTAGATGGAAAGATGAGCAATTGTTCAAACCGTGGGGGAAGGGGTGGAGCTGGTCAGATAGAGAACCCTGAAACCTTTATTAAAAGATAAAAATAGCCAATGTGGGGCCAGGGGTAGGGGGCCCAGGAAATTTAGAGCAGAGGCACAGGGGTTCACCACAGGGGCATTTCCACAGGGGTCAGGGTTTTAACACTGGTTCTCTGGGGGAAGAGAGAAAAGGAAGAGAAGAAACTACTGTAAAAAAAAAAAAAAAAAAACCTACTATATATTCATATTTGGGGAATATTTTTAGTCTTGTGTTTTTGACGTGTGAGCTGCCAGCACAAAATACACCAAACACCTTCCTAACTCCCTCAAACCAAATAAATAAATGAAAAGAGAGGCTGCTGAAAACCTTGACAAGCAGCTTGTCAAGAAAAGCTGTTTTTCACACAAGAAACCTCCTTTCAGAACCCTAAATCCTAAACTCTCATTCTATTTGCAGTACCCTTATCTGTTAGTATCACAATGGAAAAGTGTAAATTGGACCCTAAAAAAAAAAAAAATCCTCTTCATTTTTAAAGCCAAAAACTGATCAAGCAGTTCTGTCCACATCTCAAAAGGCTGTATTCACATTTCAGATATATGGATAGAGATGTATAATTTAGAAAGGAGTACATATTGATTTCTGGTGTTGAAGCCACACGCATAGATTTGTCTTATGTATGATGTCCTTCAATTTATAAGTAAATTTTTATGATCAGTTAAATTTGGAATTAATGTAGAATTTGGAATAAATTTATCAGAACTGTGTGTGACTGGAACAGGTTTAAACCAATACACATGTCATTAAGCAATCTCTGCCCTGTTATAAAGTCTAATGTAATTTCTCAGAATTAGCAAGAGCAAAAGAAAAATCTGAAAAACCAGCAAAATGATCTAGTTTAATACAACTGTCTGGCATGAGAAAGAGGGAAAAAACACTAGAAAAAAAGTGCCATTCTTTAATAATTTTTAATTTTAGAAATCTATTGGAGGAGAGCAAAGATTGCTGAGGCTGAATCAGATGGTACAATTACTTGACTTTCTAAGTATAAGATTGACCCTATCCCTAATAGTCAGTCAGATGTTGGGAACATGGTCCTATCAGACATACAAAAAGACCCAGCAAGCCCATCTGGTAGGTCACTGCCTGCTCTTTGGGTTTAAATGTTATCTGATCACCCTGTCAAATATAAACAGGTCATGTTTGGCAGACACAGAACCAAACCATGACCAATTTGCACTTGAGTTTGGATTGACCTAACAGTTCCTCAGTAAGGAACTGTCACACAAAGGGCACATTTTCGTGGGAAGGAGAAATGACAGTCCTGGCATCTGGCCGGTGAGTACTGCCAGGTGGGTCCTGGGCTACACGGGGAAGGGGCAGGAGGCTCGGGTACGGGGAGGGTCTGTCAAGTAGGGTGCACAAAGGAACTCTGACACCATTTACCCTTCTCACATTTTCCTACAGGGCAACTATGTGAATAAAGAGTTACAATTTCAGACTGCACACAATGCAGCCCAATTTACAAAGACTTGTTTTGAGTGTTGTTACCCTAAATATCTCCAAGATTTTTCAGTGGGTTTCCAGAGTGTTCTGGCTGATATCCACAGCTCCCCACCTTCTCACAGAACTCACACACACACTTCTCATCTCCTCTGGCATCTCTTGCTAACTAAGGGACATATCTGTTAGATTTCCATCTTGCTTCTTCAGCTTGAATAGGATGGGTCTTCTTGAAAATTATTAACTATAACTCATCAAATACTCTCCTCCCAAAACATAGTTAGGGATGCACCGAAAAAGACACTAACAATGAACTGTTTCACGCTGATTCAAATTAAAAGACTCAAATATATATTCAAGAAAGAAAACTCCCAGTTTATCTTTTCAAAACACTGATTTCAAACCTGACAAAATACTCCAAAAAATGAAAATTCAGATCCAACTTATAAATAATTATGTAAAAATATTAACTCAAATATTAGCAAACAGAATCCACCAGCACAATGAAAGAATAACATACCATGACCTAATAGGACTAATTATAAGGATACCAAGCTCTTTCAAGAACAGGAAAACTACTTTGATAATTCATAGTATTTAATTCAAGAAGCTAAGGGAAAAAAAACCATATAATCATCTCCACAGATGCTAAAAAAGAATCTGAAAGACTTACAGTCACCAATGTGTTAACAGACCAGGAATCTATAAATACTTCATAATTTTTTTTTAAACTGAAGTATAGTTGATTCATAATGTTGTATTAGCTTTAATACAACAAAGTGTATAGCAAAGTGATTTAGTTATGCATATTTCATATATTTATTCTTTTTCAGATTCTTTTCCATTATAGATTACAAGATATTGAATATACTTCTCTATACTATACAATTGGTCCTGTGCTATACAGTTGGTCTTGTTGTTTATTTCATATATAGTAGTGTGTGTATCTAGTCATCCCAAACTCCTAATTTATCCCTTCCACCCCTATAAACACTTCTTAATGTGAAAAAAAGATATTTTAAAAACCAGAACAAAGCTTAACAGTGACACATAAACAGCATTCTCATTGAGACAAGAATCACCACTACCAATACTCCGTATTAATAATTTTATACTTTCCAATTAGCACCAGCCAGTGCAGTTAGGAGAAAGCCACTGTTATGAACAGAATGTTTGTGCCACTACCTGAAATCATACAAAGCCCCAAGCCCCTAGGTGTGGCTTTAGTAGAAGTAAAATGAGGTCCTATTGGTGGAGCTCTCATGCAATTAGATTAGTCCTTCACAAAGAGATACTCAGGAGCTCTGCTTTTCCTCTTCTCTCAATCTCACCTTGGATTTCCCAGCTGCAAGTACAGAGAAATATAAATTTGTTTTCTAAGCACCTTTGTCTACAGTATTTTGTATGGCAGTCCAAGCAGAGTAACACAGTCACGAACACTTAAAGTTGAAAAGCTAGAGGCAAAAATATTATTTTTTGCAGATGATACATTTACAAATCTAGAAAATCAAAGAAAATCAACCAAAAATGAATAAAACCATTGAAAGAAAATTAAGCTAGATGATTATTAAATTAGATAACAAGTAACAGCTTTCTTATAAACACAGAAGTCAATTAAATGTAAAGAAAGATAGTATGTACAAGAGAACACAGAATTTCAAGAAATTTCAAAGTGTGCAGAATTCCTAAGAAAAAAAACATCCAAATCCCACAGCAAGATGACAAATAGACAAACTGTTCACAAATGTGAAACTCACTGTAAAGATGTTACTTTCTCCTAAGTTACTTTATAAATTTAAAGCAATCCAAGTAAATATGCCAGTAAGAATATTTTTGAAATTTGGCAAGTTAAAATGCACATAAAAAACTCACCTGTAAGAACTGTCATGAAATATATGGTTATTAACCTCACTGGATATTAAAACATACTGTGAAGCTAAGGTAATTAAAACAGTTTGTTACTAGAAAATCAAATCAGAAAAATGGGATAAGAATAGTTCAGAACAGACAATACATATAGAATTATATAATACAGTTGGCATTAAAGATGTGGGAGAATGATGGATTACCCAATGAATATCCTGGGTACAAGTAGCAAGTTCCCAGGGGGAAAAACTTTGCTGGTTCCATTCTCATGTCTTACATCAAAATAAATCCCAGATGGCTCAAAAAATGTAAATGTAAAAAATAAAGTTGTTAGAACAAAAAAAGAACATTAAAAAAATATTTTTAGCCTAAGAAGGCCTTCCTAGGCAAGGGACAAAAAAACAAATGCCATAAATTTAAAAATAAAGGGAAAGAAAATTGATAAATTTGCATCAGCATTTGAAATGTTCAAAAAGCAAAGAGTAGCAACAAGAAACAAAAAAGCAAATGATGAAGCAAAAATACTTATAACTCTTAAGTGAGACAAATGTCTCATTTCTCCTAAATAGAGTATCTTCATATCTTTTAGAAAAAGACCAAGACCATGGAATAAAGTTAGTATTGTATTGCATTTTGGGCTCTCTAGGAAGCAGATAGAGATGGAGAATAGGGTGCAGGAGGCTTACTGGAAAGTGTTCTGAGGATCAACACCCATTGGGGAAAGGAGGAACCACAACCATGCAAAAGAAGTTGGGCAGTGATGAAATCCCAACAAGAACTCCATTAGTTCCCCACACAGCTCAGGAGCTGGGAATACCAAACTGGCACCAGAGGAGATAGGTCTCTCCAGTCGTATTGACTAAGAGCTGAATATGGATATTCCAGGGCCAGGGAGAGAGACCTCTGGCTTAGGGGGATCTCGTCAGTTGATGCAGTTCCCCAAAAGCAAAGGATGTGGCTAATAAACATACTAGAAGATACTCAACTTCATTCACAACTAAGAAAAGGTTAAAATTAGTACCATTTTTCCTATCAGAGAGGCAAAGAGTAGATGGCAGCCAATGCGGAGTGGTCAGTATTGATACTTACAACACTGGTGAGAGGAACGAAAACCCCAAGACCTCTTGTGCAAAGATGGGCACAGAAAGGACAGAAATGGTATGGACCTAACAGAAGTAAAAGATATTAAGAAGAGGTGGAAAGAATACACAGAAGAACTATACAAAAAAGATCTTTATGACCCAGATAACCACAATGGTGTGATCACCCACCTGCAACCAGACATCTTGGAATGCAAAATCAAGTGGGCCTTAGGAAGCATCACTACAAACAAACCTAGTGGAGGTGGTAGAATTCCAGCTGAGCTATTTCAAATCCTGGAAGATGATGCTATGAAAGTGCTGCATTCAATATGCCAGCAAATTTGGAAAACTCAGCAGTGGCCACAGGACTGGACAAGATCAGTTTTCTTTCCAATCCCAAAGAAAGGCAATGCCAAAGAATGCTCAAACTATAGCACAATTGCACTCATCTCAGGTGCTAACAAAGTAATGCCCCAAATTCTCCAAGCCAGGCTTCAACAGTCTGTGAACTGTGAACTTCCAGATGTTCAAGCTGGATTTAGAAAAGGCAAAGGAACCAGAGATCAAATTGCTAATCATCAAAAAGCAAGAGTATTCCAGAAAAACACCTACTTCTGCTTTATTGACTATGCCAAAGCCTTTGACTGTGTGGATCACAATAAACTGTGGAACATTCTGAAAGAGATGGGAATACCAGACCACCTGACCTGCCTCCTGAGAAATCTGTATGCAGGTCAAGAAGCAACAGTTAGAACTGGACATGGAACAACAGACTGGTTCCAAATAGGAAAAGGAGTATGTCAAGGCTGTATATTGTCATTCTGATTATTTAACTTACATGCAGAGTACATGATGAGAAACGCTGGGCTGGAAGAAGCACAAGCTGGAATCAAGATTGCCGGGTGAAATATCAATAACCTCAGATATGCAGATGACACCACCCTTATGGCAGAAAGTGAAGAAGAACTAAAGAGCCTCATGATAAAAGAGGAGAGTGAAAAAGCTGGCTTAAAACTCAACATTCAAAAAACTAAAATCATGGCATCTGGTCCCATCATTTCATGGCAAATAGATGGGGAAACAATGGAAACTGACAGACTTTATTTTTTGGGGCTCCAAAATCACTGCAGATGGTGACTGCAGCCATGAAATTAAAAGATGCTTGCTCCTTGGAAGAAAAGCTATGGCCAACCTAGATAGCATATTAAAAAGCAGAGGTACTACTTTGCTGACAAAAGTCCGTCTAGGCAAAGCTATGGTTTTCCCAGTAGTCATGTATGGATGTAAGAGCTGGACCATAAAGAAAGCTGAGCACTGAAGAATTGATGTTTTTGAGCTGTGGTGCTGGAGAAGACTCTTGAGAGTCCTTTGGACAGCAATGAGATCAAACCAGTCAATCCTCAAGGAAATTAGTCCTGAATATTCACTGGAAAGACTGATGCTGAAGATGAAACTAAAATACTTTGGCCACACTGATGCAAAGAACTGACTCGCTGGAAAAGACTCTGATCCTGGGAAAGACTGAAGGTAGGAGGAGAAGGGGACAACAGAGGGTGTGATGGTTGGATGGCATCACCGACCCAATGGACATGAGTTTGAGTAAGCTCTGGGAGTTGGTGATGGATAGGGAAACCTGGCATGCAGCAGTCCATGGGGTCGCTAAGAGTCAGACACGATTGAGCAACTGAACTGAACTGACTGAAGACTTCTTTGGAGGAAAATCTGGCCTAACTTGCTAAATTCAAAATGTACACGTCCTTTGCCCCAGCATCTCCACTTCTAGCAAATGCTCTTACCAACTGATTCATATGTATATCCCAAATATGAGCAGAGCCTATTAACCCTAGTTACTTCCGGGGATTCAATCCAGAAATAAAAGGAGAGGAGATGTGTTTCATTGTATACCTTTTGATGCTATGCTGATTTTTCCCCCTGTATATGTATTACTTTTAAAGCAATGATCTGAAAGAAAATCTGAACATGAAATTTAAGTATCTACCTAAAGAGATATTATTATATATTAAAATACTTCTACATTTAAAAGAACCCTCTTTTTGCTTCCATACTATTATAGTCAGACATCACCTGGATTCTCTTACTATCACTGTGGTAAACTTACTCCTATATGCAGGGAATCTGTTTAGAATTTTTAGCTTTATTTACTTTCTTATAAGAAACTACACTATCTGAACGCAAATCCTGATCGTTCACAATACTTTCAGAAAGCAAACTTGAGGTACTGAAATACTATGCACTAATTATGCTAATAGGCACTCTAATATATATTCTAATTTAATTCTTACAACACTATGAGTTACGTCTCATCATGCCCATGTTACCGATATGCAGAGCACACAAAGATGAATTGACTCAAAATGGCCAGGTCCAGTTGACATCTAGCTATTCACCTCTTTCCACAACATCCTTCTATCTCCCACAGTGTTTTTCTTTTGCCTCTTCAAATATTTTGGAAGCAATCACTGGTATCCTAAGTGGTTGGTATGATTTTAAGTGGCATGCTTTTCATCTTGAACAAAATTGAGGAACAGTAATAGGTAAGTATCTCTTTCTAGCTGAGGAAGCTAAAATTTCACATCCTAGAATGCAGGTCTTCATCTTCCTATCGTTTCCTTTGAGTACACTTTCATCTGCTCCTAAACCTTTCCCTAAAAGAGAATTCACAGTAGGTGGATCTCTGCCCATCTTCCTGTCCGGACTGCCATTAGACAAAGGGTTAGAGGAAGTATGTTCTGCCAAGAGAAAGGGCAGGAGTCCAACACCATTGTTTTCCTGTTAGTCACTAAACTCAAGGTTGAACAAGGGAAACCCATGTATGTTTGGGTGAACTATTTCAATCTGAGGAGAGACGGGAGATGAACCAAATTCTGAGACAAAACAAAACAAGAAGGGCACAAAACGAAGGATGATTCTTACACGTCAAGATCATTGAATGAGTTTGGTGATGGTGGGTACACTGAGTTCCTGAATGCTGGAAGCAACTGCTTCCCAAATGAAAATAGCCAATGCTACTGAAAATTAGACTTGAACCAATGACACATCATTTTAAGATTCTAATCGTAAGCAATCAGAGTGCACAACGCGTTGGCTTCAATGTATATATTGAGGATTTTGAACCTATATAGTGTTGTTATCCAGAGGAGGAATACTATCGC
>NW_011494718.1:10942669-10972143 GCF_000754665.1 Bison bison bison
CGCTGCAGTGACACTTTTTTATCGTTTCGCCCAGACCCTTCAATAGAAATTGCTGTTTCTCACTGCCGACCATCTGTTGCCATTGACACGAAGGGTCTACATAAATCCCTACTAGTTTCTGTACCTCAGAAATGCCCCCTCCCAAAGAAAAACGTAAATTAATTGCTGCGGCTTTCAGGGTGGGGGAGGGGGTGGATTTAAACACTCCCGCTCTTCCCAATACATGCACACGTACACCCAGCAACTTTCAGTTATAATTTAGAAAATGGATGCAGTTCAGCAACAGTTAAAGACTGATTCCTTATGCTTTTTGTGCATTTACATAATTGATTCGCTAGATAATGCACTCTGCTTCCTTATTTAATAAACATGTTAATGATTTCAGACAATTACTCAAAACTGCCTACAAGTGTCTGCCTAAGAAAAGCAACAAAAAATAATTAAAATGAAAATACACACCAAAAGGCACATCCTTCATCTCACATTACACAAGATATTAAGTCAATATGTCACCCTGTCACCAGTCACTTGCTACCTGCTGTTATACATTTATTCAAATTCTAATGTATTAGCTGAAGCTGATACATTGGTTAGACACCCAAGCGGGCAGACACACAGAGCAAGAGAATAAACCTGGTGCTTTGTCAGGGTAGAGGCAGTAAAAAAGCTGCCGAGTAGGGGGAGACCATAAAACACAGGCCAGAAACAGAAGGCTGAAGCAGACGTTTTCACAAGAAAGCCCTCTCCAGGCTATTCGTGGTAGGGGGCAGTCACGGGGGAATGAAATGGATTCCATTTCCTCTGCCACCCCTGAGTGCTTGGAGAGCAGTGAGCAGGCCAAGCATCAAAACAGGTCCAATTTTGGCAGATGCCTCATGCATCCTGGCCCTTTTCAGGCTGTCTTATTTTATTTCCCAGAACTTTCACATGAGTCACCCACAAAGCCAAGGCCTGAGCCGCAGACACTTTTACCATCCAAGGGGACTGTGAGGATGGCGGTGGCAGGGAGGAAGAGGAGTACTGAAGGAACCTGTTGGTTGGGCAGCCATGATATGGCCTTCTCTGGGGCATGGCCAGTCCACTTCGGCTTGGCTCCTCAAACTTCTGATGGAAGCCAAGTCCCCAGGGCACAGCAAGTCCCAGCTGCCCTCCCCAGCCCTTGGTGAAGTAAAAGGAGGGTCACCTAACGGGTACAATAGGACACTGAAGGAGTCTGGGCATCTCCACCTCTTGCTAGATGCTGGCTGATTTTGGTTCAGGAAGTCCTGACTCCAGCCATCCCAGAAGACAGAAGACTTGGAGACCAAAGACAAAAAGATGAAACTGAAAAGAAACACGGGCCCTCCATCAGTACCTCAATCTGCTACAAAGGAGGGTAAGAAGAGCACACAGGCATGTTCTCTTCACCAGGTGACCCTGCTTTCAGGTTTCAAAGTCCAGGCACACTGATCTCATGTCAAAAACAGGAGCCATCAGTGGGCAAGAATGTGTGTGCAGGTGTGTGTGTGTGTGTGGTGTGTGTGTGTGTATGTGTGTATCCCCAATTTCCAGAGTTTTGACCTCCCTGCTTCATTGCATCAGCTCAAGCTGCTTAAAGCCTGGATATCATATGGAGGAAATGGTGAGAAATAGAACAGAAGCAGGAACAAGAACAGCTCATTCAGAAACACTTTAAGAAATATGCACTATTAGGAAGGTTATAGAGAGCCACAAGGGGATTTTTATTTTTATTTTTTTAATTTGTTTTCTTCCAGAGCATTTTAAACCAAGAGAGACAGGGTCTCTGATTTGTTTCCTGGAGCCATCACTGTGGCAATAAGGTGACAAGTGATGTGAAGGGGATACAGAGATCAGCGAGGAGGCTGTCATAGCAATCCAGGGAGAAGGGGACTAAAGATGCGGACCAAGGGTACAGCTGTAGCAGACAGGTGGGCAGCAGCGCAGGCTTAGAGAGGCAGCATCACATTTCTGAATATCAGGCCAAGATAGGGAGGTAGAAGGTGATGCTAGTCTCTCAGGGATAAAGGTAAACAGGAGGAGGAAGAGGAGGGGATGGCAAGCACTGCTTTGCGCATGTTCGCTTATTGATGCCTACTGCTGCTACTGCTAAGTCGCCTCAGTCATGTCCGACTCTGTGCGACCCCATAGACAGCAGCCCACCAGGCTCCCCCATCCCTGGGATTCTCCAGGCAAGAACACTGGAGTGGGTTGCCATTTCCTTCTCCAATGCATGAAAGGGAAAAGTGAAAGTGAAGTCACTCAGTTGTATCCGACTCTTAGTGACCCCATGGACTGCAGCCTACCAGGCTCCTCTGTCCATGGGATTTTCCAGGCAAGACTACTGGAGTGGGGTGCCGTTGCCTTCTCCGATTAATGCCTAAGATACACCCAATTTGAAGGTTTCAAAGCCAACATTGGACTTCCAGCCTGCAGTTTCATTTCCCCAGATATTAAAAGCAGTCCACTAGACTACAAGGGCATGGAAAGGGTGACCTGCTCCCTCGGTCACTGCATCACCTCGCTCACTATCAAAAAGCTCCCCTTCGTCTCCAGAAACAGAACCTAGGCATGAAATACAATTGGTCTACTGCTCCAAAGTATTAATAAAAGACCTAATTAATTCAAACCACCCCTCCCACCCCCAGAAAGAAAGGAGAACAACAAAAGAAGAGCGGGAGGAACTGCCTAATAATGTTTATAGCATTCTTGCAATTTCATGGCCAATTCATTAAGGTCAAAAAGTAGAGCAGTTAACACCCTGATCAAATGTTCCATATTATTACAAGGTCCTTGTAAGCCTCCTCAGTAGTTATATACTTTAAAGTTACATACTCATAATGAAATCATGAAGTCTGACTAGTCTAAGAGGAAAGGAGGACTGGGTAATCTTCTGCATGCATCAAAAATCTACCCACATGATCCCTTTTGAAAGCTGATTAAACCAAGGAAGCTCACAAACCCTGCATACAATGCACTCGATCTAGATGTACCCATTTCAGACCCCTTCCCTTGTGCCTGTCAGATGGGATTCCCTTGCCGGCTTCCATTCAGGCAACTTGCTCTGTTCCTCTTGATGATATTTCTGGCAAATGGAAAGAGGCTACGTTTGGGGATTCCAAATGCTAAAGTTTACAGAAGCTAATGTAACTCAGGTGTTAAGGACTTCATCTAGTTGGGTGATGTGTGCTATCACTCACAGCAATGATAACCCCTTCACCAGCTTCCATGAGAAACTCAACCATTCCCATCCTATGGTGACTGTGCACATTACTCAAGAGCTGTGAGGCTGTAAGGTAGAGTCTCCACTGGACAGTCTTCTTCCACATCTCCCTGTGCCCACATCTCCCTGGTCCCTCTTGTCCCTCTTCATCTACAGAGCGACCTCATCTTTGGTTTGAAAGCTGGGTGCCCCAAAGGCTTCCTTCTTTCCTACAGAGAGCTTAGAGACAAGTGTCTCATCGAAAGAATTCCACCACCAATGACTAAAAGTTATTCAGCTGCTAAAAAGATACCCTTCTCTCTAAATTATTTCCTTTTAAAATTTTTTTAATTTTTCATTTCCTCCCAGAGAGAGTTTGAAGCAGCTTAGAACAAAGGAAAGATATGCCATAAAGAAAATCAGTTCCACATAAGGAAGAAGTCAACATACTGTTCTTAAAATGATCAGTAACTGTTGAGATTCAACACAAACATTAGCCAGGGGCTTCCAAGGAGCCACAATGAAAGTGAAACAACTGTTAGTGAAAAGTTGCCTATTTCTTAGTATCAGAAACGATCAAACATACTAATACCCCAGAGGAGAGAGCTTCAGGGCAGCTTTCAAAACATCGACTTGGGAAGGCTGAGTCATTGGCTAAGAACTCTCATTTCTTCTCTATAATATCCACATGACTTGCTCTATTTTATACCCTCTTGATTTTCTTAATTATTTGAGTTAAGAACAGATACTGGACCAGAAGTCAAGAGTTCCTTGTGTGATGCCTAGCTCTGCCATAACTAGCCAGAGAGCCTTAGGCAAAGAGCCTCACCTTTGCAGGAAACCAAGAGACAAGAATCAAGACAGTCCTTCTAATGCCAACCTTACATGGCTTTTAAGATGACCATCACTGGTTTTGAAGAGTTTAGAAGCATCATACATGGAAAACTTTTTGTGTGAAGAAACAGGACTAAATCTTCCTTCTAAATTAACTCTAAAGTTTACATTTTTGGAGAAATCATACGGCAGTCTACAATTTATGTAGCAATAAGCCACACCCGGTGGTGGGCATTCTACCATATTTCTTAGAAGTATGAGAAATACACTATTAGAAAATCAGTTGTGAAGTATTTACCAGCCTCATGATTGATCCTGCTTGGGCTTTTAAAGCTTATCTATATCAATTGCCCATCTTCTAAATGGGATGTACAATTTAAAATAATTCTTTTGGAGAGTGGAAGATGGCAGAAGAGTAAGATGGGGAGATTGCTTGCCTCCCCACAAATACATCAAAAACTCATCAAAATATGGAACAACTCCTACAGAGAAACTTCTAAATGACAGCAGAAGACCTCAGGCTTCCAAAAAGAAATCAAGCCTATATTGTAAAGCAATTATCCTTCAATTAAAAATAAATAAATTTTTAAAATTAAAAAAATATTCCTTTTGGAGCTACTTGCACAGAGATGAACATACATGGAGAGCATGTACATAAAAAAAGATCATCTCAAATTTGGTCCATATTTAATGACCTTCTTCAGCCCTGCCCATTGCTAACACTATTATGTATAACAACCTTAATTTAAACCTACAGTCAAAAGAAAACAGCCCTAATGAAACACACTTTCAAATTAGAGTTAAAATCTGTCTCCTAGACCAAAATATACAAAAGGTTCTTGCTTATATTTTTAAACTTCATGTGACTTATTTAAAGATTCAAGGTTTTCACTGAAATGACGCAGAGATGACTAAACTTTCATTTAGGGTAAACAGTAACTCAGGAAGAATTCTACTGATGCATTTGGATTAGTTTCAATACTCTTCAGCAAAACACATGGAAACAGGATTGGCCAGGGCAAACTACACTTTCTTTTGTTCTATTTAAGGCCAATGGTCTGAAGAAAAAAAAAAAAAGTGCTTGTTTAAAAAAAAAAAAAAACTGTCATTTTTCTACTTTTAAGAAGAAATTTGTAATCATTACATTGCTTCAGGTGCCCTTTGGTGGTTTTTGTTTCAATTAAACTAAACAACTATACTTATCTGCAGAGATTTTTAGTTCTTGGAAGGCAAGGACAACCTTATGGAGACACAATATAGAGGCATTAGAACTTGACAGATTACATGACCCAGGATGACAGTTAATTTGCACACGTGCTGTAACTTCCTACCCACTGTCCACAGCAGACATCACCGGCCAGTCATGGATAGCATTCATTTACTCCACGCCCAAATGTGGACTCAGATTTCTTTTCAACCCAGCACCGTAGGCAGTTAATACCAATTGACAACACATGAGGTGAAACTTTCAGCATTCTGTGATGTCGACAAGTCTGATGTTGACAAGAAAACACCAAACTCCAAGTTGGTTAAGATGCACAGTGGTTAAGCCTGAGTCAGGACTACACTCTGAACTCTACACCCCTGATTCAGTGCTCTTTCACTAGACACCAACGACAGTGTTGTAGACCTAGTAAGTCATCGTCAAATGGGATAAATGAATATATAAACATTTCCCTTGTGTTCATTAATGCCTCCTGCTTTCTTTGGGGAAGACTGATATGGAACAGTGCTCCTAATCATTATCAAGTCATAATATTTGGGTACCAAAAGAAGCTTAGTACGTAAATGAAAAGTAGCAAACCACTCCTGGATTAAAAAATACAGAGCATCCCGTTACTACACATCTCATGACTGCCAATCCAAGTACACCACCAGTAAATCCCGCAGGATAAGTACTGCGTGTGTGTGTGTGTTAAATTGCTTCAGTCGTGTCCGACTCTTAGCAGTATTGCGTGTGCGTGCATGCGTGCGTGTGTGTGTGTGTGTGTGCTGAGTTAAGTTGCTTCCATCATGTCTGACTCTTTGCAACCCTATGGACTGTAGCCAGCCAGGCTCCTCCTCTGTCTATGGGATTCTCCAAGGCAAGAATAATTGCGTGGGTTGCCGTGCCCTCCTCCAGGGGATCTTCCCCACTCAGGGATGAAATCTGCATCTCCTGGATTGCAGGTGGATTCTTTACTGCTGAGCCATCAGGGAAGCCCTAAGTACTACATACCTGATTTTGCCACTAGAGATCTGTGACACCTTAAACTGAATATTCCCTTTCCTAAGCAAAATCATTTTCATTTTTAAATGGAAAGTTTTAAAGATCCGATGTACAATACCCTTTTTGATGATGAAACAAACATTTCCTTTAAATACAACACCTATTTATTCATAGCTTAGTGTAAGCAGAGCGCTATGATCGGTGCAAGGCAAAAATCAACCAACAAAACAGGATACTGCCCTCCAGTCTGTGTGTCTTCTATTGGCAGATGGTTGGGCTTCCCTGGTGGCTCAGACAATAAAGAATCTGTCTGTGATGTAGGAGACCTGGGTTTCATCCCTGGATGGGGAAGATTTCCTGGATAAGGAAACAGCAACCCACTCCAGTATTCTTGCCTGGAGAATCCCATGGACAGAGGAACCTGGCAGTCTACAGTCCAGGGGTTGCAGAGAGTTGGACATGAATGAGCAACTAACACTTCCACTTGTCTTGCCACTTGCCATGTTCATGTTGTAAAGAAGGCCCAGTTTGCTTTAGAGGTGGTGAAAATAGCTGTTCATCTTTCTCCATCAAGCTGTCAGTCATAGTAGCTTGGGGAAAATCCTAGTGTTATTTCAAACACTTTCTGCAACTCAGTAGCTTCTCTCCTCTATACCTAAACTAAACACAAGTGCACATACTTGCTGTCCCCTCCCTCAAATGTCCCAATAGGGAATGAAACCAGGGAAGGCTGTGGTAGAGAAGTCAGTGTTATAAACACATTTTAAATTAACCTTTTGGGGAGCTTGGGATTGACAGGTATGCACTGCTATATTTAAAACAGATAATCGACAAAGACCTACGAGTAGCACCGAGAACTCTGCTCAGTTCTCTGTAATAAACGGGAAAAGAATTTGAAGAAGAATAGATACATGTATATGTATAACTGAATCACTTTGCTGCACACCTGAAACTCATACAACATTGTTAATCAACTATAATTCTATATAAAGTTTTTATAAACATCTTTTAAATGGGCATTTTTCTAAAGTCTGTGACCCTAACTCCCCTTCCCTCAAAGATTCCCCAGTTCCAACCATGGAGAAAAAGATAAGCTCCTGCCCAACTATGAACGACAAGAAGCTACCAGAAGCAAGTGACAGTCCTTGAGAAAGATGACAAAGATGTGAATCCACTATGAAAAAAAGAATCACTATAGGTCTAACATATTTTCTTCTAAATCGATCATACTTTTGAACAGAAATCTACTGTCTTTTCAGTTTAAATTTTGCAAAAAAAATTCCATTGTGTTTCATTCATTCAACAAATATGTATTCAAATCTACTATGTGCTAACTACTATTGGAGAAGCTGGGCCATTCAGCAGTGAACAAACCAGACAGACTTCACTGCTCTTACAGAGTTTACATTTATATAAAAGATAAACCAGGAAAGCAGTTCCTGTGTTTATCCATCTGTCCTCCTGCACACTCATAGGTATTTCTTAGGGAACTACATGCCTTTCTAGGTTAAGCTAGGAGAAGAAAAAGATTCTAACATTCAAGCACTAACAAATGAACAATCAATTCAGAACAATCAACTACAGGATAATGGGCGACAGTTAGGGGAGGTAACAGGGCTTCCCAAGTGGCTCAGTGGTAAAGAATCTGCCTGCCAATGCAGGAGACCTGGATTCAATCCCTGGGTCAGAAAGATCCCCTGGAAAAGGAAATGGTTACCCACTCCAGTATTCTTGCCCAGGAAATCCTATGGAGAGAGGAGCCTGGTGGGCTACCGCCCATGGGGTTTCAAAAGAATCTGCCGTGAGTGACTTAAGCCACTGAACAACAACAAGGCGGGTATGAGCAAAGCACTTCAGACAGAGGAGTCATCAATGTTCTTGACATTTTAGGGGAAGACAAACCACAGCTGGACTGGGCTTTCAAGGAGGAAAGGCTTCCTAACAGAGTTCCATCAGAAAGATCGTCATGAGCGGGCAGAGAAGGCTGGAAGATCCACAAGAAGTCCTGCAGCCTGAAGCAGGCATGTAGGGTGGGAAAGGATTCTGGAAGGGCAAGCTGGAGCCCCAAGGGGCTGGGTCTTAACACCAAATCCAGGAGTTTGTCCTTGAATCAGGGAAAATCACATGATAAACTCTTTTCTGGTTAATATTCTGTTCCAATAGGCTTACCCTGTACACTCCTTAAGTGGGATGGGATGGTTTGTCTCTCAAGATTTTGATCCTTTTCCAACCTCTAGACAAATGAGGGAAATTCTGCTGATTCTTACCAGGAAAGGACATGTGAGTGTGACCAGCCCAGGCTGGATGGGGCCCAACACACCCAGAGAGATAGTATTTTCTTCCTTTCAACCACTTCATCCAGCGAGCAGCTGCTAACCCACTAGCTGTGCCAAAGAGACTCCATGGGTCCAATGGCTGTTAATGGGCTTTATTACCTTGTTGAGTACCTCAAACTCCAGTTACTAATTACAGGGCATAGATGTGAATGTTTGGCAATATAATTTTTGTTAATTGATTTGCATGAGGGGATTTGTGCATGACATGCTCTAAATTTTCTTTTGGCTCTAAAACACCATGACTGTTCTCTATGGCTATATGCATCAGTAATGACCTTGTGTATTCTGGATCATGAGTTTCATGCATGGGCTCCCTCTTCAATTGCTCAGAACCCTTAGGAGCAGAGTGTTATGCAAGGATACACAATGACATGGAGGCCCAGGCTAGAGAGCCATTCTCAGCCATTACACTCAGGGGATCTTCCTGACGCAGGGATAGAATCCAAGTCTCTTGTGTCTCCTGCATTGGCAGGCGGATTCTTTACCACTGTGTCACCTGGTAATTGCTTCCCCTGGAGGAAGAAATGGTAACCCACTCCAGTATTATTGCCTGAAAAATTCCATGGACAGAGGAGCCTGGCAGACTACAGTCCATGGGGTCACAAAGAGTTGGACATGACTGAGTACACATTCATGCAGTACCTAGGCCAACAAAGGAAGGATCCACAGATAAATTGACTTGATGCTTACACCAAACTTCCTTGAGGCCATCTGCCAGGTACTAATATATTGCTAAAATAATATATACCAGGCAGGCTGCTCTGACTCTCAGGCCCATAAGCTTTTTTATGCCCTGGTTTTCAAAGCGAAAAATACCATTACTAAAAAACTAAGCTACAATGCTCCATTACCAACCAAACTTCTGGGGAAGAGGTCAGTGGAAAATCTCTGGAATGGAAAGAAATATTTCTCAGTGACTCTAGATGACCTGTCATTCCAGATGTGTCATCCACTATTTGTAGCTAAGAACAGGACACCTTCTCAAGTTTTCATTCAATTAAGGTTTCCTACAAAAATTAAAGGGACTAAAGGCTATCACTTAATGAAGCTCCTCTTGCAGCCCTATATTCTGATATGGATTCTCAAATGAGAAAGAATACAGGGATGCAGGAGCTAAAATTCCCACTTTATCTATGCCTCCACGTGGGTGTGTCTCCTGCAGGGAAATGCCATTGGTTATGTCATCTATTATGTCTGCCATGTATTCCAGCAGAACATACACACTGGTCCAACAGTAAAGAGCGAACTGAGAAACATGAACAATGATGGTTCTGCTTCCTCCGTTATGGAGGGGACGTCAACTGGGGCAAGATCTTTGGGCTACTCAATGATACAGACATTATCATTTTCCTGGTTCCCAATATTGGAACCAACACCTCTTTAGGCATGTAAACTGTAAACACAGCCAAATTCCATTTAAGGCACCAAAAGTGCTTCCATTCTAATAAAAGAAAGAAGGGAGAAAAGTTAAACAGCAAAGCTAGAACAGTTGCTTGGTTTTTCCTCTTTAAATGGATTCTGGCTGTTTGGAGAGTTACAACCTCAGGCTCTTGGGCAATAGACATCATTCAAATGGGAAAGATAAAGCAAAATACACTTGTGTGTGATGCTTGACAAACTCTGTAGTCAGCTGTGAGAGGGGAAAAAATTCATTGTTTCCTCCAATAACGTTAATTATCCAACCACAGCAGAAACTTGACAAAGGCTGATGAGACGTCTACATATAGCAAATGTGGTTAATCACTTGGTACAGTTCCAGAAATTCTGACATCTCAAGAGAGTGACTTTCTCCTCCTCACACTCGAGGTAAAGGGTGACCCTAGCATTTTCAAGGCAGAAACAGGAAAGTGTGTCTTCCAAGCTTTGTGTTCTGGAAAATGGGATCAATTAGAGAGAGACAGATGCCACTGATGCCTCAGAATCCAATAGGCAGGGTGTTAATCCAGCTGCAACCATTTACCCACCACATGACTTTTCTGGAAGAAATTCCCTAAAACTTTTGCAGATGAAAAATCTCATGAGCTGCTCAAAGTCAAGGGCTGTTCCTACTCTTTACTAGGTGACAAGCCAGTTGCCTGTCACTTTTTTTTTTTTTTTACTAGTATAAAGCAAAGCAAAGAAGATTTAAAAAAGAAAGGGGGTAGTCACAAGAGAGGTATTAACATATTTAAATAGCTGTTCTTGTTACCATGTTTAGGATAATTCTAGAGTTTTTTTGTTGTTGCTATTTTGTAATTTTTGCAAAGGGTCCAATATTGTGTAGAAGAGAAGTCTGCCAGAGACAGTAGGTTCCTTGAGTTGTTTCTTATAAGCAAAAGGAAGAAACAAAGGGAAGTCTCCCTTCTCCCCCAAGAGGCCTGAACCCCCTACAGCACATGAGTCATAAATTAGCTCATGGAAGAGGCTGCTCCATGGAGTCTTGTCTATTATGTTCCCCAGAGACAGGGAGAGATGGCGCCAGAGAACAGCCCAGCAGGAATCTGTGGGAGTGAAAAGCAAACAGGAAGCCTGAGACCTTAGGAGGTACAGGCAGTTTGGGAAGGAGGAAAATTTTGGGAACGATGGCATTCTACGCACCATCCTCTAGGTTAGGGCCATGAAATATAGCCAAGGCTTGGAACTATAGAGGCCCTTGGAGCTGGAGACTCCTCTAGACCCCTCCACTTTACAGATTATGAGAAAGCTGAGTGGAGAGAGCTTAATAAGCTTGTTGTAAATCACCATGTCTGTGACTGAGTAGTCACCCCTAACAAGGCTTTGCTTTTGAAAACGATCTTCCAGAATGTAAACCACGACCTGCACAGATTCGGCTCAACACCCTCTATCTTCTGGAATGAATGGGAAGAAGGGTGTTCTTATCGAAGAACCTGGGGACTGTCAGAGCCCCAAGTCCCTTCTCAATCACCCCAGCAACAGTACGATTAATACATTTTCAAAGGAATGTTTAACTCAATCATTGCTGTACAGTAGAAATGAACACAACATTGTAATATTGTAAATCAACTCTATGTCAATAAGATCAATTAATAACATTTTCAAGGCAGAATGTAATTGATTCTTTTCCCACCTTCAGGAAACCCCCCCAAAACAAACCCACACACAAAAACCCCACGTTGGTACATGGAGTAAATCTTAAAACACAAGACTTAGGTTAGCTCCTGGCACACAGAAGGTACTCAGTATGTTTATGGGATTAATAAATGACCAAACCCAAGTACTTTGGCCAAATGGGAACAGATGATATCACTGGAAACATTGGGTCTTACCACCTCTTGGGGGAGAAAATAGCTCTTTAGTCTGATATAAGCAATGCCATGAATGCAAAAAAGGGACTTCACACACGAGACAGGTCATCCTGGTCACAGTAACCAACACTGTCTGATACTGGAGAGCTCAGTTAGCTCCTGGTGTTTCATCTATCAAGGGAAAAAAACACCTTTTAATCTAAGAGTTATTGAGTAGAACAAATAAAACAGTGAGTATGAAACCAAAGGGTTAAATACTGGGCAGAATCAGGTATTTGTGCTATACAAATACCATATATTTGGTCCTCAGAGCACCTTGCAAGCAGCTTGATTATAACTTATCCAATTGTTCTCAAATAGCCAAGATTTAAGAGACACACCCACCCTCAGGAGCCAGGCACTATGAAAAGTAACTGGCTTACACAGCTGAAATAGAATCTTTGTGATTCATCTTACATGGATCTGCCCCACTAGTGTTTATGGTGACTAGCCCGAGACTAGCGACTGCCACAAAGTAGGCTATCACTATAGGACTGTTGAATAAATGGATGGGAAACGCACGCATGCAAGGATGAATGGATAAAAATGAAAGCTGCACCAGCTAACCAGCACACACTGCAGACCCATGTCAGTAAAATCCCATAATCCACAGAGTTGCAGAGAGCCACAACATCAGGCCTCGGAGGTATGTGTATGTTCCTTGGTTGAAGCCAAATCCCAACCTCTGGAGAGCATGAGAGCCACTGACTATCCATGAGAGAGTGTGCCAAGGCCCAACTCCAGCTGCAAGTGGATGCGTAGGAGAACTTCCCCAATTCCCTTTCAAGAGAGGGTGCAGGATCACTATCTCCAATGGAGTGCTGATCACATGGCAGACTAGGAGGCCAAGCCCTCGTCCAGAGTGGGGATGAGCAATTCTATCCTGACAGACGTGATCTGCAGAGTGCCTGCAGTGACAGTGCAGAGTTTTCCGCTCCTCCAGACAGCAGGGGAATATGTGCTCATCTGACGTGGCTTAAAGGAAAGTCTGACAGTCTCCTCCCTGGCGGGGTCATCTCTCCTGGAAATCAGCCAGGATGTTTTTCTAAATCCTGCCTTCTCAACTATGGAGAACCGGTGGGGGATGGGCAAGCTGGAGCATTCTTCGGATATTAACCTTCCATTCCCCCTCCAGGGTGGATGATATTGCTCACAGGCACATTATTTTAACCTACTCTATGTCTACATAGGTAGGAAGCTCATTACTTTCTGTGCAGCAATCTTTGCCTTTTTTGAATCAACATTCTTTGGGCCCTTGTTAAGTATGAATACCAACCACCTTTCTAGTGCTTTGCAAATATCACTGATTCACTTCTCATCTAATCCTTTGAGGTTGGTGCCATTATTCCCCTTCCCCTCACTACCCAGTTTACAGATGTAGTAACTGAGGCTCCAAGAAGCTAAGAAACAGCTCACCATCTGGGTAATTGCAAGAACTGTCATGTCAGGTAAAACAGCATTTGATGAAAGACTTGAGAATAAAAGACCTCCATTCCTTTTTAGGAGTGAGTCATTCTGAAGCAAAAAGTCTCTTGTATTTAAAGGATGGGACCAGTGAGGGAGCAGTGAGGACCACAAGAAAAAAGTACACCGTTAATATCACACTCACATTTTTATTAGCACCTGTAGCCAAGGACAGAGGCTACAAAGGGAAGCACATGACCCAAATGTCATAGGCTTTTCCCTTGGATTCAGCCTCAGTCATTTGAGAACTAGACTTCAGTAAACAGAATAACTCACATATAAATACACAGACAGGAGATATATATAGAAATCGATATAGACAAAGCAGGTCCTCTGAGTCAATATCTTAAGAACAACTTCCTACCCTTTGTTAATTAGAAAATAACCAGCTCTGGCAAATTCTCCTACATGAAATGCAAGGGGGTAACTCATCCCATATTAAGAGTTTCAGTTACCAGTCTTTTTGAAGATAAAGTCCCAGCCTTTGAGACCCTTCTCATAAAGAAATGGCTTTGCCTTTCCTATGCATCCATCTACTCTGGTAAACCATGATTAAAACATTAAGCCAAAAAAAAACAAAAACAAAAAACCATTAAGCCATCATCTAACCTAGATGACAAAATTTAATCCTGAAAATCTACTCCCCATTTTCTTCTTACCATGTTATCACCTACATCTCTCTCTTTCTTCCATCAGAAGTCCTTGTCAAAAACTGATGGTTTTTGCATACTAATTTCACCACAAATACCTGATCTGAATTCTAAGTAATTAGCAAATCGGGTAACCTGAGAGATGCTGATCTTTTTTTGTAACCACAAAAAAAGCTTTTCACTGAAGATATTTTAGTTCAAGAACATTTCCAATCAGGAAACCTCACATTGTGTTTCAAAATACCCCTCAGTGTTGCATTCATACATTCTGGCAACATACTGACTGAGGGTAATAATGTACTTCACATCAATCACACTGCATTTTGAACGGACAGTGGCAATGACATATTATGTATATTTCACTAGTTTGGGCAGTTGTCCACAAAGAATACTAGCTATCACCAAATTCATTTTTTGAGGTTCAGCTCTCTACTGTAAATGAAAAACCTTTGTGCATTCAAGCGGGAATACTTGTTTACTGAGATTTTCATTTGTGAGGCTCTGGAGACCGTAAACCCCAACAACAACAAACACCATTCCTATTCAATTCTGAAAAATCAAACTAGGATGTAGCAGACTGAGAAAATAATTCATTCCCTTCTCTGTGATCACCAGCGAGGTGACCTCAGTTTCCTTGTCTGTAAAGTGGGAACACTAGTAGGTACATACCTCAAAAGCTGTTGTGATGGATTTTTTAAACGGGAGAGTTTTATACAAACTTAAAGCAACACACTATATAAGCTTTCATGGTACTGACAGGGAACACTAAGACAAGAATTGACAAGACCAAGTTAAAACAAACAAAAAACAGCAAAGCTGCATAAACCTGCCTCTAATTACCGATACTAGTAAAAGCTGTTCTCTGTTTATAGCTATTAGCTTGCTAGGTTTTTAGCCTAAGGTAACATATGTAAAGTAACTGAGGTGAGAAAGATGCTTTTTTTTTCATAATTTACAAGTTCATGTTATATTAAAATTTATTTTCACAGCACTGTTATTTTAATGTTGAAACATTTCACACTATGGCGTCTTACTATTGAACTTTAATACTCAGTAAATAAGTTTATTCTTATTAGTATTTTCAATAAAGGTAAAAAAAAAAAAAAAATCCCTCGTAAAACCGCATTCTACAAATGGTAAGAAGAGAGACAGTGGTGAGGAGGCAGTCAGGCTCCAGGCCTGGTCCTGAGGTGGTCTTCAGTACCTGCTTGATGAATAAATGGAGGAGTAAGTACAGCGCAGAGGTGATAAGAAACTGGCAAGAGAAGCATTTTAGATCTGCATGCTATTTTAGAGCCATCATGATTGATCATAGCCAAGACAGACAAATCTCTGAGTGGGAACTTTTAGGGGGTTAGGAAGACAACTGTCTTCATCAATGAAGATGTGAAAGTCACAAATACAGAGTTAGCACAAAGAGAAAATTTTTTTACTGAGTCCCAACCAATAATCTGTTCAATGAAGGGAGTTTCCATTAGAAATCTGGGGAAGATGTTTCAGGGGATGTACCACTTTAACATGCCCACTTTGCACTGGGGGAGCACAGATCTGCTTCAAGCCAAGATCGCTTGAAAAGCTAATCATATCCTTGTCCAACACTAGGGCAGGAATTCTGCTACTTTGAGGTGGGGCCAGCTGCACAAGTGTGGAGGGGGCAGGGAGCGGGACATCTGACTCAGAAGCCAGGTCTGCAATACTAGGAAAAGCTGGGTTGCTCCGATAGAAGCTAAAGGAGGGGAGATGCTGGAACCTGAGCATCTACTTGGATCCCATGTGAACCCCACCCTCCCAGGTCCCAGTGGGTCTCAGGAACCAAGAATCCTCAAGAGCAGGGGTTGTCTTTCTGAGTTTCTCCAACAGATTTTCAGTGATGTGGGGCCCCAAAGCAGGTAGAAATTACCTCAAGCCAGGCTTTCACATTGATACATTTTAGGAGAATTTGGTATTTTGTTTCTTTATAGGGGGTTTTGGTTTGTTTTCTGGGGCAGGGGTGGTTTGGTCATCCTGCCTGGCATGTGGAATCTTAAGTTCCCAAACCAGAGATCAAACCCACATCCCCTGCCATGGAAGCACGGAGTCTTAACCACTGGACTGCCAAGGACATCCCAAGAATTTCTTATTTTGGATTGATAGACCTAGGTTCAAACACTGGTTTTGCCATTTTCCAGCTGGATAAACCTGGGCCAGTGCAAAACCTTTCTGAGCTCAGTTTTGTCTTCTTTGAAGTAAGGTACCATTTATCTCACTGGTCGTGACAACCTTATGAAATGACGTATGTGCCTCTACATAGTCTGTGTTCCATAATGTCATATCTTTCCTTCGTGTTTCATTGTTTTGACTCATTGTGTTTAGTCACACATAAGGACAAAAATAGAATCTTCAAAAGAAGTTCTTATGAATTCTTTGAATTTTTAAACATCTTAGATTGTGTCTAGAATAGAAAATTTTAAGATGTTAATTACCTGCAATTTCTTCTCACAATCAACATGAACTTGAATCTATTATTCTAAAGACCATTGGTCTTCCTACCTACAGAGGCCACTTTAGAACAAAAACCTCACAGGTCTAAATTAAAAAGTTGTTTTGATACATTGTGGCGACAGTTAATGAATTATGAAATTATTATAGATGATATAAACAGCCACTGATAACTATGTTTTTGAACTACTTTTAATCATATGGGAAATGGATAAGCTCTAATATTTAACATAAAAGATTGAACATAGATACAAAATAGAAATTTATACATATACTAAAATGCCATTTCTAGGATATTTTATTGCTTTCTATTGCAAAATATGGAAATATTTTGCCTAGAATAAGAAATTAAGGATGGTTTTAAAAATATTCTACAGTGTAATAACGAGTTTCTATAACTATAATGAACTTGTTCTGAAATAGACATGTATTTTTCCCCCGTCATATGTGCACATGCCAATATTCTGCAGTGTAACAACGGTTCTATAGCTTGAATGAACTTGCTCTGAAAGGGACATGCAGTTTTCCCCATGTCAATGTGCCCTGGGTCATCAGAAGACCCAGAGAAAGATGTGTTCGGTGACCACCTTGTGGACTCTCTGGTTCTAGGTCACATTACAATGGTGATAATTTCTAACAGCCAACTTTGGTGTTTATACCAAACGAAGTGAAAAAAATGGTAATCCCCAAAAAAAGAAACACATTCACCTGTATTTTTGTAGAAACCAGTCTTGTCAAAAGGCCTGTCAGGCTACACCCAGAAGACCAGTTACGGGTGTAGGACCGTTCATGAGGGAGATCCTTCTGGCAGCAGCATTTCTGCTGCCCACATCATAAGGGCACTTCCACACCAGGCTCACAAGCAATGGTCTTGGTAAAGGACTCCACCAAACCTGAGCAACATCAGGGCAAGGTGAGAGCAATCCAGGGTTCTTTTAGCCCTGACATTTCAAGTCAATTTTTTATAAATTATTAGAGTTCAAGGGCTGGCTCACCAAGACCAGCAAGCAGCCTCATCTCAGAGCTGCTGCTGCTGCTAAGTCGCCTCAGTCGTGTCCGACTCTGTGTGACCCCATAGATGGCAGCCCACCAGGCTCCCCCATCCCTGGGATTCTCCAGGCAAGAACACTGGAGTGGGTTGCCATTTCCTTATTCAATGCATGAAAGTGAAAAGTGAAAGGGAAGGCGCTCAGTCATGTCCGACTCCTAGCGACCCCATGGACTGCAGCCTACTAGGCTCCTCCATTCATGGGATTTTCCAGGCAAGAGCTAAAGAAGCCAAAGTCCAAGACGAAGGTTAAGTGTTTTATCCACAGTCTTAGTTAGTCACAAGCTGAGACCACTAACAAGGTCTCCAGACACACAATCCAGTGTTCCTTCAGCTGCATACAAGCTACTTTGTGGCCAGTTTCTAGCTACTCAATCCTCATTATACTTCAGTATAAAACTAGACAAAAGCCCATGATCACTGAGGAATCGGGCAGAATGTAGAACTGTCTTATGCTCCATTTAAAAGGGTTGGAACAGGTCTTCTAATCTGTGTGTCACTCACTGCACGCAGAAGAACAGCTCACAAGCTGCTGAGACCTGATGTAGCCAAGGTAAGTCAACGCATCAGTGAATCAATGTCAATGTCAATGGCTGCAGGTAGCCAAAGAATCACATCCAATATAGTTACACATGATGACTTCTTTCTATCTATTTCCGGGGCGGGGGGTGAGGGGGGCAGGTGGGGGAGGGGTTACCAAATTCTGCTTCCTCTTCTGCAGGTATCTGGATCTTTGTGTGTCTATGCTTGTACACATCGGTTGTTTCAGTATCAGTTTACCACAGCACAGAAGGTTACATGGGAATTAGGCAGGCCAGGGTCCTAGGTCCTGGAGGAGAAACCAAGAGCATTCGTGTTCCAGTTCACACCAGGTTAAGTCAGATCTACTACGATCTTTTCAAGGGCAAGTCATCATTCCAAAAATCATCAAGGCCTCAGGGCAGAGCATGTGGAAGGTTCTAGAAACTGACAATTAGACAAGGCAAGAAAGCACCAGCAATTAACACTCAGACATGAGCCTAACCTTCAAAGTAAGAACAATCTGTGCTCAATACTTTCTCCCAGAGCAGTGGGGATGTGGAGGGAAGAGAGAAAATTGAGTCCAGATGTGTGGAGATGTTGGTACACGTTGAGCTAAATAATCAATGGTAGCTGGTTAGGGAGGAGAGAAATTTGAGCTGCAGTTTTGCTCTGGAGCAAAGATGACTTACACAGAATTCTTGCAGGAAATCTGGTGTCACCTTCTCATCTCGAACCAATGCATAGCCTGCCGACCATCATACCCAACATCCTTCAGAGAGCGTTTCATAGGCAAAGGATTGCCCTAAGCTCTTTACGTACTGTTCCCTTCCAAAGACAGGCTGTTATCTCCCTGATTCACATGGAGAAGCTAAGGCTTGGCTGAAATCACGTGACTTGCCCAAGGTAACAAAGACTAATTTGATCTAAATTAGTCAGATTACTGAGGCCGGGCTCAATAAACTTCTGGATAATTTAATCACATGTCTGCCCAAAATAAACAACAAGGGAAAACCCCGACAAGCTTTCACAATTGAAGCTTTCATCTCTTACTGCAGTGTGTCTATCCTTGGAACAGCCAACGTTTAGCCAGGTGGTTCAGTGACTTCTCAGATCAAAAACATGTGGGGAGTCCATTCTTAACTAATGTATTCATGTGTGCTTTTTTCTGACTTTGAGGAAAAGGTTTCATCAGCACTTTTAAAGGTATTTCCCATGTTTATTGCCTTTCGGTAGTCCTCAAACCCCAAAATTGGCAGCCTACTAATTTTCCTATGTGGTAAAGCTGCTCTGTTTCAGACTAATTAGGGAGAAAGGGGGGATGGAGGAGCATTAGAATAAAAGGAAAAATGTTTGCTTTTTCCTGAACAATTAGGTATCATTCTTTTTTATCAAGAACAACAATAGAAGCCTTTAATGGAAAGGCAAGAAGATCTGTGATGACGACATTACCTGGCACTCTGTCAAATACCTACAAGCCCCTTGCTCCTGTGAACTTGCACTGGACCCTCTTCTCCTCCTAAGCAGAGCTGGAACCACTTTTGCTCCACCTCTGACACAGCAATCCCAAATTCTGAATCCATCAGGCCTAAAGGAATACTTACTCCTCTGCCCCAGATCTGCAGATTCTAAAGAAGGTTCCCATTTTAAGAGCTCAAAAGATCTAAAAGCTGCACATTTTGATTTTTAAATTATTAAAAGAGAAGTACGGAGGTATAACAGAAAAATTAGACTGTTGCAAATAACAGAAGCGCTCCCCAAAGAAGTCCCGCTCAATTCCAAGTGCCCATGTGTACCAAGGAACACAGTGCTGTTTTAAAAAAGAGAATCTTTCCCAAGCCTGACTAGGTGTCCTGCACCCAGGACGACCTACCCCACTCCCGAAGCTCCTACTTCGAGGTAGGCATCCTGTGTCTCTTCCGGGGCTCTACTCTCAAACCCCAAAGAATCAACTGCTGTCATTGTGAACACAGCATTTGTGTCTTGTAGGAAGAACGCCGTTTCATTCTTTTCACCTTCCTGCTGCTCCAACCTGGAGAGGAGCATCCCCAGGTTAACATCACACCGAGCACCCAGTGACAGAAATCAGTTTTTCACCAACTTTAGAAAAAGACCATCAACTGAAACACTGATCGTACACACAACTCCAGCCTGCATCCTTTGGGGTTATTTCTTGCTGGAATGACAGCCCCACCTTCAACTGTTCTGAAGTAGCTACATCTACCCAGGTCCACTCTTTATTTTATAGCTGTTCATAATGTGAACAGCATTTTATAGCTGTTCCACCTCTTCAGAGTCTAGTCCTTTATCTCTTTCTTATGATCCAAGGTCTTTATCCCAGACCAAGGCCAATGCTGATATTTTCAGACTCCTTCTTCCAAAGAATCTTTACCCCAAAGAAATCCCATTCCAAACTCCCATGTGTCAGACAGACCAAAGGCAGGCTGCCTGGTTAGAGCTAAGTAAGGGTGGGGCCCTACCAACCTTTTTAAAGAAACGTTTCCTTTAAGAAGTTACTGAGGAAGCTGATGAAGAGAGACAAAAGGTCGATACTGACAGTATTCAGGACCTGATAAACTGGCCAGTTTCTATTAGATACACACCACATGACCAGGCACTGGTGGACAAGAGGAAATAAGACTACTTGGAACACCAGAATAATGTTCCCCTGTCCACCTTCTGAATCTGACTAGAGAAAAGGTCTGGGGCCAGAGGCAGAAATAAGAACTGACACAGATTGGGAGCAGGAGCAGCAGAAAGAAGAGGAATGGGGAGGGAATCAGAGGTAAACTGTACACAGCATTTGGACTTTTCAAAGAAACTGCACATCCCTGATAACTATTATATCACCTTATAAGAGTTGTTTGACTGAACTTCACAGCACCACTATATGAGATTAAAAAAAGAGAGAGAGATGGATTAAAAAACCTAGCTTTACAGCTAAGGAACACGTGGCCTTAAGTCATCTTGCCCAGTTACAGAGCTAATTAGGGGTGGAGCCAGAGCTAGCACCCAGACTTCAGGACTCTGCAAAGCACTAACTCCCAACACAGAGAGGGCTCCATGGAAAGCAGACAGATTCTGTATGCATTTATCCACAGCTACTCTGCCAGCTAAAAGCTAACACAGTTGTCTTTTTTTTTTTTTTAAAGACTTTTTCCTTACTTCGTCTTCTCGATCATATGTAATCCTCCCCAACCACCTTCCCTAACATCCTTACTGAAACAACAACTATCTGAGCCGAGCTATGCTCACTCCTTCAGCTCAGCCCTCCTTAGAATTACAACAGAGAGTGAAAAAGTCCTAGTTGCCAGAAGATGTTTCAAATTGGTTATAGTGATTAAAAAAAAAAAAAAAAATCACTACATCGGCTACATCTCCAACTCTTCTGTTCAAAATCCAGTTCTTGTTGCAATGACATCTAATCAGGCAATGGAATCAGCTGAAATGAAGGCTTCCATAAAAATCACTGCTTATTTGGTACTCAGCAGTTAAGTCTCTTAAATGTCAACCTGGTAGGAATTAAAGTTTTTTATTCTTCATACCAAGTCTCAAAACTATCAAGTGCTCTCAACTTTCAGCTGAACCCAGATACTCGTATATTCCAGAGGATATAAATGTTCTTTATCTGCTGGGTTTGAACAATTTTGAATTACTCAAAGAAGCAGTGTCCACATCATTAAAGATACCCAGGTTAAGACTAAAATATTCCATGCCTTATACAGATATTTATAAACCTTCGGAATTCTTTGGAGATAGAGAAACCTTGCCTAGGATTTTTGGCTTTTGACGCAGTTTTTCTACAGTCGAGACCACTAACCCTACAATTTGGCTGTGCAACCACTAGGCGGTGATAGTGTGCCAAAACCCAGAACCAGCAGTGCTGGGATCAGTGGACTCTCCCCAGGGTTCCTCTACCAAAAAAGCAACCTGCAAAACACAGTCCCCACTGAATTCGTTGCCACAGTTTAACTGTTACTTTTAGCAAAGCATTTCAAATCCTAACCTGGCATTCAAGGCCCTCCAAGGTGGCACTAATTCCATAATCCATACCCAATGCCAGTATTGTCCTACACACACGTATTACATATTATTACAGCCGCATGTGATTCCTTGTTTCCTGCACATTCACACAGACACAAAAATAGTCCTAACATGTCCTGCTTCTAGACATGTGCTCTTGCTCTTCTGATACACTTGGAAATTCCCCCAAAGGCCACCCCCTTTCAGGCACCTCTAAAATACTTGGAAATCTTTGCTCAGACCAAATTATTTCAACTGAATCTCAGAGCTGTTAGTATTTATCAATACATTAAATGTTTCCCATAGAAAATTTGTAAAATATAGACTCAGCAAGAAGAATTTTAACAAATCACCCCCCCACTTCAACACTCTGACGTATCCACTTGACGACATTAAGGTGTGTTATATATTCATTCTCGATCTTTTTAGGATAAATGCGTGTTAATAAGAGCTGGATCACATAACCTGCTTTATCCACTTAGCTATATCTCTTGAACGGCTTTCCAAGTCATTAAATAACTCATGAGGCATTTTATGATTCCCCCCAGGAGTCAACTCAGTGTGGTGGAAAATATATTGGGCTCAAAACCAAAACCAAGTTTCACTCCTGGTTCTGGCATGGACTCGCTGGGATTGGGCAAATGAATGAACCTCTGTGAGCCTCATTCTACAAAACGGTGTAACATCCACCTCAGCATCTCTGACTGCCTAAAGGAGAGAATTTATGTGATGATATCTAGCATGGAACCTGCCTCGGAGTTAGCCTCTGTAACTAGCCATTTCTTTCCTGTCCACCTCAGTCACTGGTTTCTTTCTCCTCCCAAGCCCCATTCTTCTCTGTGCCTCCCTATGGCTCTATCCTGCTGGTTCTTCCCTGAGGGAAAGGTGTGAAAATGCTGTATTCTTCCTAGCAGGGCCTAAGAAGGCCCTTAAAGGAGGAGCTGGCCTGCCTCCAGGAACTAGGTCCTGCAGCTGCCAGCACAGTGCTGGCCGGCCAGTGCTCACTGCCTCTACCTGAGCCACTGCTATTCTGGCCTGTTCCCTCCTGCGTCCTGTTCACAGCTTCAAACACAGTCTGGGCTTCCTTCAGCCTCTCGCTTGCCTTTGATATTAAGAACATTACGTGTGCAGGGGCCACCACAGTGCTGTGAAGTGACTGTCCTCCAATTAAAATAAATAAATTGAAATATATATATATTAAAAAAAAATTCAGTCTGGAGCTTGGGTCTTCAGGGTCCTGACGACACCTCTATTCTTGGCAGCCTCCAACCAGAGCAGCTCTCGTGGTCGGCAGTTTTGCTGCCTCTTCTCCAGGCTCCTGAGTCTTTGATCCCAGAGGATAAACTTACTAAGTGAGAGGACAGGCAGCGTCTTCCCTCCGCCCCTCCTCCATCTGGGAGATGAACAACACACTTCAGCTGTGAACTATACCACAGAGGCTTGCTCCAGTCTTACAAGGCTTTCTTCACTTCAGTGTTTCTTAAATGTTATATTCCCCTGCCCCCATTTTCATGAAAAAGCACTTTGGGGGAGCTCTTTTTTGAATCATCTGAGAGATCTGCACTGGATGCTAAAGCCTCTTCCTGTTTTCCTCTCAACACCACAGCAAGAATCTGCCTTCCTTTAAAACCACCTTAGAAAAGAGAGATGGCTCACATTAACGGTACAGCATACTTGGGAAGAAAAATTCCTCTCATTTCACCCCAGCGTTGAGTCTGCTGTGGACCTTCCTGCCAAGGTCCTGTGGACCTTCCTTCTATTCACTAAGCAAGTGAATAGAAAAGAGGGCCCAGAAGGCAGTCAGACTGTGCCAGAGGCCCCCTCCTGCAGACGCAGTGTGTATCATGAGGGCGGCAAGCATGGGCTCTGGAGCCTGATTTCGGCATGATTCCCCAGTGTACCACTTCCCTGGCTGAGTGACCCCGGGAGAGCTGCTTTGTCTTTCTGATCCCCAGTTTCCTCATCTGTCAAATACACACAGTAGTAAGACTTCCTACATTATTTCCTACATTATTTTTCACATGGCTGCTGGAACAAACGACCACAAACTTAGTGGCTTAAATAACATAATAAATGTATCACTTACAGTTCTGGAGCTCAGAAGTCCTCAAAGCAAGGCGTTGACAGGTTGTGTTCCTTCTGGAAGCACTGGGGACAGTTCATTTTCTTCCTTTTTCCAGCTTCTAAGAGGCCACCTGCAGTGTGCGCCTCACGGCCGCTCCTGTCATCTTCAAAGCCAACAGTGTAGCATCTTCAAATTTTTGCCTCCCTCCCTCTCATGTGTTTGGGCATGCTCTGTCTCCTCACCCCTCCTCTTGAACTCCAACATCAGTCTCCTTCTCTAACTCTGACCTCTTGCCTCCTTACAAGATTCATGTGATTACACTGGGCCCACCCACATTATCCAGGAGAACTCCCCCTTCAAGGTCCTTAACTTACTACATCTGTGAAGTAATGTACTCCCGTGTTCAGAGGACTGGGAGGTAAACACTGTCAGGGGATCATTATTGTGCCTCCCATCCTTCTCTATGTAAGAGAAGGGTGATATGAAAATGCAAGAAGAGAATACACGTCTAGTCCCCTGCACACTGCCAGGCTCCCTGAAAGGATTCGCACAACGTCAGCCACGGTTCTCGCTATAAAGCAACAGTAGCTTCGACAGGAGTGAGGGAAACACTTGTTCATGCTTACATAGGTAAACTGGAACCATGTGGTCAAATTTTAATGCAAGCCACAGGAAGTACCACTGGGGCCCCAGAGACCTCCCTTTGGTTTCACACTCTCATCCTTCATTTTTGGAAAAAAAAATGTTTACTAGGCATACACGTGATATCACTATTTTTCACTCCTCGTAGTAGACCTAGGCTGCACAGTTTGCTTAGGTTATTCAGCTGGTGACTGGCAAGGAGAGGCTTTGAACCCCTTTTGGTCCGACTCAAGAGCCTATCCTTTTCACACACACCAGGACCTGGTAACTCACTGGCTCACAGGCACTCTGGTCATCAGGACGCTGCAAGGCCGACCCGGCCGGCAACCAGCACACTCCTTCAGGGCAGAGAGCAGGTCTGTGCTTCTCTCGTGTCCTCTTGGTCCTCCACCCAGTGATGAGCACACGGGGATGTGGGCTGTGGAGCCTTGGTTATTTTTTGAGGTGCAGGTGATTCTGATGAGATGGACAATCGCCTCTTTACCAGAAGCAGGCATCAAAATCACCTGGAGGGGCTGAGAAGCCAGACTGCAGGCCCCACCCCCAGACTTCGATAGGTCTCAATTTGCATTTCAAATAAACTCTCAGGTGCAGCTTCTGCTGCTGCTGGTCCAGGCTGACACTTTGAGAAACACAGTTCTGGATGGTATGGAGGTAAATTTAGGAGAGGAGAACAGATGGCTCAGGTCTGTGGGATCCAGGCTCCCTGGCCCCCACTCACTCTTCCCACTTTTTTATTTTCACAGACCTGCTAGGGCCACCTGACTAAGACGTCCAGCAGAGGGGATGGGACCCACAGCACACTGCTCACTCCATCGGCAGCCTCCCCACCCCCACTTCTCCAGGTGGCCCTGATTGAAAGCCTTAGGTTTGTACTATCTTCAGAGGAGAGGCCTGGGTAGGTCCTCACAGTCTCTGCAGCTCAGCCAAACAATGAAACCTAAGATACCAAGGATCAGCTTTGAGAATTGAGGCAGCAGGGTAGTGGGAAGATACCCTTGAAAGGGCAAAAGTTCTTGTGGTCACAGATTCTCAACACCTTACCCATGGCTCAAAGTCATGAGTTTGCTGCGTTCGAAGAATTTGGGAGCCAAGTTCTCCAGTGTGCTCTGTGGTGGTGTTTTTCTTTTAATTAATTTATTTTTAATTGGGGGATGATCACTTTACAATATTGTGTTGGTTTCTGCCATATATCAACATGAATCAGCCATGGGTATACATATGTCCCTCCTTCTTGAACCTCCTCCCCCCCTCCCATCCCATCCCAACCCTCTAGTTTATTTTTCTTACTAATTTCCATTGGGGTATAGTTGCTTTACAATACTGTGATAATTTCTGCTGTACAGCAAAGTGAATCAGCTATACGAATACATCTGTCCCCTCTTTTTTGGATTTCCTTTTCATTTTGGTCACCACAGAGCACCGAGTTCCCTGTGCTATACTGTAGGTTCTTATTAGTTATATATTTTATACATAGTATCAATGGTGTATAAATGTCAATCCCAGTCTCCAATCTAGCCTCCTCCCCCCACAAACATTCTCTATGTCTGTGTCTCTATTTCTGCTTTGCAAGAACATGGTGGTATTTAGATATGACCCTCCAGGCTGAAGGTCATGCACATCAGCCTATTTTGGAATAGCTGTTGATGAAGATTTTTTTATGCTTTGCTCGGGGGACCAGTTGCAAGGAGGAGCTTTTTATGAGAACAATACATATCACAGACATCTGAATATATTTCCATGAGAAAATAAGGATGAAGGAAACCAAAAGATGGTGTCGTTTTCTTACATGGCAGATGAATATTTAACATGCTCGGGCTTATCTTTAAGGGGGAAAAAAAAGACCCTTTGCAATTTGACATGCTTCCTACAATAGCAATCCATACACAAAACACCAAACACTACAGACACCCATATAAATACCATGTATTTCATTATTCCCTTATTACAGTGGCACAAAGACCAGCTGCTACATGAAATATCATGAAAACATAAATTACTGGTTATAAATAGCATATTTAAAGCATGAGGCCATCCAGAATGGGCTGGTTTAACATAGGCTGCTGAGAACAAGTCCAAGGAATTGATAAGACAGGCAGGGGAAGTCAGGCAGGGTCTGCACATGGCAGGAGATCAGCCAACAGAAGCTGCAAGAGGGGCTCTCGAAACAGACTTGGAGGGGGGTACAGTGGAGCTCTCAGGAGCCCCGAGGAACAAGTCCACTTTCTGTTGACCCTTGCCACCCCAAGAGGGACCAATTCGCAGACTGCTTATCACCACTATTTTTAACTTCCTGGCAGGCTAACCCCGTGCAATGGGAAAATCGCCCAAAGTAAATACACACTCTCCCTTGATTCTTCTCCTGGCGAGTAATTTTCTATTATTTTCCGTTAGAACCATTTCCAGGATAAATCATGCTCCAGTGTGAGCCTGAGTGTGAGAGTCCTCTAAGGAGCCTCCATCCTAAACTGGGGAGCTCAGAAAAGCTACATCTTTGCTCTCCGCTCTAGAGGCTGTGTCCAAACAAGCCCTTTGAGAAGCTTTCCAGGCTTTTCACCTTCCAGGCTCCTTTGTTATTTTTATTTCCCTTGAGTTTTGCTACTAGACAAATTATGGATTGTCATATATAATTATCTTTCCATGAAACAGATTAATATGAATTACAGTTTTTGAGCTTAGAAAGAGAGAAAAAAAAAATTCTTTATGTCAGGCCCTGCATATGCATTCTCTCATGAAATCCTCTCCATGACTCTCTGAGCTGGGCACTACTGTTTTTCCCTTTTTTACATGCAGGGAATAAAGTCACACAGAAGTAATTTGCTTGAGATCATGCAGCTGGAAGGCAGTGGAACATGTCTGAAACTCAGCTCTGTCTCCGAACTCCATGTTTTTAACCACTGCATGGTGTGGCCTTACCTTACAAGCTGCCACACCATGTTAACACAGTTCCAAAGTTGACACAGACCAAAGTAATGGCTAGATAATAAATGCAGAATTTGATTTAGATTTTTTGAAACATCTAACACAGTTTGAAGACCCCCAGTGAAGTCTTTGTGGACCCCTATTTCTCCCAGACCTCCCATGAGGAATCCCTAACCTGGAACCATTCACATATCATTTGCCATGTACGACTTTATGTCTGCACAAAAAGAGCTAGTTAAAAATACTGCCTGCTTCCCTGGGATCTAAGACAAATCAAGTCCAAACTCTGAATGACGTTCAAGGCTCTTCTTAACCTGGCCCTCGCTATGTCTTCAAATCCATCTTCTAGAACCATCTGGAACAAGAAGTGAGAGGAGTGAGAATGTGAAGCAGAACCAGGAGATCTTTACAGGCAGGTAAGGTTGGACTTTCCTGGTAGCTCAGACAGTAAAGTGTCTGTCTACAATGCGGGAGACTCGGGTTCAATCCCCGGGTGGGGAAGATCCGCTGGAGAAGGAAATGACAATCCACTCCAGTACTATTGCCTGGAAAATCCCATGGACAGAAGAGCCTGGTAGGCAACAGTCCATGGGGTCGCAAAGAGTCAGACATGACTGAGCGACTTCACTTCACTTCACTTAAGGTTGGGCAGCATCTCCATCCTGACCATGACTCTACACAGACATGGTAACTCTCATCTTCCAAAGCAACTCACCATGTATTAATAAAAGGTATACTGCCTACTCTCTCAGCTTTGTTCTTTGCTCTGGACCATTCCCCAGCCTGTCCCACCCTTTCTTCTTAGGCTCAGTTCCCAAGCCTCCTCTGGGAACCTTGCCTGCTGTCTCCTGTTAGAAGCTGTCAGGTCCCATCTGCCCCCACAGCACCCTGCTCACGTTCTGCCTTCTATTGTGGAGAGCTGCCCCCTAGTCTGACCCAGTGGACAGTAAGCTCTTTAAGCACAGAGCTGTTTCTCACTAACCTTCTTTGCTGCCCCCTGCTCTTAGCACAGGCAGCAGCCAAAGAAGGTTCTTAATAAAGATTAGCAGGTCTGATTTGTCACCAGAGACCAGGAGTAGCTACTATACTAGGAATAGGAGGAAGGAGGAAAGAGAAGGGAGAGGGGTTCACACAGGAATTAAACAAAGAGAAAAAAAAATGATGGTTCATTTTTTCCTTTAAGAATGCGAGCCAGGATTAATAATGTACAAATGGTTCTCAGGAACTAGTATTTCACTGTGATCAAAACGTCCCATAATAAACTCTGACATAAAGTTTTAATGTTTGCATTTGTCATCATTATCAACCACTTCATTCACACCCAAAATAGAGCAAACGTCTCCTGAGCCCAACTGCACCTTCCCAGACCCCAGGAAGCCTTGGCATCTGTCCCCTAGGGGACCAGAATTTACTGATTTCTAGCTAACGTTTATTGAGCACCTACTGTGTTCCAGGAACCAGAGCCTCTATTTATATGCATAATATCTAATCCTCATCAGAGCCCTCTGAGATATTGTGATCACCATTTTCTAGATAAGAAATCTGAATTCAGGAGGTTAAATAACTTGCCCACAGCTGCATAGTTAGCAATGCTGCAGGTTGAGCTCAAATATGCCTTACTGCAAAGCCCATGTTCTTAGCTATTCTACTAATTTTTAAATAAAAACATCCTTATGATTTTTCAGAGTATTAAGTTGTGACATCAAAATACTAGTGGAAGAAAAGGCTCTGGATCTAGGCTAGAAAATACTCTTTCAAAGGACACAGCTTCATCATGGGAACTCACCAGCCACGGGCACAG
>NW_011494718.1:10972243-11004588 GCF_000754665.1 Bison bison bison
GGGCACAGGACTCATCAGGCAAAGGTTTGAGTCTGCTCAGGCACACTTCTAACTAAAGATGCCACAAGGGCCATGTCTTCAGTGCTGAGAACCCTGGACTCAAGGGGACCTGGAACCTCGTCAGCACTGAGTGTCACAAGGTTTCACATAATGGAAGGGTCAGGGAGATTCTAGACATCCCCAGTCTCACCTTCATTTTGTAGATGGGGAAACTGAGGTCCGTGGAAGTTAGGCATTTGCGCAAGTCATAGAGCTAACAAGGGGGCTTCCCTAGTGGCTCAGATGGTAAAGAGTCCACCTGCAATGCAGGAGACCCAGGTTTGATCCCTGGGTTGGGACGATCCCCCGGAAGTAGAAATGGCAACCCACTCCAGTATTCTTTCTTGGAGAACCCCATGGACTGAGGAGTGTGGCGGACTATACAGTCTGTATGGTCATGAAGAGTCGGACATGACTGAGCAACTGAGCACAAGCACATGTGTTGACTATATTCCCAGGTCAACAAGATTTAGTTCCTTCTTACTCAGAGACGCATCACTCCACTGCGAGGAGCGGGCACAATGCATTCAGACAGCCTGTTACCGGTAGACAGTCCGATCATGGGGTGTGCCTTCTGCAGGCCACCCCACTGCCACTGAAGTAATGAACCCTGCCAGTATGGGGTCAGGGATAATTCTAACTCATTTAGTTTCACATGGATCAAAATGAAAACCTGGTCTAAATGGAGTCTATGACTACGCCACCTTGAACTCGCCTGATCTCATTTAGTTTTCATAGAGGTTCCATTTCCTGGCACATCTGATGGCTAGCAGTGTCATTAAAGCAGTCTATGAAAATAAAATATTTTTACTGAGTGGCATGAAATTGGATGAACTGATATTCCTGCATCTGCAAAATCAGAAAAAGGTAGTACTTACCCTATAGAACCTATGCATTTCAAAATCAAATGAGATAATACATATGAAGTGCCCAACATGATGCCTGGCACACAAATATGTTTAACAAAAATAGTTAACATGGGACTTCCTGGCAGCCCAGTGGTTAAGATTCCTTGGGCCCTGGGTTCAATTCCTGGTCAGAAAACTAAGATCCCACATGCTGCATGGTGTGGCCAAAAAAAAAAAATGGTTACACTATTATGGTTGCTATTGAACTTTTGGCAGACATTGACATACAGTCAAAAGAAGGACACACGTTATGATATGAAAGTTTTTGCTTTCTTTGTCTTGACCTCTTTGTTACACATGTTTGTGGAAGACCTTTTCCCATAGGTGTGAGGAAGAGGATGGTGGACAAGAGAGGACCAGGGTGAGTTGGCCTCAGATGAATGCTGGTGGTTGAAGGTTAAGACACTGAAGAGATTTAATCCCCACACAGCCATTCAGTGTGTATAACAGGCATGCGGTGAAATGACAGAAGGAATTTCCACGTTTGAATCTAGAACACTTCTGCACCCATGAATCATGCTACCTGTAGCAGAAGGGAAGAGGAATTGCTGCCCTGGGTTAAGGTTAGAGCATCCGGGTGAGCACAAAGAGGCCTTCGTGGAGAATGTAATTAGCAAAGCAGGTAAGTGGGGACTTGTGTTTCCAGAAATCTGTTTTTAAAGTACTAATAGCCTTGGGTTTTTCACCCTAGAGAACGTTTTACATCTTTGAATATGTTTGCAATTTGTGTGATCTGCACACTCCAGATTTTGTTTTGCAAGGGGAACTTTTAAGTCACTGCATTATTACTGCAAATAATTAAACCAAAGACTAATTTGTGGTTGCACACATGTTCACAACAATGTGAAAAATACTCCTGTCAGCACCAGGGCCCAGTTTCCATCACATCACTGTTTTATAATTTAATGGGCCTCTGAATGTTGCAAATCTGAGGAGAAAAGAATAAAGAAATTTTTTAAAAGCAGAAAGTAGGAAGAAAGAAGAAAGTGAAAAAAAAAAAAGGAAGGAAAGAGGAAGAGAGAGAAAAAAAAAATTTTCCTTCCATTTCTTTATTCTCAAGAAAAACTTCCAAGAGCTCCACTGGAAAGTGTGTTAGAATATTCTCTGTTAATGGTATTTTTAAAAGAGAGAGACAGCAATGGACCTAATGTGTGTTTTTCAAAATCCTTTGATTCTAAATCCATTCAACTATAAATCTGGGTTCTTACTTCAAAAGCTAGATACATCCTGACTTTCCTAAAGTGACGCAAAATATTCAATCCTAGGCCAAGAAAAATCCCAAACCAACCAACAGAAGTCAAGGAAAATTGAATACAGAAGCTTTCAACTTGAATTATTCAGGTCCAAGGAAATTAAGTCTTTCATCTTTTCTCTCTAGTTAACTTTTAAAACATTTTAAATACTCTGCCCTAAATATTTCAGAATATAATCCAAAAGTGATCAAATTCCATTATATGAGTTGAATAGTACAGATAAATATATCAATTTTTATCTGGAATATGCATACCCATTTCTTCCACAAGTATTGAAAAATACTGATAGTACTGTGTCTATTCAAATGCTTTTAGAGTACATTGGAAAGCTTTTTGATATTTTGATTAATTTAACCCTAAACCTTCCATCTAAAATAAACCATCACCCCAAAATACTTCTAAAGATAAAAGATACTCTCTAGGAAGAAACTACAAATTATGAAACCCCTTTTGCCAATAAACACACCACCACCAGACAGGGATAAAAATGATTTATGAATTAGTTTAAATGGAAAACAACCCCACATATAACTGACAAACAGAAAACTGCCAAGAGACATGGGATAAGCAGAAGCATCACACAAAGGGCACTGCCCGTGAGTAGCTAACTGCCTAGAATATATGCAACTCTGGAAATAGCTTTTATGGGATGAAACATTTTCATATACCTGGCACACCATTTAATGGTTTTCCATGACTATCCCTCATTCATATACTTTGGCATGAAGAAAACATAAATACAGGTCTCTTTTCTTATGTGGACTTAAACCCAGAAGAACAGTCTCGTGAATTATCTGTGGATTTCTCTTTTAGAGCGTAGAGTGGACGGAAGACCACTAGTCTGTAGTTAGCTTCCTCTCATTCTTTTCAAACACCTCCAGCATTTCAGCATCTCCCCTCTAGGGAGAATCAGGGCATCATTTAGCAAAGCAGTTCCCACAGGTGTGGTCCTTGGATCCCTCTAGGTCCCCAAGACTCTTTCAAGAAACCTATGAGGTCAAAACTATTTTTATCATAATACTTGTCACCAGTAGAGTTTTCCACAGGCTACGTGATGTGTATGGCCACAGACTGAATGCAGAAGCAGAGTTGACAATCCAGCTGTCTTCTATTAAGCCCGACATAAAAGAGACTATTTACAAAAACACAAAAGAATACCATTCTTCTGGTTTTGTTTTGCAAAACAGTTTTTCTTTATTATAATGTTTTTTATGCTAGGATGCAATGGGTTTTTTTTTTAATAAATATACTGTTAAAATTTTTTCCATTTCCAGTTCTAATATGGCAAATATCAAGTAGCATTCACATAAACAAAAATTCTTGAAGGTCCTCAATAATTTTTAGGAGTGTAAAGGGATTCTGAAACCAACAAGTTTGACAGTGATTCAGTAGCACAATCCTTGACTTATAGTAAATGCTCAATACACAAATACATGGCAAATTTACTGATTAAAGGGCACTGAATATTTTTCAATGTGCAAGAGACTCCAGAGTTCAGAATATGAATATGGCCAGTAAAGGCCCTGGGATGACCATGTTCAGGCCTCTGCACCTGCTTACAACATGATTTATTTTTTTTAAAGATGATAAGAACACAAATGTGTACAGCCAAAACAAAGACAGAATATCCCTAGTAAATGTGGCTCAAAGACAGGTAAAGGCAATAAAGGAAAGGAGGTCAGGAATTGGTGGGGATGGCTTCTGATAATCAGTGGATTTCCTTTATCCATCCTATCACCACCTATGCTTCATTTCAGGGGAAAAAATATCATCTATTAATTCAGAGACAATGTCCTTCCAAAGGGGTTTATGGGGACTTCATACACACACTAATTAAACTACATAACATCCTGAATGGTTCAAGTCCTAAGATCCCACAAGGTCACAGGGTCATCTGTGTGGACCAATTAGTTAACTTTCTTGGGTTCCATAGTGTTCATGTGCCTCTCCCAATTTTTATTCCTGGAAATGTCTTCTTCCTCTTGCAAAATCCACTTCCGACAATACCTCCTCCAAAAGTTTTCCTTGCCTTATTTCCCAGAACAAATTAAAAAGTCCTTCCTCTGCCTAACCTCTGTACCTTGCACATACGTCTGTGGCAGCATGGGGCACATACTATGGAAATTCCCCATTCTCACTGTCTCCTTAGCTCACGCACTGTCGACCTTTGTGTTCCAGTACCTATTGGTGCCAAAACATTGCAGACGCTTTAAAAACCCACACAAACCCTAGTCAGTCACCTTACAGACGCATAAGACAATTCCAGAATTAAGTACAAGGCAAAAGAATAATAAGGAAGTTATTACTCAAAATTCCACTTGTTTCCAGCCAACTAGAAATCCAGCATGGGTGTCTTAGTGATGGTGACTTAGTCTTGCCATGTTTGAGAATGAAGAGGAGCCCACTGAAAGAAAGCCGTCTCCTAAAAATGTGTCTCCTGGAAGAAAGTATAACTTTTCATCCCTTCTGAAAGGAGACAAATTGCAAATGGCATAGGCAAGTATTGCAAAAGATAAATCAAACCAAGGCAAAAACTCACAAGGCAAAAAGATGTGCTAAAGTGACTAACAGTCAATTAACAGGACAGGACTGGAGAAGAGGGGAAATCTATTTGAATGTTTATATGACATCAAAGAAGGCTGGAAAGTCATGCTCTAAAATCAACCAGGCTTCATCACCACCTTTTAAGTGACATACTCATCAGCAAAGAACACAAGAACACACATTTTCATTAGTACAGTAAAGAAAGAATTTGTATGCCTATGGTTAGCATTGGCAAAGAAATGGGTAAAGTAGGTTGTTTCCATGTTTACCTTTAAGAATGTGGCCATATGGTAAGAATTAAGATGCTGCCCAGAATCTAATATGGAAAGACGTCTTCGTGCCTCCAAAAGGTGAGGGCAAAACCAGTAGCACTCAAGTGGAAACTTGAGATTGGCTAACTAATGGCCATCTAATCTTATGAAAAGCTACAGAGAAGTTTTGAAACACGAAGAGCCTATTCATCCTCATAACCACCCTGATATAATTGTATATGTATCCTTGTGCGGGACTTTGAAATTAGCACTTTCTCATTTATGAGTCTGATTTCAAACCACCCTTATTGGATATCTCAATTATCTGAGACTCCAAGGTTAACTAACAGTTGGACCCTCTCCATATCTGTTTTCTTTATTCCTCATTAGAGTTGAGAGTTTTAGCCCAGGGGAACTCTCACTATGGAACCCCAGAGTGCTAGAGCGGAAAGTCATCACAGAAAATGACTAATCTAACCCATCCACTTTGGGAAAACTGAGGCCCAGAGAACCCTTACCCTGGGGTCACACAGCTAAGGACTGTCAGAAACAGGGCCTCAACACAGCCCTTCCTGCAACACAGTACTATTTCATCACACCAAAGCAAAGAAGTATAGATGCTCATTTGGAAATGTGTGTTTGGACAAATCGCTAGCCCAAAGCACCATTTCCTCCCTACATAAATAAAAGCAGTGCTTTCCACCTGCCACCGCTACCCTGGGAACATCCATAGCACGTGTGTTTATTCCCTCGAGCTGACTGCAGGATGATGGAAGACAGACCATGGCCGCGAAGCAGCAGAACTGATCCTACGAGGAGGCAGCGAGAGGGAGCCCCAGCCAAGGCTGGGAGAGCTGCCACACTTCTGGATGTTTAGAAAGATGGGCTGTTTGTCTAGCCCCAAAGTGTCTCTCCGAAGTGTCCACTGTTCAAAGCGGAAAAGAGTGATTTTACAGTGGAGAATATGGTAGACCTCATCTTCTCGAGGGGACAAAGACCTACATTCCCTGAAATGGAGCAAAGTGGAATCCTGTTCCCCTGATGTGTCAGGAAGGGCTCTGCCCCACTGTAGGCTTCCCCAGAGCCTTAGCCTCCACTTAGCCATGAGGAAACATCAGATCACCCAACCTGGGGTTCGTCATCCTAGAAAGTACCTGACTAGTGCTCTTCATGAGGGTCAACATTATGAAAAACAAGGAAAAACCAAGGAACTGTCCTTGCTGGAGGAGACTAAAGAGACAAGACAATAAAATGCAATGTGGGATCCTGGATTAGATTTTGGAACTGAAAAAGGACTGGTGGAAAGCCGGGTGAAATCTAAATAAAGTCTGTCGTTTAGATGGTGGCATCATGCCAATGCTCATTTCTGAGTTTTGGTAACTGTAGCATGGGGATGCTGTGGAGGTTGCTAACTTTGTTTGAGGAGCAGGCAGGAGCTCTTTGTACTATCTTTGTAACAGTTCTGCAAATCTAACATTATTTCAAATATTAAAAGTTAAAGAAAAAAAAAAAGTGGCTCATGGCTGGGTAGGAGACATAGCTGATGACTTTCCAGTCCCTCCTCTCAACCGCTTGTTAGAACCAATCACTCTCCCCTCTTTGTTTGGAAAGAATGTGGCACAAGTTCTTCCTTCTCCTTTATTCTGGGTTATCTGTATATCTTCAAAAAATGATGATGTTTTAAGAGCAGAGAGAATCTTTATCACTGCTAGGAGCATTCCCATGTCCTAAGTTTTCACAAAGTAAATGCTCAGAAAGTCGGCTAGAGGAATGAATGAGTGAATGCACCTGCTTCCCCTGGATGAGATGAGACACACATTCTGCTGTATTTTATGATTGTGCCCAGTCTTCCCCATCCCATGAGTTAAAAGGCACAAGCTGCATGTAAAACCACACTTCTTGCTTCACAGCACCTCATATGGCACACTGCCCTCACCCACTAAATGTTTAAAAAGCAAATGCTATTCAAAATCCCCTTGCTCTTTGACAAGACTGCCTTTCACCTCCTTCTCAGTTTGGAAACGTGTTGAGTCATCCTCCCAAACTTTGTGCCTTGTATCACCTTCTCCAGTAAGCCTCCTCTGGCCACCTCTCAGCCCTCCCCGTAGACTAACCCCTTCCTCCTCAGAATTAATCACTTTCACCTCTGTGGTACTTATGTACCTGGTACATAATTTTGTTTTAGTACTCATAACACTCTGTTAATTACCTATTTACACATCCATCTCCCCAACTATAACAGGAGCTCATTGAGAGCAGTAACTTGGCTTTATTTATCGCGTACCCTCAACTCTGGGGACCGTACTTGGTATGTAGTCAGTGATACAATAAATGCTTACTGAATCAAAGAGTGACTGTTATTCCCATTTCCTGACTCTTGCCCAGGAATTTACTGCGATGGCAGACACACAGGCCATGCAGGCGTTACCCAGAACAAGGGGATGAGGGCTGCAAAGACATTCCAAGGGTCTTTTTCATGACTGCAGCAAGCTGGCAGGTTGGAGGCATCAGCATAGGTGTGAGACATGAACGATGATCTGCTGACTCTGACCTGGCTGAGCCTCTACAGCCAACTCACTGATACTTAGCCTCCAGACCTGTCGATCCAGTCTTTTCTTATTGCCCTGTGAGTCTTCATGCTCAGTAAGAAGGACAGGAAATAGATTTGAGCAACCAGACCCGAAGGGTGTCCAGTGATGCCAGTGTCACCATAGTATAAAGAAAAAGTATATAAATCTGGCCAGAATTTCCTCATCAGAAACTTCATCTCAGCCAACCCAGTATACAGAGTGAATGGGCTTCCTCTGTTTGCCGCCTCACTCGTGCCTTCTGAAGGCTCCTGGACTTTAGGCCAGCTGCTCGGCCATTTCCCCTAAGCTAGAAATCTTCCATTCTTCATTGTGTCTGTCTCCCTCGACCCCCACCACCAAGTGAAAACCTCACCTTGTTGACAAACAACTGCAATAACCTAAACAAACACGTCTCTCCATCCTGGGACAGGGCTCAAATCCCGGCCTTTGTTATCTCCTGCTCAGCCTGGGGCAGGGGCCTCTCTGGTTTCCCTACAGACCACCCAATATGAGACTCAGGCACAGCAAAAACCTCAGCTCCTCCCCCAGCTCTGGTGGCCCCACCAGGGGGTGGTCTGCAGTTGCCTTCTCCCTCTGGTGTCTTACATTACAAGCTCCTTGAAAGGCTCAGGCTGAGACCTGCTCTGCTACCACTCGCCTTTCCTGGGATGTTCCACTCTCTTTCTCTCAGCGATAAACTCCTAAACACCCTGCACGGCCCAGCTCGAAAGTGCCTGGTTAACCTTTAGCCTGGAGAAAACACAAACACACGGAATCACTCAGGACTCCACGTTAAAGCCCTGTCTGTGGCTGGCCCCCACCACACGGTGAAGAACTGCCCATCTATGAACTGTCTCCAGGGTACAATTTTTCTGTTTCATGTAATTGCTTAGCTCCTGTCACTGAAGTTTTCACATGCATATGTGTTGTGTCTCTGCCTAGATGGTAAGCTCCTCCCTCCCTCATATCTCCCAGCACAGCTCTCTGCCTACCTGAGTCATTTAAAAAGATGTGCTGGGGTGGGAAATGACCGAAAAACCATCTTGTACCAGCAGATGAAAGCATCCGGGATTATACCTGTGGTCCTCAGCCCCTGTGTGAATCAGAAACAGCCAGGAAGCTTGTTAAAAATGGAAGTGCTTTAGCAAGGCCTCTGCAGATTTCGACTCAGAGGATTAGGGAGGGTTCTAGAAATCAGTATTTTCCACAAGGTCCTCCACGCCTGTGAGTTAACTGTGAAAGTAAAAGTGAAAGTCATTCAGTTGTGTCTGACTCTTTGCGACCCGGGGGACTATACAGTTCACGGAATTCTCCAGGCCAGAATACTGGAGTGGGTAGCCTTTCCCTTCTCCAGGGGATGTTCCCAACCCAGGGATCAAACCCAAGTCTCCCGCATTGCAGGCGGATTCTTTACCAGCTGAGCCTGGTAAAGGGAAGCCTGAGTAAACTGTGCTGCTCCCCAAACGTAAGAACTACCCACTCCTTCACCCATCAGGTTTGAGGAGCTTGAGTCACCTGCTTGCCCTTCAAGCTTCCTCCCTCTGGGGTCAGGGGTCAGAGGTGATGTCAGAAGGAGTCACTAAAGGAAAGTCCAGGCCCCTCCGTGACAGCTTCCCTCAGGAACTGGCTCCTCACCTCAGAAGCAGCAGCTGAGAGAGGTGATCGTATCTAGAGAGCACACAGGCTACTTCTCTGCTCTCTCCAAAATGCCAGTGAGTTTGAAAGGCACTTTGTCCAATTAGAAGTGTGGAGAAATATTCATCCTGTCCATGACAGAGATGAAGTGCTTCTTTCAAAAGCAGCGGTGGCAGCCTGCCAGGTTTAAGAAGTCCAACTATTCCACACCGAGCCAGCAGTTATTAATTAGTTTTATTAGTGGCAGGTCTTTAATGCAAAATGACAGAGGGAGAGCGCGAAGATCCCCGTCGCTACTAAAATACAAATTGTCCGGATTTAGGTTGTGTTGTTCCCCAACATGTACAGGCGGCCAGCCAGGCCCAAGCGGGGAACAGAGGACGCAGCCAAATGCCTTTCTGCAGAGTTCCGGACTATTAATGGCGTGACAAAGAGGCTCGGGTTCTTACCTCAGGTAGCTCTCTAGGGGAAAATCCACCAATTTCAACGATCGAGGAGGAAGAGGGAGAGGATGGGGATCTAAGGGGAACCCCAGGAGCATGAGGAGGGGCTGTGGTGGGGACAAGACGGGGGCAGGCCTGCGTCATCCACGCTGCTCAATGTGCCCCTGCGAGAAATGAGCGTTTCCAGAGAGCAGAGCGGGGCTACTTTGTGAAGAATTAGTCTTACACTGTCAACCTGCTTTTTATGACCATTAATCACATTTGTATTTATAAGCACTAAGACAGGATAATCAAATCTCATGCTTCAAAGCATATGTTTATCACCGCAGGCATAAAAAGGAAGGAGAAAAAGTTTACAAGCCTGCACTGTTGGCAAGAGCTGCTGTTTATCTGGTCGCTTCCCCAGAAGCCCCCTGGGGGGCTCTGGAGAACATTCTGTGAGGGAGAAGGCAGAACTGCCCAGTGTCTCACTCTGTCAGTGTTTCTACTTTCCTCTGCACTGGTCTGAAGGCAGGAATTTAAAGACAGTCCCCAAACAGCCTCTCCCAGAGAAGCTCACCTAATACAGCCCAGAGCTCTTGGCCTCAGGCCTTCCAGACCTTTCTCCTTTGCCTCATGAAGGGGTTCCTCACAGACTCTGGGCAGTGCATTCTCCCCCATGCCTTTTCTTTAAGCATCCTACACGTTTCCGGCGGTCCCCAAACTGCCCTGTAACCCAACCCTAAGCTCCCCATGCTTTGAAGAGGTTTCCCATACCACCCACCTCAGTAGGCTTCCTCTAGACCAGGCCAGAGACAGCAGAACTTTTTCTGTCAAGTGCCAGATAATAAATATTTTAGTGTTGTTGCTGTTTTTAATTTAGCAAAGATTTAGTTTTTTAATTTTATTGGAATATAGTTGACTTAAAATGTGTTAGTTTCAGGTGTACAGCAAAGTGACTCAGTTACACATCTATCCGTTCTTTTTCAGATTCTTTTGCAATCTAGGTTATTACAGAATACTGAGTAGAGTCCTCTGTGTTATACAGTAGATCCTTGTTGGCTACCTATTTTATACACAATAGTATGTGTATGTTAATCCCAAGATCCTAATTTATCCCTCCACTCACCCCAATACTTCAGTCTTTGCAGGCCCTGGAGTGTCTGTGGCAACTATTCAACTCTGCCCTGGTAGCTTGAAAGCATATGTAGACAATACATAAATAAATGGGCATGGCTGTGTGCCAATACGGAGAAAGCAATGGCACCCCACTCCAGTACTCTTGCCTGGAAAATCCCACGGACGGAGGAGCCTGGTGGGCTGCAGTCCATGGGGTCGCTAAGAGTTGGACACGACTGAGTGACTTCACTTTCACTTTTCACTTTCATGCTTTGGAGAAGGAAATGGCAACCCACTCCAGTATTCTTGCCTGGAGAATCCCAGGGACGGGGGAGCCTGGTGGGCTGCCGTCTATGGGGTCCCACAGAGTTGGACACGACTGAAGTGACTTAGCAGCAGCAGTAGCAGCAGTGTGCCAATAAAACTTTATTCCTTACAGGGCAGAGGGTGGGCTGGGTATGACCTGTGGGTTGCAGTTAGCTGGCTCTTTCTCTAGAACAGCAGGGCCTGATCCAGGAACCCAGGTTCTAATGAGTTCTACAAAACTGGATGGAATATTTCCAAAATGCTGATAGAAAAGTTGCATTTGCATTGGCCATAATAGCTCAGATTAACCCAGATCTCCTGGCTGGAACCATATCAACTACTTAGTTTGATAATATATACCTCCCATTGTCTGATTAACAAATATTGGGAAGTAACCATTATATGCAGTTATGCTATGCTATGCTAAGTCACTTCAGTCATGTCCGACTCTGTGTGACCCCATAGACAGCAGCCCACCAGGCTCCCCTATCCCTGAGATTCTCCAGGCAAGAACACTGGAGTGGGTTGCCATTTCCTTCTCCAATGCATGAAAGTGAAAAGTGAAAGTGAAATTGCTCATCGTGTCCGACTCTTCGCGACCCCATGGACTGCAGCCTACCAGGCTCCTCCGTCCATGGGATTTTCCAGGCAAGAGTACTGGAGTGGGGTGCCATTGCCTTAGAGGGACTCTTCTAGAGAAGCATGTGCTGATATGCCCTGTTTACATATAAGCAGTAGGACCACTTTTACTATCTGTTCTCTTCCCATCATGAACCCAGGGTCCATGATGGGAAGAGAACAGATCCTGGGTCCATGACAGGAAGAGAACAGATAGTAAAAGTGGTCCTACTGCTTATATGTAAACAGGGCATATCAGCACATGCTTCTCTAGAAGATTCCCTCGAGCAGCTCAAAACAGTTTTAATGAAGGAGGACATCTTCTCCTAACATATGAGTAACACAGGTCAGTATGAAAATGTCTTATCATCATTATCAATATTAAGAAGGAAAATCTGGAGGACTTACTGAGAAAGGAAATATTTTACAAGCCTTTTCAGAACCAAAGGCACTACCAACCCAGGCACAGATTTTCTAGAACTGATAGAAAATGAAAAAACTACACAGCTCTGGGGAAAGAAAACAAGGAGATCCTGCTTCTCTTGATGATTTACTGAGTGATAACTGAGGATAAAAAACATATCTTCTTCCTCTTTGACTCTTCAATGTTAACACGGTACTGAAATGTTTCTTTTTTAATTTATTTTTAGTTGGAGGTTAATTGATTTACCATGTTGTATTGGTTTCTGCCATACTTAAATGTTTCTTGAGTGAATAAATTTTTACATCCATGCTTGATGTTATAAAAGATTCAAAAGTGAATGTGAGATGAACTTTGTTTTCCCAGGGTTAATGGTCTAATAACAGAATTTAAAAGGATGTAGACATAAATAATACACAGCATCTATATGTAGGTGCTGTGTTTGCAGGTTCTCACTCAGCATCTTTGGGTCCTGTCTTAGAAAGGATATACTCTAGCCTTCTTATCTAGCTTCCCAGCTCCTAGTAGATCCATAGTATATGATTCAAAGGATAGTAGAAGAAGGAGCCATACGAGGCTAGCACAATGTCTAGGTCCCACCAAGATAGAGAAATAGAGCCTAAAAGGGGCTACAAATGCTAAACACAGAACTATTATCTGTAATTATTCCAGCATTGTTTGCAATGAAAGGAAAAAAGAAAAAAAAAAGCACTGCAAACAATATACATATTCATCAACAGGGATGAATAAATTAACATGTATCTATACTATGGGAAATTTTGCAATTCTTAATAAAAAGAATGAATTAGATTTATACATGTTGTCTTGCAGGCCATGATACATTTTGAAGTTCATCTGCTCCTCACTCCGAAAGCCTGTTGAGGCACATTCTCATGTATATAAATAAAAATTTTTTTCTCCATCAATTAGTACTTTGGCTAAGAAAAAAAATCAGTGTGTCATGCTTTAAGAACATCAGTGTGCTCAGACCTAAACTGAGGAAACACACACACAGAAAAGCTGTAACTCCTCACCTTGCAAAGGGTGGCCACTAACAAAAAGAACTTCACTAGGTTTTCTAAAATGGAACGTTTCCCAGGGTACATGGGAAGCATAATGTCTCGTGAAAACTAAACAGATTAAACTTTACAGAGATTTTCTGCGTAAGGTAAAGCCCACCTTTAAATATCAGAAGATGCTTTTGCCAAAAAGTAAAACCATGAAAGAGTTCAAGGAAGAATACATAAAGAATTCAAGGAAGAACCTATATATGACCCAATGGGTATATTAAAGAATGCTTGGATATATGTGTGTGTATGTATGCATAATTTCATATATCTTTTACATAAAGCACAAATGCTTTCATACTATATATAAGAATACTATTTTCCTATTGACTTCCTTTAGAAAAACGAACACTCAATTGATCTTCAGTAGCTCATAACAGTGTAACTTTTAGAGTTTCTGGCCTTTCAGCTGAGAAATAAATGGCCTATAAACAAAGACTAAATGCGTCAGAGAGATATTTTGTAAATTTGGGTTTTCACTGGGGAAGCAGCGTTGTGTAGTGGAAGGAACATAATCTTACCAGTCGAAGAGACCTTTGTTGAAATGCTGGCCCCACTGCTGTGGCTTTGGGCAAAGCCTGAACCTCTGTTTCCTCATCTAAAAATAGAAACAGAAGCCCTTCCCTTGCACAATCAACTTGAAGGATGGAAACACTACATACGAAGCTTCTAATACCACTCCTGGCCTAGAGCGCACGCTCCTTGATTGTTACCTAAATGACTTTCACAAATTCATGATATCATCATCAGAAAGAAAAAAAGAGAGATCCACTCTGATCTAGAGCACACCTAGCAGGTGAGAGTGAAAAGTGAAATGGGAAGTTGACACCACCACCCAGCCCCTTTTGGGCTCACATTGATGTGTACCAGGACACTAAAAGGCTGGCTACTGGATTTCTCAGGCTGTGTCCAAACCACTTCAGTCAGAACCAGAGCTGTGCAGAACACACTGTCAAGCTTTAAAATATTCATCTTCCCTTTCTACCCTCCCTTCCAGTGGAATGGAGAGAGTAACTGCTGATCTAGGCTCTCTCTCTCTAAACAATAAAGACAATAAAGTGACACTCAGGCAGCCACGACTCAAGCACCAACCCAAGGACACAGCCTCGTAACCCCAAATACAGCTCTGTCCATCAAGGCAGCTTCAGCAAGACCCATGCTGCCAATGGGCTCGTCCATGAATTCTGCTTCCCCGTGTTCTGTTAGTCTGGCTTCTATTCTGAAAACCTGGTGGCGACAGGAATATTTAAAAATCAGGTCTGCAAAGTGCTATCAGGTCTGAATGCCAACGACTGTTGCCATTCAAGCTTCACTTCTCGTAGAAGAGGCTGCCCGGAATGAAGATCACGACTGCAGGCCAGGCTCAATTTCAGCCTTGCTTAATGGCGCACAAGGTACTGAGGTGATAGTCGAGAGAGATGCACAGCTTTTAGGGGATAGCTCTCCAGAGAGTAAATTGTGTGCAGACAGAGGTCAGATCAGCATGGGTCATCCTTAACCAACACATGGCTATTTAAGTGAGTGCTAACCTGTGGTTTCAGCCATTGTGATTTATTGAGAAGGGTGGTGTCAATAATGCAGAGGACCTGACCACTGGCCCTTAATTCCTCTCATTTAGGACAGGCTGCTCTTCATCATAAAATAGTCATCCTGTAAATTAATGTGTTTTATTTCAAAAGTGACAAGTTGTACTGGCTTGTGCTTCCAGGCAAATTGCTCTGGATTGCCGGTTTCCCAGCCAGGCTACAAGTGTTCCAGCCCACTTGACCCCCTGGTCCAAGAGAAAATCTAAATGGGAGGCAAAGATGACAGATCTACTATCCCTACCTGGGGCCCCCCAGGCACTCCATGCATCTGCAAAGGCAGACCTGCTACAAAATAGAGGGAGCTGTGCTCAGTAACTGGGCCTCATCTGCAGCTCAGTGCTGAGCCTGGTCTTATCTACCTGGAAGCATCTCAAGTACAGGTACCTGCAGGACCCAAGGTGGCTCTTAACTTCGCTGAGACCCAAAGTCAGTTGGGCAGTGAGTGAGTCTGTGGCTTTCCTGGTTGCTCATATGGTAAAGAATTTGCCTGCAATGCAGGAGACTCAGGTTCCATCACTGGGGAAGATCCCCTGGAGAAGGGAATGTCTACCCACTCCAGTATTCTTGCCTGGAGAATTCCATGAACAGAGGCGACTGGTAGGCTACAGTCCACAGGATCACCAAGAGTCCAACACAACTGAGCAACTAATACTTTTCCCTGCTTAGCACTCAACAGTGAGTCAGGGAATGATTGGCACATGTGGCTCCCAGTTCACATTCAAACCCCCCGTGTCCCTCACCCATCGTATGTGATTGAGTTGGTGAGCAGAGCACCACCCAGCTCCAAGTCTCTGGCTCTCAGAGAGCCCCTTAAAATCTCAGAGTACATATTTTCTCATCTGTAAAATAGAGCTAACACCTGCCTCCCAGAGCTGCTGTGAGGTCCACCAGACAAGGTATCTATGGCAGCGACTGGCCAATACAGAAGTGCCTGCAAATATTAGTTGTTGCTATTACTATTACAACTTCTTAGTGTTGAAACTTTCAGCAACTCTCTATCACCAAGAGAATTAACAAAAACCCCAGCTGTCAGGACCCACCACAGCACATTCCCTCTCCCTCCTTATACCTCTCTCCTTCTCAGGATGAACCAAGTATTCCAAACATAAGTCTTTTGATTAATCTTAAAACACATGATGCCAATTCCCACCCCTTTTATTTTTGTTCGTATCATCCTGAAATAGACCTGTCTTCCTCCCAGCTCAGCCTATCTAAATTCTATCCTTTCATCACACAATAATTTGTAGAATCTACTGTGTGCTCACAAGGCTAGACACAGGACTCAGGATGGCTGCTGAAGGTCATACAGCCCCCATTAGAGGCTGTTAAGGGTGCAGGTTGGAGGTCACATGACCAAGCCTAAGCCAATGAGCATGGTTTTAAGGATTTCACCAAGTTCCAGGGGGGACGCAGTTGTACTTTTCTCCTTGGATCTCCTGCTGGAGAGGAAATGCCTGAGAACAGAGAAAGGCCAACTCAGAAACTCTTTGGCTGTCCTGATCTTCCCTTTAAACTTTCTACTTACATGAGCCCATTAATTTCCTTTTCTGGCTAGCCTGAGTTTGTTTTTTCTCATTTGAACTCAGAAGAATTGTGATCAATACCAATATGAACAGTAGCTCCATTTGAATGTGAAAAACATCTTGTTAATTACTTTACATGTGTATCTTTTAATTCACCACTTTTACAGTTGTAGATCTGCTAAGAACCAGAGAGGCTTCATAATTTTCCCAAGGTTGCACAGTAGTGCCAGTGTCAAATGCCAAGACTCCCAGCTTAATGCTCCATTACCACCATCAGTTATCAGAGCCACTGACCGAAGTGGATGGCTTTGAGGCATCGGAAGGGTTGCCTGTCTTCTAATGCCCGGTTTTCAAGAACTGCCTTAGTTGAAAGGGGCCTCATAGCAATTCTCCACAGCCCCGAGGAGTGCACTGTTACAAAGCTCACCTCCCGCTGCCCTTCACTCACCCTGGCAGCCAGGCCAGACTCATAATGAATGGCCAGTGAGAAGTACACTGAAGTCCAACATGAATCAATGAGAGCACTAATGAAATTGCTTCAAGTTCTAGAGCAGAAGGTAAGTTGAATACAGTTCAGAGATGTACAACCCTGTGCCCTTCCAAGTTCCCAGAAAAGAAAGGAAAATACACATGGGTAGGGGGTGGGGAGAACAGGTGCAAAGCAACACATACTTCTTACAATGACTTAAAACGTGTAATAATCTCTCAGACCGTTTTGTTGGAGAAAGCAGCAAAAGTGATTTTATAGATAACGGAAACTCAGTCTAGCTTTTCACCATTAGTATTTTTGGATGAAACGCTGGACATTTCAGTGTGCTATTAAAAGAGTTTCCTGAATATTATTTTATCATGACTTCAAGTTTAGAGGTTATTAGGAAGTAGAGAGTATCTGTTAAAAGCATAGGTAAAGCCACATTGCCTAAGTTTGTATCCTGGTTATACAATTTTCCAACTGTTGTGACCTTGGGCAAGTTAATTAACCTCTCTAAGCTCCATTCTCCACATCTGTAACACAAGGATAATAACAGGACCATTCTCATTTAAGTGCCAAGAGAATTAAATAAGTAAAATGCTTAGCCCTGTGCCAGTCAAAAAAAAATTAGCCCTTTTTTTGTCATTAGAAGTAATAAAATTGTTAATGTTATTTTATGTCATCAAGTATTATTTTTTTGGTAAAACAGTGATTTCGTTAGGATCTGCAGTGGCACATAGGTGGATTTATGCCATCCCTAGATGATCCCCAGGTTGCTTTATAATTTTTTTCTCTGCTTTCTATAGTTCTTTTGACTCTGCACGTTTTCAGACTATGAGCCATCACTGCTGTCAGCCTGGACATTATTTACATCCTGCTTCCGATTCACAATATAGCCAAGCTTGTGAAAATTAGGTGTGAAACAAGACTCTTATCATTAGGCTTTGCAGTAACTTTCTCGGCCACTAGAGGTCTACCTGCTATTTAGAGGTTCACTGCCCTGTTGGGCTTCCCAGAAGTGTGCTGGTGTCTCCTGACTTTCATGTTTAAACAGACCAAACCACATTAGATAGTGCAGTGATTTCCTTAACTTGGTATTCAGAGCTCTGCACAGTGGGGTTCAGATCGATATTTCTCATCTCCTAGTCCACTATTTTCCATATTCAAATCATCAGCCCCAGACAAAGCATATTCTACTGTTGCCCATATCAGCCTTGGGCCTCTTCATCTTTGAGCATTTGCACACACTCTTTGCCCCCACTGATAGTCAAATGACACCCACCACACCCACACCCACACCCACACATTCTCCAGTGGTCTTTCCATCTACCCAAATTGTTTTCATCCTTCAAAGACTCATCAAGGTACACCTGCACTTCAACTTAGTGATGTAGCCCCTCCTTTGAACTCAGTGAACTTTGGGTCTATATCAATCCTTAGCCAATGAGTCCTGGACTATTTGTGACAGATCTCAAACAATTACTTGGTACCTTGATTTAAATCAGTACACAGTCATGCTTTGCCTCTCCAATGAGCGTGTAATCTCCTAAGGCCCCAGAGGTATTTTATATTCCATATGAGTGTCCAAGAGCAATTAAAAGAAAGTCTGACCATTTAGTGAGCATCTCATATGTACCAAGCACATTGCTGGCCATTTTATAATCTTGATCACAATGCCTGTTCTGTGCTGTGCTGTGCTTAGTCGCTCAGTTGTGTCCAACTCTTTGGGACCCCATGGACTAGCCCGCCAGGCTCCTCTGTCCATGAAATTCTTCAGGCAAGAATACTGGAGTGTTGCCATGCCCTCCTCCAGGGGATCTTCCCAACCCAGAGATCAAACCTAGGTCTCCTCCATTGCAGGTGGATTCTTTACCGTCTGAGCCACCAGGGAAGCCCAAGAATACTGAAATGAGTAGCCCATCCCTTCTCCAGGGGATCTTCCTGTCCCAGGAATCGAACTGGGGTCTCCTGCATTGCAGGAGGATTCTTTACCAGCTGAGCCACCAGGGAAGCCCGATCAGCATGCCTATCAGATGGACATTTCTATTGTCTTTGTAGAAGTTGAGCCTTAAGGACATAAAATTACTTGTTCAAGACCACACTGTAGGTAAGCCAAAAGCCAGAGTTCAAAGGTATATCTGACCCCCAAAAGTCATGTATTTTTGCCCCATCAAATCACATCTATTTAGCATCGCAAGCAGTACTTCCTCAATGAATATTTCGGGCTTGCTTGAATAGTTAAGGAGCAGCTTGTGCTGAATATCTGGCAAGATCAGACCATTAACCAAGCAGTAACATGTGTCACCAGTCCTCAGTACCCCTGAGTCTCTGTGTGACAACTCAAGCAGCCCAGCAGTCCCCCAATGAGCCAAGGCTGCTTAAAGATGGAAAAGCCTTCTCTGGCTGAAGCAGCCCTGAAGACCCTACGCCCGATCCACCAGCCCACTCCAGGCTGCAAGGGCTCTAATGACCTTCTCAGATGAAAGCTGGGGAGGTGAGAGCCACAGAGAAGTGACACAAGAGCACACAAGGCAATGATCAAAGAGTACACGGAGCCTCACATGCACATTTTCCCTGCGAGGAGCTTTACAATTCCAGCAGCACTCCGGTTCGGTTAGCCATAATATTATGAAAGACGCTGCAAACAACTGGATTTCATTTCAAACAGCATAAATTAACAAATTGCACATGTGCACACAGCATCTGCTAACCTAATAATTAAGATATTACAAAAAGTCACCTAATGGCACCCAAGTCAGGATAATGGGATAATTGTTACAGTGCTTCAAAAAATTTAAAGACATATAAGCCGGTCACCCATGGAGCACACCAAACGGAAGGTTGCTTTTTCATGGTCTCTTTGAGCGCCGTGTTTGGATTAGCACGATGTGAAAGGCAGCAACTGCTGTTATGTAACTAAACCCTGCATATACAGTTGTCAGTCTGGGTAAATTTAACTCTGCAGGTTTAAGGCAGAGCTGGCTTGCCAGAGCAGAACTTAGGAAACAACAAAAATTTAAAGCCACACTGCCCTGTGGGCCACAGAGGGCTGATTAGAGAGCGGCTGGAGAAGGCCACCCTGGCCTGCCCGTGCCACGCCAGGGTACTAACTCCCTGAAATAGCTGCTTGGAAAGCAATGAGGGCTGACAAGAGCATCGTTGTTCAATTACCAAGCTGTCTGCATTTTCTCTCCCCCTACATGGCAATAAAGGCACTTAGGGGGCCTGTTATAGTTCAGAAGGAAAGGCACTGAAACCTAGCATCGGGAGAGGCTTTAATAACAGGCGGCTTTGCAGCAAAAACAAAGTAGATCCCCATCCCCAGGCAAGAGTTCCACCATGGCCATGGCATGGCCCAGGTTGAAGGGGGTGGCACTATAGCCTGGGTTCTAGGCCTGGCCCTGCGAGGCCAGCCATGGGGCTCAGAAGGAGCTAGGCCATCTCCCTGAACCGCATGTTTGTCAAATGCAAAATAAGAACGAGGGTTAACTCTCCAGGAGGCCCTTCCAAATCTATCATTTCTCCCTCTGGTTATATCGGCAGATCTTTATTCATTACAGACAAGGAATAACTCTGCAGGGAACCTCTCATTCTAAACTGGGCTGTGTCAGGTGAGGCCAAGAGAAGGACATTCACTGGGAACTGTCAAGATGTCAAAAAAGATAAATCCACTGGACCATGCTGGCAATCCTCTTCACTCCCCAGCAGAACTCATTATGAAGTGGGTTTGCCCTGGACCCCATCCAAAGAGCCTTGGTGAACTCCATCTAGACAAAGAGGTGCCCACTGATAAGAAGTTCTCCCCCTGCACAGCTCAAAATCTGATGTTGAGGGCTATGGCCAGGAAAGACCCCATGGCCACAAGACACCCCCAGCGAGTTCAAGGGAGGCTGGAGAACTGTGTCGGTTTATTTACTGTTTGTTTCACGTGGTGTGAGGGGCATATTTTACAAGGACAGAGTGGACTGGAAGAGATGCCGAAAAAACTCACAGCATGGAGAAGACTTTCCACTCTGTTTTGTAAATTCAACAGGGCCAGGGCAAGCGAAAGACTCACCTCAGGCATAAAATTTAAAGGAGGCCAAAAAACCTAGTGATCAAGATAAATAGTATTTTAATATAATACTTTAAAATTTAATGTCATGAAAAAAAAAATCATGATAAGCAACATATCAGAATAAATAAAGAGACAAGCAGTCCGGGAATAAGAGCACAGCCAGAGTCTCCTAAAAGCGTTAAGTCTAGTTTGTGTGAAATAAACCATCATAACATCTTCCCATTCCGTTTTAAATTTAGATCTAAGAAAATAGATCTAAATTTGGGCATCTGGGCAAATGACCACTCACGAATTATCCACGTTCCCGCCCCTGTCCCATGCACATCTGCATTGGCTACACATTCTGATCATGGATATTCAGGAATGAGTATGATTCTGCAGAATCATGCTAGTGGGAGATGCCAGTGAAGGGGCTCTGGCTTCTATTGCTAAGACTGGACTGTGCAAAAACCCTCAAAGACGACTCCCAGGGAAGTTTGTGTCCTGGAAGGAAATAGTCTCCAAAAAAAGGTATATTCTAAAATGACAACTCTTTAAAATAATTACTATTTAAGCATTGATAAAGCTTTGGCCTGCTTTATATTTTCCTCTAAAAGGAAAAGCTGACTCTCTCTGCAGCTGTATATTTTACTTCGGTGGAAGCATAATTCTAAGGATGCCACTCCTCACTCAAGAAACTTCCATGGCTCCCAAGTGCCTACAGACTTAAATACAAACCCCAAAGCCCAAAGTAATCAAAAGTCTTACTCTCTACACAAATTCCTATGATTCAGCTTTATTCTTTTTTCCTCTACCCACATTCCAGCAGGCCTGTCTTTTTCCCCACTCCGGTTTTCCAGCCCTCCTGCCTCTGCCGTGCCCCCTAGAATCAGAAAAGCTCTTCTTTCATCTGCCTGGTCATCTCTCCTTCTTCAAATCTGACTCATTCTTCCCATCTCAATTCTACAACTGCCTTCTCCATGAAGCCTTAGAGCTCTGCTGGGTGCTAAACTACAGGATGAATTAACTTTAGTAAGAAAGAGCTGCAAGTAGCTTTGTACTTCAGTTTAACCCCAAATTAACCAAGGTACTTAATTAACCCAAAATGCCCCACTGTCAAAGCATACTGATTCTTCCTTCTTTGCCCTCAGGAACAACACCATTGAAGGGGAGAAAAGAAAAAAAAAAGGAAAAAAATAAAGCTCTTTTTCCTCATTGATTCCTTCTAGAACAAAGGAAGTATTCAATCAATGAAAAAACAAACACATCCAACTTCTAGGAAAGATGAAATATGGAAAAAAAGATCTGTCCAGTAGTCCCAGATACAGATGCAACAGGAATATTCTCTGGGGATGCTGAAGAACACACACACACACACACACAGAAACACATACCACTCTTGGCCCGCAGGGGAGGAAAGAAAAATTCCATTTCGAGTTCTGAAGCTCAGCTGAAGCCCTCGGCTCTCCCAGGCCTGCACTGCCTGTCCCGGGTGATTTTGCTTCTGCAGCTAAGGGCCTGGTGCTCAAAGCCTGATTTTCCCTGAGCAGAGCAATTCCAAACCATCTTAGTCACACAGATAGAAGGTGAAAGTATATTCCAACCAAACTACTGGACTGAGGTTGGGTTTATCAAACCAATTACGCCAAGATGTTATGGGAAGTGGGGGGGGGGATGTAATCACATATGACAGGGATGATCAAAACTGCTTACACAGTAAATCAGGAAACTGATAACAGGCTGACAACGGCATCTACCTGACTGAGGAATTTCAGGCTCAGATTCCCCAGGCTTGTAAAACAGAAATAACAACACAGAATAAGCTGTGCGGCACTGCCGGGCACCTGGGCACCTTTGGGGCGAGGCTGGGAGGTGAGGGAGAACCTGGTGCTGGCAGTGGGAATGGGCAAAGCAGCCCTTCTGAAACCACCTCCCAGACCATGGTTTGCAGGAAGCAATTTCTCATTGCACTATTCAAAAACATCTTAATGGGTCCTGACCTTGGACACCACAGAAATACAGCACTGAGTCAGGGGACTCTTTGGGGAGCCGGAAAGAGACAGACTGAAGGCAAAGTTATCCATTGCAGTCGAAGACTGGTGACTGCCGAGCGCTACCCGGCAGAAGGCAGGGAGAAGAGTCACTAAGCAAGGTTTCCCGCCTAAGCTGACTTACTGAGGAATGGCCTAGAAAGCTATGTAGGCCTTCTCAATGGATGGACGCGTCCTACACACTGAGAAGGTCTCTCTCCTTTGGGGACCCCGCCTCTCAGGTGTCCAGAGAGCCATCCAGGGTAGGCAGGCTGTGGAGAGCGGGGTCACTGGGCATCCCAAATAGGAATAAATTAACTTTGGGGAACACAGAGTCACTGCAGGATCTGCGGGGCCCAGAGCAAAAGCCAATTGCAGGAGATACCTAATGAATCACTGACAGGACACCAAAATAGAGGCCCTAAATAAAGCAGCTGACCTGAAAAGGAAATAAACACCTGCATTTTAAAGGAGGGGGTCGTACTCTGTGCATCACCCAGCTTTGTTTTCCGTTCACAGTGTGGTGTCTTAAAACACCCTAACAAGTTTGGCTGACTCGGGGCACCAGCTTAAACTTTATCAAGGCCTTCGACAGCCGTGATTTGCATTAAGTTCAATGCCGTCCTTTTGGCAGTTGATGCACTTAATTGAGTGAAAAAAGCTGTCAGTCTAAAGCCCCAGTCCCAAGGTAAATTCACTCTGAACTAACCATCTGCCAGGGCTTCTCCCAGGGTAGTCAACACTTATCATCCAGAGGACTAGATTCACTTCCTCATAATTAGATCATTCCTGAATTAAATTGACGGTCCCAGGGGAAAAAAAAAAAAAAAAACACAATGCAAAGTATGTTTTGAGACCAGAAAGGAGAAACTGGCTGGTTTTAACAAACGCAAGAAGCTACATATTTTTTCACAGCGATAGAGAGGCACAATAAACGATTTTTCTAAATAAGGCTTCATAACAATTATTATCTTCCATGCCACCCTCGTCATTTACATTCGGGTTTTTGTTTTGGAAGCTGAGGCATTTTCTTGCAAGCACCAAGCGCAAACTCAAAAGATGGGTAGCTATTGTCTTCAGACCCAGGTGCCCAAGCAAGGTCAGACCAGGTTGACCAATCTTATTAAATGTTATGAATGTCAAAGTCTCAGTGAATTTGTTGGCACATCCACGAACCTGCTACTTCTCCAAAATAAAGGGAAAGAATTATCGACTTTTTAAAAAAATACATATACCCCACAGTAGCCACGGTGGCTGGAAAAGCTCAGGGAAGAGGCAGATAAAATAACTCACTAAGTGATAAATCTGGAACCAGGCCCCCAAAATAATGCAATCATGCTGCAAGCCAAAAAGAAAAAAGGAGGTAAAGAGACGAATTGAGCGGGTAGGATTCTGAAGGTTTCTCTGTAAACATGATTTCATTCTCTGCCAGTAATTGGGTGATTTGCCTCTAGTCAGATTCAGTCCTCTGGGTACTTCACTGCACAAGGTTTTTCAAACCTTGCATATTAACTCAAAATTTTCCAGGAAATACTTCTGAATTAACGAAAGTATTTAGTAATTCTTTTGTTCTTCAGAAGTTTGCACAGCACTTGGTTATCCTTACATCTTTGATGAGACCGAGACAGAAAATAGTGAACCACTGTCTCACAAGGCCTTCTCCAGCCACGGACCAGGAAAGATTAATGTAACTCAAAATAGAATGAGACCAACTCATTTTTGCCTGAATATCCAGATTAGACATTTTAGGGCCCACTTTTGTAGAGAAGTGATACGAGAGGGAAGAGAAAGGAAGATGGACAGAAGCAGAGAAAGGTCCTCAAAACATCACAGACTAAATAGAACCTGAGAGATTACCTTACATAATATTTCTACTACTTGCCTGATTTTAACAGCCACCCGAAGCATGCGATAAACACACAGGGTTTTTAGACCCTCCTCCTAAAGATTTAGATTCAGGAGGTCTGGGCTAGGTCTCAATAATCTGTTGTTTGGCAAGTTTACCAGAGATTAAATCTTTGGGTAAGACACAGAGGCCAGAGCCAGATAAGCAATGGCATCATGATCCACTGATGGCCTGGGTTGTCGGGGGACACATGCTCTGTATACACATACCCTGGGGAAGGGGCAGAAGCCCGGGTCCTAACACCCTCACAAGGACAGGAGCTGTCACCTTGTGTCCATGATAGAACAAAAGCTAGAACTGAGATCTCTACCAAAACAGAGATCCATAAAAAGCTTCCCACTCTTGAAATAAGCACTATAAGAACTCTACCCCTGATGCAGGCAAGTGAAAAAGAAACTTGCCACCTACTGAGAATTCCAGGTGGGTAACAAAAAAAAGTCTCCTATAAAAAGTTGTAAATCTTACACCAATGCAATATGCAAATGTATCCAGGTTCTGAATTTATACTACTCTTGCGCTGTTAAGATAGGAACACTTCTATAGCTCCATATATTCAGGACTCACTGATGAAAAATTCTGATTGAAGATGAATTTGCAATCAACAAGTACATAAGGAAAAAATCTATTATACATAAGACACAAATTTAAAAAATTAGCACCATATGAACTTAATAGAATGTTATAGCAGGTTCCAGAAAATAAGTAACTCTGAATTTACCAGAGGTTAAAAAAATAAGAAAGAGGATAAATAATGAAGCGACAGGCCACTATGGCAAAAAATAGACAAATTTTAAAAACATTTCCACAAGGGACAGATATTAGTCATTTAAAATTAAAAACTCAAAGAATGTGAGACAAAAAGATGTGTTTGGTATGTCTGGTATGTTTCCATTCATACAAAACTCAGTACAAGCAAAACTGATCTATGATGATGAAAGTTGAAAGAACGTTGAGCCTTGCAGAGTATTGTATTGCCTGAGAAGCTGTTCAAGGGAGCAGGCGATGCACTCTATCCTGACCCGGATGATGGTTACATGAGAATATTCACAGGTGATACTATAATTACTTCCTTATATGCATATTAAACAACCACATTCAACGGGCAGTGTAGACACAAACTGAACACAAAAGATAAGCGAACTCAAAGAAAAAAAGCAAGGAGACAGCCCAGAACATTGAACAGAGAGAAACAGAGATAAGAGATGAGAGAGACAAGAAACAGAAGATAAAACGAGATTTCACACACATCTGAAATGAGTTTCAGAAAGAGAGGAAAGAGACAAAGTCTGAGAATTTTCCTGAAGGGAAGGAAAGAATTATCAGAATGAATAAGCACACCAAATCCTGAGCAGAATGAATTTATGAATCCATGCCTAAACATATCATAGTGACCCTGCTGAACAGCAAAGACAGAGAAAATCTTAATAGCAACCAGTAAGACAAATTACCTATATAGGAGCAACAATTTGACTGACAGCCAATATATCCTCCACACAATAGGTGCCTCCTGCTGCTGCTGCTACTGCTGCTAAGTTGCTTTAGTCGTGTCCGACTCTGTGCGCCCCCACAGACGGCAGCCCACCAGGCTCCCTCGTCCCTGGGATTCTCCCAGCAAGGTGCCTCGTACGGTTGGTCAAAGGCTACTGCTAAGTTGTTGACAACATGGAAAATGTATTTTGTTTGAAATGACTGCCAGCGAGAACATTTTTCTCGCTAAGAACATTTCATGTTAAATGCATCCTTCATTCACTTCTTCAACAGGTTTTTACTGAGCACCTCCTATGTGCCATCCTGGTCAAGGAACTTCCCTGTTCTCTAAAAGCTCAAAACTCTGGATTCAGGTGAGTGATAAATGCTTTGACAGAAGAAATACAGGTGCTCTAAAAGGACAAGGAAGTATATCTAACCCAGAGGAGAGAAGTCAGGGAAAGCTTCCAGGAAGAAGCACATCCAAGCTGAGATCTATCAGATGAATAGGATTAACAAGGGAGGACATTAAACTCTGTGAGAACAAGGGCAGACTGCCCACAATGTTGTTTCCCTAGGATTCAGAATAGTACCTGGCATCCAGAAGGGTCTCTTTAATTACTTATTGAACAAATGAATGAGTGGGCAAATCCATAGAGTGGCCAGAATACAGGTATAAAGGAAAGAAGGCGGAGGCAAGGAAACACTGCATGTTTGAGCCCTCAAGTTCAGTAGGGCTAGAGAACAGAGTATGGAGGTAAGTGTGGGGAGAATGGGATGATGGGGAGACAGGTGCAAGATGAGCTCGAAAGCTAGACGGGAACCCTTTTAGGATATGTAAAGGGTTTGGATTTTATTTTAAGAGCAATAGGAATTCAAGGAAAGGTTTTAAGCAAGGGAGTGGTATATTAGATTTGCATTTGCAAAATCACTCAGGTCCTAGTGTCAATGTCAGGGAAGTTAGCACTGTTCTATAAGGAGAAAGAATATTTCCTCACCAGCAATATGAGGAACAGCTTTCAGATTTCCACCCAAAAGAGCTTGAGAGAGAAGAAGGGAGGGAAGGAGAGAAAGGGAAGAAGGAAGGCAGGGGAGAGGGGCAGTGAGGTGGAGCGGGAAGAGAAAGAAGAAGAGACCCAGAGACTGTGCGTGAACAGGTCTAAGAAATAAACATAAAATCCTGGCTATCCGCATCCTGCAGTGGGTGTGTTTTCCAATCAGCCCTGAGACTTATGGCAGAGATAAAATAGGAAAAGAATACGTCCCCATCTCCAGCGGAACATTCTGTTCAGGCTTTTCAATCTAAAAACTTCAATGTGCCGGTCGGCACCGATGCTGTTCTCATGTTGTTTGCCCTGCACTGGGCCAAACTCTGCCCCAAAATACCAACGTGTCACATGTGAGCCCAGGCAAGTCTTACTAACTTTATGAAGTCTGGGTTTTTCCCCTTCTTGCAAAAGCAGTGAACCAAAGAAGGGTCCATGGTAATAATTATGATTTTCCTTGTACAAACAGCTTCCACAACAGGGGCGGCAAGCCCACAAGAGCCTGGCTGAATAAAACCATGCCCCAGCCAATGCCAAGTTCAGCATCTTCTCTGCTGGCAGCTCCTGTTGGGATTGCAAAGCGCTGAAGGAGCAGGGGAGATTCTGAGGATGTGTTCACAGGCCCTGGCACGTGGTACACTCAGCATCTTTAATATTCACAGCCCACGGCACATGCGGCTGCCAAGCCACAATCAGGTTGCTCACAACAATCCGTTAAAGTTACTTGTCAGGATCGCAAGCAGGAATTCCTCCATCAAGATCGGGGCTTCATTCCTTCCAGTCAGCCGGAAGTCAGCCAGGACAGTGAGGAAGAGTTAAATTGCAAGGAGTTCTCTGGGAGGACCACCTTGGGCCTGGGAAGGGCAACAGGATACTAAGAATGAAAGGAAAACCTGCAACCACAAGGATGAAGAAGCTGCCACAGGAACAAACAGCCAGAGGGCAAGAGAGAGTAAAGAGCCATTTCTAGGGGCAGCTGTGATCAGCTGACTTGGCTGAACACTGCACACCTCCAAGGAGCTCTGCCTGCCCAGACTGCAACCTCCTGCTTTTGCAGATGGAGAGGAACATAAACAGAGATGGAGAGGGCCCCAGGGTCCCAGGGCTGCTGTCTAGACACACTTATCACAGTCAGGGGAAAAGGAGGTGAGCTGTGGTAGGCAGAGTCCACATTCTGGGCTCTGACTAAGCCACTGGCAGAGGCCTCAGTCTTCTCATCTGCAAGATGGGGGATCATAATACTTGTCTCTGAGGAAGTCAGAGAGAAGTTTAAGGGCTGAGCTCAATATACCCAGGGCCTGCTCATCCTCAGGAAAGTCTGGAAGCACCCAGCCCTGGGCAGGCTTCTCTGCCCACACAGCTACCACAGCTCAGACTCGGCACAAGGGGAGTTCTAAGGTCTACTAAAGGATGTCCTGGTTTATCTTTCTCAGCACCAACCTACCATATGAATTCAACCAAAGCAAAGCTTTCCCAGGACCCAAGAGGCAGGGTGTGATGCTCTAAACATACTTCCACCACTGGGAATAGTAAACAGTCTAACATCTAAATTCCAAAAGATATTACTGATACTGTTTATAATTAGCATGCTAAATAAAACAGAATCAGGCTGCTGGCTTTCAGAGGCTGAGCAGTGTTATGCAGGTGGAAGAATATATGTGTGTGTGAATCTATGTGTGTGTATATACACACATATGTATATGCACATATGTGTATATATATGTGCATATATACACATGCACATGTGTGTACACAAATGTACACATACTACTCATGGGTCCAGCTTCTGAAATTTAGACTAGAGTATGGCTACAAAACACACTGATCCCGTGGAAGTGAGAAGGGCAAAGGGAGTAGCCTTCCCCTTCATCCTCCATGACGCACTGGCCAAAGATGGATTCCATGAAATTGAATGGACCTGGGAACAGCTAAAGATGGAAATATAGATTAACCACTTTTCAAGAGCTAAACTCCAAACTGGAGAATCATTTAAGAAGCATCCAGAATACTAAGTTGCTTACCCTTCATTAGCTAGAGGTTACCAAATGGCCTACACATCCCATCTTCACTCACAACACAAAAAGAACACCAAATTTCGAAATCTCTAGAGCTGTCTAGCCTATGGTGTTTTTTTCCTCAAAACTAAGAGCCTGAATGCTGAACTCAAGCATCTTCTCATCCTATCTACCTTTCCTTCGCAATTATCCTTAGTTGTCTTTGTGATTCAGAGCTAAAGAATAAAGCACGAATTTCTCTGCAAGTGTTTCCCTCTCTGGATTTGTGGCTCATAATAATTCTGATGATTTTCAGAGAAAAATGTTGAAAGTGACATACTGGCCAGTGTTCTTACCTCTTGTTTCCAAGTATTTCATCACCCTGCATGTAAAACAACAAGCAGACTGTCGTTGGGAAAGCTTTTGAGTCAAGTTCCCTAATGGGACACCGTACATTTATATTAGTTGTACCACAAAGAAGGGTCGAGTGCTTTCCACTTACCGATAGTTACTATGTGGTTGTTTAATCACAGTGGACCCAGCAGCATCAGTCCACTGACTTGGAAGATTTTAAGGGGTTTAAAACACAAAATTCTGGCCTCTTCCACTAAAGAAGACATGAGATACAGAATTAGTATTTTGCTAAGAGAGATCTGTTAGCTCCCTATACAGAGCAGGCTACACTGAGAATGCACAGTGAGAATATGTGTTCCACAGGACAAAAACGGAAGAAAAAGTAAACTGCCAACTGATGAATGGATAACAAAATGTGGTATATCCATACAATGAAATAGGATTCAGCAAGAAAAAGGACCCAGATACCAACATCTCCTACAACAGAGATGAACTCCAAAACCATGATACTAAGTAAAGTAAGTCAGACACAAATTACCACATAGTATATGACTGCATTTAAATAAACATCCAGAAAAAACAAACTCTAGAGTAGAAGATGTGCTTTGAGTCAAAGGTCAACATTTTGGGAAATGTAGAGAATATTGGACAACCTATGAATTAGTTATCCTCTGCTTGCTTCAGTGCTTGTATATTTCATTTTCTCATCTTCTCAATATTTGTTTGTATGTGAAACCTATGCCTGTGTATGACCTTCAGATGGAAGATTCTTTCCTAACCCAAGAGAGTCACAGATGTGTGTTTTAGAAGCTGAATCCACTCTAAAGTTCTCACTGCTTCAGTACCACTAACAGCAAACATCCTAATTCAGACCTAGCCACAGGGACTTGTCTTTCTAATAGAAATGTAAAACAGATCTTTATTTGCCACAAAATTAAAATGTGATCCAATTATGCAGAATAGGAAGGGACTTATTGTTGAATTACATTAAAAAAATCACCCACACTAATTTAAAACAATGATGCCACAGCTTTAATTACTACTGTAGCTTTCAAACAGTACAGGAATAGGACGAGACACAGTCTATGATAAAACATACACAGAAAAATAGGATTCTGTTTAAACAAACAAATAAGCAAGTTAAGAATTTTAAACAACTTTTGGAGACAAATTGACAACCCTGGAAATTATTAGAAAGCTTTAAGTGTCAACCAATATTACAGACTATAGGTATGTGCCCCCCTCCCCCAAATTCATGTGTTAAAGCCATAACTGCTGCTCCCTGTGATGATGTTAGGAGTGAGATCTCTGGGAGGTAATCAAGTTTAGATCAGGTTATGTGGGTGGCATCCTCAATGGGGTTAGCATCCTTATAAGAAAAGGAAGAGACACCAGAACTTTCTCTCTCCATCATGTGAGGATACTGTAAAAAGATGCCCCTCTATAATCTAGGAAGAGGGCCCTCATTAAGAACCAACTCTGCCAGCACCTGGGTCTGAACTTCCTAGCCCCAGAACCACGAGAAAATAAACATGGTATAAGCCACCCAGTCTACAGCATTTTGTCACTGTAGCCTGGACTAAGACCACCAAATACTTCCTTTACAGCTGTGCAGACCTCTGTACAATTCACTACAGTGATCAAGGTGATTACACAACACCCCTTTCTCAGGAACTCGATCAGAGGTTAGTTATCCATGTGCATTAAAGTACGTGAGAAAATATTTAGCCTTCCTAAATTTGCATTTTGCAAGGGGCTATTCTTGCAGTGACTTACTTATACATTTATAGCCTATCTCCCAATGCTTTCGCCTTGGCATAAAGTAAAAATTAAAATAGAACTGCATATTTAGCTCAACTTCCCTGTCACAGAACCAGTCCTTAACTTTCTAAAATGTATGACTTTAGCTTTAAAACAATGCCCATCTCCAAACTACTTCACTTTTCAGTTGTCTGTATTCACTGGGGGCAGCTGGATGGATGTGCCCAGGATGCTGGGGGTTCCCCCAGGAGGCAGGTATCTCCTCTGAAAATCCAGGTGAAAATATGCAGTTAATGAGGAGGGACAGAACTGTGCTGACCAGTATGAGTGGAAGCTCAGAATTTAAATATACCAATGACCTCAGGCTCAAGAAGGCTCCAAATTGGCCCAAGGGATCAAACTTGTCCAGCCAGTCTTTGTCTAACAAAGCCCCAAAGTCTTCCCCATTCCACCTGACTGACCCAGGCGATACCTAAAGTAGAAAGAAAAATTCCAAAACTGAAGGCAGTACTTGTACAAGGAGGTCTGTGAGCCCTAAAGCAGAGAATCTTTGGGGAAGGAACAATATTCTTTAATTACAGAGCCTAATCCCATACCTGTGACAACAGAAGCAAATAAAATAACCTCAAACCGTACAATCTCTAAACTATCAAAGCCTATATACATCCTAATTTTCTCAGGTGACACAGTTTACCTAATCTGTGAAAGAAAAAGACAGAACTGGGAACAATAGAAATATGTAAGGTGGGCTAAAGTTATGGATATCTTGTTATTTGAGGAAAAAATAAAAGTAAATGGAATAAAATGAACTCTCTGAAATCTTGAGTAATAAAGCAGAAAGATTACACCACTCTAAGACAACTAGGTTTATGGTCATAAAGATTTCCTCTGAGCCATTTCTTCTCAGGATGCTTATAGAGCCTCAACTGTTTACAACCTGACATTGGACCCTTTCAGCAACCTTTTTGGCACCAAATTGTAGAAGACAATTCTTCTAAGGACCAGGGTGGGGCGGGG
>NW_011494718.1:11004688-11020904 GCF_000754665.1 Bison bison bison
GGGGGTGGGGGGGGGTGTGTGGTTTGGAGATGATTCAAGCACATTACATTTATTTGCACTTTATTTCTATTATTATTACATCAGCTCTATCTCAGATCATCAGGCATTAGATCCCAGAGGTTGGGTACCCCTGCTTTAAAACATAATCCAACCTTATGCTTCTTCAGCAGGAGCCGTAACTCTCTTCCTGTATCTCTGCACAGAAAGGCCATGGCCCTCAGCTTCCCCTGGCTCTTGGGATGGTGGCCAAGTGAAAAGTCAAGCTGGAGAACTCCCCAAGGTGGGTCTCAGGTAACCGGCTGGTTAGATTTTATCTTGCGTGGGTGAGCTAGCCTCACTAAGCCAAGGAGGCACTTGGCTTGGGCTGAGAATGATTTCTGTTTAGGTTTCTTCAGGCCTTGATTCTAAACAGCCGGAAGAAAGGCTCCGCTGTCTCGAAGGGCACCTTTCAAGAGAAACCAAAATAGGACGCTTGCTGAACAAAAGGGGACTGTTTGGCCACCAACGTGCTGAACGGGGTCTGCCCGTAGAACTGGAAGGGCTTTCTTGCAAAGTTAAAAAGACTGAGAAGAAAACAGCAGCAAGAAAAGATTCATCCAAGAAATCACCCACTCCAAACCTTCCTTCCCCCACATAAGTGCCAACGGATAAAATTTAAACCTCTTTGAAGAAAAGTCCAGCCAGAGCTCAGCTTTCAGGTCTTAGAAGGCACCAGCGTCCCAAGGCCTCCCCACTGTCAGATCAAACACACACAAAACAGTTCCTGATACAGGCTTGGTTTCCCCCATACCATACAAAACAGGCTTTTGTGTTAATCTACTTACTGCACGGTGGGGAAAGGACTCTAATTTCACAGCTCGGAGATAACACAAATAATTCATATGACATATTAGCGGAGTATCTGTGGGGAAAGTGTTTAGTTAGAGCTCATTGAAAACAATAGGAGCTTGGCCACCACGTCAGAAGGTGAAGAGAGGGTCCTTCCAGCAGGCTAAGCCCCCTCCTGTCGCACACCTTGGAGTTGTTCCAAGTCAATGGGGCTCCCTAATTACACAGCACTTCTTTATTCTTTAGTCTGTCCATGGTCTGGGACATTATCAACTTCTTTCCAGGGCCTTCAGAGGCCACTGAATACATGAAAGGCCCCTGCAAACTAAGTGCCATCAGTGTGCAGACCAGCAATTCCATTAGAATCATCAACATTGTCTCCACCTCCTTACCAACAAACTACTTGTGTTGTGCATTTCTCTGTCTCTTAATGGTAAACTTAAAAATAAAAAATATTCCCTTATCTTCCCTTGTTTCCCATGGCTAGACCCATCCTTTGAAGATCTCATGTTCTTTCTCAAGACCTTCTTTCAAGTTTTTCTCCCATGAAGTCTTTCTCCCAGGGCAGTGTGGAGACCTCTTCACAGCGATTATTCATTCTATTTCTCCCAACCTTGAGGTTCTGCCAAGCATGAGGCAGATTCCCTTTAGAGACAGGATAAATCAATCCTGGGCTGTGCAGAAAGTTTTTAAAAGGTGGGGGTAAAGGGCAACAACTCTACAATCATCAGTTAGACATGATGGGAAGGAGACCACCACCCAAGCAGATAAAACTCAAATGCAATCTGGAGCATCGATATGCTTTAAAACCTCACTCTGAATTAAAGACATTCTTGGTTTGGGGTGTGTGTGTGTGTGTGTGTGTGTGCGCGCGTGCGTGCATGCCTTGTATAGAATTTCTGAATCTAAAGCCAGTTTTTTATGATACTTTTCTCTGTCACTGTACCAATTCCTCCTCTTTACTTTCTCAGCCATACCCACCTGAACCTTAGGTGTATTTTCTCAGTATTGCATTTCAAAATCCAGCAACAAAACCTGATATAAAAATTTCACCTTCAAAAATGCTGCTTCATAACATCTCCACCCCAGCTATCCCTCCTGGTTAAATGATTGTTTGTCTCTTTAATTCCACAGCTGACATGCTGTCTCATACTCTCTGCCAGACCCACATTTCCAGCTGCCCAGAAGACACGTCCCCAGCACCTCCAACTCAGCCCATCCAAAATGGAACCCCTGTCGTCAAGCCATCCCAGCCAATAATCACACCCAACTCTGGGGTGACTCGCTGCTGTCACTACTTCTATCATGCACCTCCAATTTCACCTCTGAGCCCCATTCCAGCCCCAGCCTGCAGTATGTCTCTCCAGAATCACCACGGACATCCCCTGACTTGGCTCCTTCTCACCATCAATCCTCCACCCCAACTTCAACATACTTAGGCTTAAGTACTCTGTGTGTGTGTGTTCAGTCTCTCAGTCATGTCCAACCCTTTGCGACCCCATGGACTGTGGCCCACAAGGCTCCATCCATGGGATTTTCCAGGCAAGAATACTGGAGTGGGTACCCATTCCCTTCTCCTGGGGATCTTCTTGATCCAGGGATCGAACCCGAGTCTCCTGCATCGTCAGGCGGATTCTTTACAGACTGAGCCACTAGGGAAGCCCTTAACTACTCTATCAAAAAGAAACAAGGTATTTTTCACTTGCTCAAAATTTTGCCCCAGAAAAAGGTCCAAAAAGCTTAGCTGGGTCCCTGCCTTCTTTCTCCATCTTCATCTCCTGGTCCTTTCTTCGGCAAGGCTCAACTGCACTCATCAACCTAAACGTCTCATGAACCTGCACTTCATGAAACTTGGCCTCAAACACCTGCTCACTTTTTGCCCTCTGGCCAAATCACTCGCCATTTTTCAAAAAATTAGGCAGATGAACCCAGTGAGCTTCCCCTGATTCCTTTTGAAGTCTTTTTGCCCTCTTATGTGCATTATAATTTTTTTTAAATATTATAGCCCTCTCCATATTTTTTTTTTAAATTACTAGTTAATGTGTCTTTTCTGTTCATCAATTCCTTTCATTCAACTCTGTACCTCCACTGACCAAGAGGGGATCTGGCACATAGTAAGTGCTCAATTAATACCTGATGCATCAGTGAAAGAAGGCAATTTACTGCATCACCTTTAAACATCTGAAGCTTTCGAAGAATATCAGATTTTCTTGTCTCATCCCTGTTGTGCCTTGGCTGGCTCATTTTTCACATATTGATTCTAAACTGTACCGTCACTAGCATCCTGAAGGCATTCACTGAATGCCCAAATAAGAGACAGAGATGTACAGAAGACTCAAGACAGTCTACAACACTGCCCTCCAGGAACTGAGACCAAAGAGAAGATAAACTGAGCTGATGCAGCAAAATGTGACTTCAATAAAGGCTGTAACTAATTAACGCTAAAACCAGAGTGTGTTTGCTACTGAGAAATAGTAATGGACAAGACCAATTAATACCAACATGTTGTCAAACACCATGGTAATTTTCATTGTAATATTTTATTGGGAACAATATGATACTGATTTTTTTTTACCAAAATCTGCAATAAACTTTCTTTACTATTTTCTTAATCCAGATGCCAGCCATGGATGCTGTGTACTTTCTCCTCAAATGTTCATGGAGTTTAAAAATCAACAGGGTTGATCTGAGATACAGAAAATGCTCAGTTGTTTATGAAGAAAATTTGCTTTTGATATTTTTGATTGTCAGAGTAAGCATTATATAATGAAAGGTAAATATATCTTAAACTATATAAAATCTCAGATTTCCTGGTGGCTCAGACAGTAAAGAATCTGCCTGCAAATGCAGGAGACCTGGGTTCAGTCCCTGAGTCAGGTAGATCCCTTTGAGAAGGGAATGACTACCCACTCCAGTATTCTTGCCTGTAGAATTCCATGGACAAAGGAGCCTGGTGGGCTACAGTCCATTGGGTCGCAGAGTTGGACACAACTGAAGCGACTGAGCATGCTCACATAAAATCTCAACTCTTCGGATGAGGGGTTTCTGGGGTTTCAGATCACCAGGTCGGGGTGCTGACTGACAATGCTACTGATGTACAACAATGGAGTGAGGGCAGGTGAGAAATGCAGAGCACCATCAAAATCCCTTCCAGATGGCCTCTGCACGAAAACATGGAAAGGAGGTAATGGAGTCAGAAACTGAGTCCAGAGATGAACCAAGTAAGTCTTCAGGACCTCCCTGGACAAGGTTGGAAATCCATGTTCATTTACTGCCAAACTTGCCCGGTGATGCCAATCCTCCTGCAGGTTCAGGGCTAAAGTCCCTGGAACCAAAGTGAAGAGTAATTCACATGCCCCACTGGGAGCAGCCATATCTGAGGCTGCCTTCACACATCCCATTTCTGCTCAAGGGTTAGCTTATGACTTAAGGCATAAAAATATGTCTTTATCTTTCTGCTGTGGCAGAAGCTGTTTGGCCAGTGTTCCTTCTTGGGAGATGAATGACAGAATAAAATGACCGCAGTTCTGGGTCCTTAATGCTTTTTCCCCAACTTGAGACATGTCCATTAATAGAGGCTCTCAGACATGATAATAAGGATGAAAAGGCTGAAACGAATACACGAAGCCTTGTTTTCAAATGCTATCCTTGATACTATAATTGACTTGGTCAGCCATAACTGATACCTGTCCCCAGGCAAACCAACCAAGTTGTTAAAAAGGCAACACAAGCAAGCACTTTAATGCTAATCACGCATTTTCTTTTTGATCTGCCTGACTGGTACAATATGTATATGCCTGTGTGTGTATATGCGTATGAAAATATGTGTATATTTGAAGATATAAAAACTTACTTTTTCACTGAACAGCAGTTTATTTTCATTCCCTGACTGTTCAGTATTATAGGATTGGGGCTTCTCTGCTAGAGTCTGCTTCTTAAAGACCAGCTACTCTAAGTCTGTATGTGTGTATCACCCACACCATCACAATACAGATTAGACAAAATAGATGCTTAATGGTGTAATTCACTTTACAATAGCACTATTATTACAGCATTACTCTATTTTCATTACTACTGCACATTAGAATCAGCTTCCAACATGTTTGAGTGAAGAAATAAAACAACCTAATCACTGTGCCAATTAATTCTGTAAAAGTCATGTAGTATATCAAAATGAAAACATTTTCACAGCATCCCAGGAAGACAGGATTCCATGCCTGACTCACTTCCTCTAGCTTCCTACGCTTCTGCCCCACCACACTTTGACCTAGCCTAGTCCAATTACAAGCCAAAAATCAATCAAAGACCCTTAGCAAGCTTAATTGATTCTCTAAGAAAGAATATTATAATCCATCAGCACACCCTCATCTTGTGCTAACATTATTTTCCCAGATTTACCCAACGTCATTGTAGTCCCAATAACTACTCTTTCTCACGCTGTTCTCTCATCAGCTCAAATACTGTAACAGCAGAGTGATTTCAAGCAGGTTGTGAGTCTCAGAGAGTATTGCTTGCAAAGTGCATGTAAATTATTGGATTACATTACAAGTGAAAGACTCAGCAGTGGGTCACCATAGTGGAGCATTAATGTAGAGCAAGTTGAATGGGAACCCTTGCAGACAGGCTTCTCCAATGTGATTTTTTGGCAGGGAGGAGAAAGTGACTACGGGGGAAGGGAGGGCAGGCAAAGATGGGGTGCTGAGAAATGAGACATGAGAGAACACCGAGCACAGTAGGGTGGAGGGTGCTCCCCCAGCCTCGATGGTTGGAGGGGGCAGCCAGCAGTACTACGGGAATAGGGAGGACAAAGGGGAGGGGAGCAGGCAGAAGTGGGACTCTCCTCTTGTTCAGTTGCAGGTATGGCGTATAACCTCTGGGAAACCCAACAAGTGGCTGATGGGCTTGAACTTATGTGATTCATCCGAACTTGGCAGGATCTAGCCTATGGCAGATGAACTGAGGGACTGGCATAGGATCCAGTCCAGGAGAGAGAACTGGTAGTTAAATGAAAGGCCCTTGATGTCCTGGAACTCATTAATTTCACAGAGCAACCAATCAGAAACAGGAAGCAAAAGGGGCTGCAGACCTGAGGAGATGGGGAGAGGTAGGTGGAGGGGCCCTGCTTCTGGATGTGCTTCACCATCACCACCGTCACCAGAGTGACACTGGATGTGTGCCAGGCATCACGCCAGAAGCTGTATGGGCATCCTCACAGGTGAGCTTCTCAAGCACCTTGGGAAGCCAGCATGATTAACATCCCCAGTTTTCAGGTGACATAAGGAAAAGACTGAGTGGTGAATGAACTTACCAAAGGTCACACAGTTAGCACACCTGGGCCCCACTCCCAGCAGGCTTGTAACAACCACGTAAGCTGTTCATCATGGTCTGAGCTGCTCAAGACTGGAGCAGGCCTGGGCCTGCCACAACAGAGGGCAGGATTGGTGGACCCAAGAGAGACAGAAGTGGGACAAACTAGGGTGGCTGGGTCCAAACCCAAGACCCAGTTGGAGGTAGGAGCAAGTAGAAGCTGTGATTACAGAGCTGAATATTCTAAGAAGTGCAGACCTGAATATTCTGAGATGACAAAGAGCTCTCCAGGGCAATGTTGGAGACAATCTGTACAATTGATGAACACCTACTTTTTGCAAGGCGTTGAGCTGTGAAGGAATACATCATGGAGCTCATCTTCTTGCGAGGACCTGACTCTTGCCCAGGAAATAATACTAGAAGACAATGTAAAGAAACCTGGACAGGAAGAAGTGACATGTTGATTGAGTGAGCAAGGTCATCCATGTGTCTGAACACTGTAAAAGAGAACTACAAGAGGGAGAGCGTGAGTCTTATCAGGAGCTAGAATGACTGTAGGATCTCAGGAAGCAAGGAGATTGGACCAAAAGTGGGAACTCAGATGGGGAAGAGGAGGAGGGCCTGTACTAGTGAGAAAAGAAAGTGAAAGTGTTAGTTCCTCAGTTGTGTCTGCCTCTTTGCAACCCCATGGATTGTAGTCCACCGGGCTCCTCTGTCCATGAGATTCTCCAGGCAAAAAAACTGGAATGGGTTGCCATTCCCTTCTCCAGGGGATCTTCCCAACCCAGGAATCAAACCTGGCTCTCCTGCAACGCTGGCAGATTCTTTAGCCCTAGCCCATACTAGGAATAGAGAGAGATAAAAGAGGCTGAGGTCAAGACAGATGTGGAAGAGAAACCTTAGAAATCTTTGGTCAAAGGAGACCCAGACAAAGGGCTACACCAAGATGTCACGAGGAAAACTTAAGATCAAGCAAGGCAGGGATTCTGAGTTCCCTAGTCTATTGCTTTCTTCCCAGAGCTTACTTAGCACAGTGCCTGGCACAGAGAAGGTGCTCGGTAAAGTTTTGTTGATTGAAAGAATACCACCCTCGTGCCTGTACACAGTGATGACAAACTGCAAGCAAAGGGATTCCCAGAATCTATATGCTGAACCAGACTAGACAGATGCGTGTCTAAATGAAATAGGATGTTAATGAGCATGTTCTAAAAGGGCATAAAGATCCTGAATGATTACAAATAACAAGTATTTACCTTATTTTCCCTCCCTCAACTCTTCCTTGAAATTATAATAAAGTAACACTTGGAGTCCCACATCAGTAACTATGGAAAAACCTCCCTCCCTCCTTCCTTCCCTCCCTTCTTCCCTCCCAGTCAGGCCATGGCCCACAGAAAGGCTGCTTCAGCCTCATGCCAAGGATACGGGTTTTCAACTTCATGGAGCCACCCATATAGACGGTGAAACCAATCTGGTGGCTCACGACTTGTATTTTGTCTTTAAATAATAGAGGAAAAATAACAGAGCATTGCAGGTAATGGATAATTTATATGCAAAGTTTATTGATGTGTGTGATATATCTGTGTACTGGATTTCAATATATTGCGTTTTTCTCATAATAAACACATGAAGGACACTGCACTAGAAGGGCAAGAAATTCCAATATGAGGACACTTGTTTTCATATCCAAGCTGAATGACCTTTGTTTTCCTGGCTAAATACAACCATCAAAGGTGCTGCTCTTTGGGCCAGAAAACTTGCTTCATCCTGAAACATCATGAAATTCTCTGCAACATACTAAAAGTTCAGAATCAGTTCCCTCAAAGTAGCATCAGTTTCAGAACACACAATCTCTTTGAAAAAAAATTAGATTTATTTTTTTTCCAGTTACAAAAATAATACACACATTAATGCAAGAAACTCGGAAAATAGAGAAGGGCAGAGAGAAAGAGAAACTCATAGATAACCCCACTATCCAGAGATGACCACTTTATCATTTCATCATTTATGTACATTTGGGCCCATGCGAACATATACACACACACACACAGTTTTTATAAAAATGATCCCATTCCATGCACACTACTATGAAAGCTGTGACTTTTCACTAAGCACAAGATCCCAAGCATCTTCCACTACAACATGAGTTTTACTGACTACATAGTATCCCATTTGCAGACTTGCTCAGGAGCATCCCCATAAACAGCCCAGATAAACCCTCTGCCTTGAGGAAAGATGACAGCTGCTGAGAGACGCCCTCCCCCACTGTACAGCTAGGGCTGGCTGCCTCCAGCTCCAGAGAGTTTAAAGGCTCTAAGAACAGAATGCCGTACTCTACATCCCTTATTTTACTTTCTATTAAATCAGAGCAGGAGATGCAGACACAATTTTCACTATGCCCCTGAATGGCTTTACTGGCAGAGCCACAAGCTTACTAGCTAATTTTTAAAGAATAATAAAAATGCCCGATGGGATTAAAAAATAATAATACTGAGAATGTTCTGCTATTGATGCACAGCCAAGACAAAGTGTGTTGACCTTCAAACGTATCTCCACCTAAGGCTTGGTTAACTGATACCTATTGTAATAGCCTCAGAGTGGGGCATCTCCTGGTGGAAAGGAACTTACTGGAACTTCTGAGCATCTTGACACAGCATACAAGTGGAAGGAACATTGTTAGGGAGGACGAAGATCTGCGTTCTAGTCACAGCCTTGTTATCTACTAGGAATGGGGCCTCAGGCATATTCTGACCTCTGTGAAAGCCAGTTTAAAAGGGGAGAGAGGGTAGATGAGATGATTCATAAGACCCCTGCTGGCTCTAACAGGTTTTAGTCTAATAAAACATGACCAATGGCAGTCTCATGAGTGAGCCCTACATATATGTGAACATGTACCCTCACGCTCAAGATTAGACATCAAGCTTTAGAATTTTCTAGAGTCCTCTCAGGGGAACCCCATTTGTTATACTGAATCTCCTGGGAGTCTCGAGAAAGTTTAGCAGCTCACCAATCTTGAGGCACTTTCTGTGCTTATTCAAAGAAACGTGCTTATCCAAAGTGGGTCACGAGTGCCAGAAACGGTAAAATACAATTCCGGCAATTTCACCCTTGTCAGCATCAGTCAACCAATATGATCACTGAAAGAAGCATCGTCTTTGATGATCAAAGTATTTCATTTGCCGTGCTTTACCCCTGCTTCATTACCTGCACAATTGAGAGTTATGGGCAGTTCACCCTTCCAGGTGCCTTTCAGATATATTATCCTTGTCATGCAAACTTTCCTGGGAGTACATGCTGTATTGTCACTGTGGCCTTCTTACCATCATTCACTGGCTTTATGATTGTACAGTGAAAATGAAAAGCAATGCAGTTTATTTAAAAGTTTTTAAACTTGTGAAATATACCCTTGTTTCTTCTCTGATTTGACTCTCAGAAATCCATTAACTTTTAAGCAGTCACTCCTCCCCATGATTGGCATCGATCTTAAGGGATGGTACAGGTCTCTTTGCTCCTGGAATGGCGGCATCCCATCAGGGCGTCTCTTCTCCGTCTCTGTCCATTTCTTCAGGTTTCTTTAAAACTAATTAGAAGAGTCAATAAACACGCCCGCCAATTCCCTTAACACACTCGGAAGCACATCGGCCTGCCCTTCAGACCTGTTCTTGTTCTGTTGCTCCAAGTATTCCCTTACCTGCCTTTGTCAATTGGCATTCTCGACAAGTTCGTCATAACTTCTCAAAGTGTCAACTTTTCCTCTGTTCATCGTCCTTGTTAAAGATAATTTAAAATTAGAAAGGCACGTTCCCAGCCATTACAGAGTCAATGCTAATTTCATTCTCTTTTGCACGTAAGTCTCCTTCCCTCTAGAGATTCCCTTCCTTGGTTCGCAGCCCCCACTCCCCAGCCCCCAAAAGGCAGCATCCTTAATCTCTGTACGCACGACCCCCTTCCCCTGTTCCACCACTCTTATCTTCCCTCCTCCCAAATACTTCACCCAGCGAAACACACTTTAGTATGTGGTTCTCCTTCCTTCACTCCACTTCTGAGAGAAATGTCTGTGTCTGGAGATTGTAAAGTCACCTTCAGGAAAGAGGCATATAGTCGGCTGTCAATTAATCAGGATAAGACAGAAAAAATTACAATGTGTGCAGTTCTACTTCTCGGTACATGCATTTATGCTTTGGGGATCAAGAGGATTTCTCGCGCACAACCTAAAATTCGCAGCGATACCTTTTTGTTGGGCTATAGTGAATTCTCTACCTAGCAGCAATTCTCTACCTAGTCGTTAATAGTCTGGATTATTTAAAACAGTGATTAGCATACTTTATTATAAATTCAAGTGTTGGCCCCTCCTGTTTCTCCCCCATTCCGTTTCCCCTCTATTCTTTGCAACCTGCCTGATTCTCCTCAGTAGCACTCTTTGCTTATAAGTCAAATGACTCTATATGTATTAATTTTTAGTCCCACATTGAGTTTGACACATAGATTTTAAGCCAGTTTATTCTCCCCCATTAGGCACAGAACCAAACATCACCATTCTTGTCACATACACAAGTCCATCAAGTTTCAGGGTGTCATTTATACACCCTTTTATTGCTTCTTACTTCTTTCACACACGCCTACCACTTACGTACAGCAACTTCACAACATTCATATTTCATAAACTTCATCAGTATTCAGCCAAATCCTCCCCCAAAGTAAGCTAGGTATTTTTAACAGTGCGCTGCCTTCTTTCACAGGCGTGAGAATCCTGCACTGGGCGGTACCCTTCCTGGTGCCCAGGAAGAACCTCATCTATCACGGTCTGTTCACGGATGCAGGCACTTCCTAACTGTTTTCAAAAACTTCATGATCATTGATGATCAAAACTCCGATGCCCAATCACGCAGTTAGAGATGACTGGAGGCTGGCAATTATAAATCCTCTACACCTTGATTATTCCTCTGAGCTCCAGGGAAAGCAGCATGGGTGTAGCAACTGCCTGGGAGGGCCTGGAGGCCTCCAGCACTTCTCAGACTGTGTGGAACCTGTCCTCGCCATTGTTGTGGGCCCTACAGACAGTGCCTCGGAGGCCACTTTCTGTGGACAAGACAACCACCAGGAGACTGCAGGGCCACGCCACTGCCAATGTGCCACAGCACATAATGTGACGAGACGGTTTGTAATAATGATGTGTCAGTGGAGGCCATAAACGTATGTTAGGAAAAAAATATGTTCTTCCACCAACACAAGGGAATTGCTACCTATAATTCCTTTTAACATTAGCACGCACGTAAGAGCCAGACCTGGAACGGAGCCTGCCTAACCCACGGGGTATGGTACATTTATACTTCATTATGCCTCACTCCACTTTTCTAACCATTTCTTGAGACAACCTCCTTGGTGTCTTTACTCCAAAAGCAAAGTAATAACAACAAGGCTGTCACAAAAGAACACCAAGACTCCCAAGCTGAATTTTCGACAGTAGGATATCAAAGATATCACAAGATAACTACGGACAACCATTAAGTCAGCTGGGAGGGCCCTGAGAAAGTCAGCCCTTGATGATGCGGTACCACACTGTCCAGCGAACAAAGGCCTAAGCTTGGATAGACAGCTTCCTCTGGGGAAATCTATATGCTCTTTATTGACATTCTTAAAAGTCTTCCTTCTAACTCTAGAACTTCCTAACTTTCAGGGTTGATGAAACCCTTTCAACACATATAAGGAAGAAGCAAAATTAGTTGATATTTCTGTGTACCATTACAAAGGGAAAAAACTGCATAATGTTATGGTAATACAGCACATAACTTATTTGTAAATACAATAGCTTTGCTAAATTTTTGAGAATGAGTTTACATTTTCTAGAGAAAGAATTAGCGCCTAGACTTGGATTGAAATTTTAAAGTAAAAACCTTAACTAACCAGAATCAACTAACTGACATGAATTTCTATTCTGCTACTTGCAACTCAGAGAGCAAGGGAGGTAAATAACAAAACAGACAGATATTGAGGATTTAACCAAAAAAAAAAAAAACACAAGCAAACCACCAACCATTTCCAAGCTACAATCAGGACAGATTTAGCCCAATCTCTAACACCGTCTCCATTTACAGTTCTATAATGTACAATCAGAACTCATCCTCAGAACAGTGAGCTTGCGGTACCCTAAGGATCCCCAAATCTCTAAGAAAGATTCAATTACATCCCCAGTGTTCTTCCCAGGGCAGGAAAGGGGACCAGCACACTTTCAAACACATTTGATAAGGAAAAGACAAGAAGTGCTTCTGCTCACTGTGCCAGAAAAACAAATTCATCAGTGATGCTTTGATACTCTTATAGAAAAATCATGGTTTATTGTATCTTAATCAATGCTTGAACACTCATTATCTGGAGAGTTCTGGGCAAGCATTAATTCACAAGGATTCAATTGTATTTTTCTTAACATACAGCTTAATAAGATGGGTGAACATTTTAACAGCTCATTTCAAACCAACACTTGCCCTTCTGAATGAGATACCAAGGGAAAAATAAAACAAATCTTCATTTAAAAAAAAACATTTTATTTTAAATGATGGAAGGGAGAACATCTTGGGGAGACAGAGAGAAGCAGAGAGGAGGTTGTTCTTAAATTCTCAGCAAGGAAGACAGTCTTCATTTTCAGAAAGGTACTGTACATTCGAGGTTGGTGTTCGCTCTGGCACCTGAAGGCCTTTCAAAGCAGACTCTTCTGGCTGTACAGGAACCTATCTCTAATCTGGGATGAATGGGTCAGGGGTCCCTCCAGGAGGAAGGATGCTGTCTACCTCAGAGTCTCTGCACACTGGCTTGTACAAGACAAAGAGGATACGATATTTGAGAACAGTGACATTTTCTATAAAAAATTTTGCACATGGGGCAATCACATTACAACTCTCTCCCAGATACCTGAAATGTAGTTAAGTATTTTGCTTCCACAGACAGAAATACATAGATGAGCTTAGAAGGAGACGGAAAAATGGTGGGGGTTGGGGACAGCACCTTCAGAAAAAGTGGCACGTGCTATAATGGCCCACACTCCATCAACAGGGTTCTAAGCAACACCCAACTTAGTCAGTCCTTCCGACATCACACACACAACTTCCTCAAGGTAAGAATGGGAGAATCAGGAGAAAACTGTGCATCTTAACTCAGAAGTGACCGAGTATGGCTCATGGAGAACACCTGGGCTTGCCTGATTCACAGTCCAAAGGCTAGCTCTGGACAGGAGTCAGTTTGCTTTCAAAAACAATTCAGCTGTCACCAAAGACCTTCTGAATATCTGCATTCGGAGGCACTATCTATTGCAATTAACAATCCTATACCTCCCTACATCCCTCTTAGGAGTCTGGTGTAGAAACAGCAGTATGCACTGTACCCCCCAGCTCTACCGACTTGAAAACACAAGCTTAATGTCTCTTGGTTAGGGGGGTCCGTCCCTGCAACCTCCATATTTCAGTTTCAGAAACCGAGATGTTTTCTAAAGCCAAGGGCTCCTCTTAACACCAGCAGGTGACTAATATTTAAAAAAAAAATGTCTGCTGTAAACGTTTTTAGCCACTCAGGATTTGACTTCTAGATTAATAATTCAATTCTTTTTAAGAAAGAAGGGGGAAGCAACAGAAAAGGTTTTCATAATCATCCTCAAATGCATTTTCTAAAATTATTCTATTACATTTTTAAAGGGTATAATTATAAATGTTTTTATGAGCAATTTACTGGAAAATGAAAGTCCCTTAGTTTAAAAAATAATTATTCCATCCCCCTGGCACAGAATTTTATCCCAGCCAGTAGCTCCTTAAACTACAGGGCATCATTTGTTCACTGGGGAGAGCCAGGTCCACGTAAGAAAAGCTCATCTGAGAATCAATCTCTAGAAAACGCTCGAAATTGCCAGGCAAGAGCACCGACCAGAAAGTGAATCAGCCTAGACTGAAGTGGTGAATTGTGGAGAAGTACTTTGAGAGGCAAAGATTCCTGTGGGTCTAGAAGTCCTCAGGGCTACAACTAAACTTGTTAACTGATTATAAGTCAATCTAAGCTCAGCTTCCAGGGGGTTCGATCTCAACCCAACTGAGCTTTTCAGTGTTAATCCCATCTTTTGGCTTCAATTTTTCCCTTAGGTCAGCCTGCCCTATCAGCCATCCACCTGCAGCACCGGTGTTCCAGACCACCGATGTGGCACACAGCCCCCTGAGGATAACTTTAGGGAGGTAGAATGTGTAAGTTTCCGGCATGCATATACTAATGAGATTGTGGAAGAGGGTTTTTAACAACAGTTATGTCACAATGCTCAGGGCTCCCTGAAGCCCCTGAAAGCCTTGTTAAATTCTTGTGGTTCTTCTGCTTCATTCTTACTTCCCATGTTGTCTCCTGCCTTTCTTCCCTTTCATTGGGCTGAAAGATGGGCTGAACAACAACAGCCATCACTAAAAACACCCTGAAAACAAAACAGTTCTGCTGAAAATGCTAACATACCCTGCCCCGTTGTAAAAAGAAAGGGAGGCCGTCTTTCAGATTATAAAGTCACATATTTGATTTTGGAAGTGCAGGCACTAATGGTGCACGGTCCATTCACCCGTGGATTCCCAGGAGTTTAGAATCCAGCAATAGCTTCAAGTCTACCTAGGTAATGTCTCATGAGGTCACCTCAATGTCATGAGAATCCTGACCACAATCTCTGCAGACTGCAAACACTGGCTGCCTGGAAGCTAACCCCGCTACCTCCCAGGAAAGCATCCCCCAGATCAGAAAGCGGCTCTCTTCACCCAAGGCCAAAGTCTCCACTCAACCCTCCTTGAGGTTGAAAATGCTGATTTTAAGGTGATGGTGTTTGCTTTTCCTTTTGCGTTGTGTGCCTGTATGCTTTAAGTATTAAAAAGGCGTAATCACCTAGTGTGTAGGTTAATTTCTTTCCGATATTGTAATTTATGCAACATTAATACTGGATGCCAGCTCCAATTTTCTTGCCGCTTACACTCTGGGAGCCGACTTGCATATTCTGCCAATTCCATTACATCATCTGAAAACCCAAACATTTCCCATTTTCAAATCACTCTCATCTACTGAGCATACTTACACATTCCCTCTTTTTCTCCCTAGCTCACATGCACAAAGATTGGTACCCCCGAGGAGCAGACAGTACATCTGAGGTTAAAGTCTGCAAATGCACATAATTTCTGGAAGCTATTACTACTGCTGTGTTAGCTAAAGGATGCCTCCATCTCTGACCTTCCTTTTCCATTCAGACTGTTATATAACAGAGTGCCTGCGTGCAGGATGTGAGTTGAGTGTTTGGGCCTTACCTCCTCTCCCTCCCCCCATTAACTCTCCGGAGGGATGGACAAGAGGTGGGTTCAAAGAAGAGGGAGTGGGGGGTGGCCCACTAGGGGGCAAGGGGATGTGGGTCAGCAGGTCAGTTGCACAAGATGCATCCTATCTGCACTTTGTCCCTCTTCCCTTGTTGCTGAGCCTCCGGGGCTGGTGGTACCGAGAAAGCCCCATCGGTTATATAATTTGCAAGAACAGCAAGTTACGGATTTGCTAGTCGGTTCTGCAGCCTGCCACCCTGATCTCTTGCAAGAACACCTTCTGGCAAGAATGACACCTGAAGATGCTAATAACACACGGGAGGGGGATGGCTAAGACAGAGGGGGTGGCAGCACAAACCAGAAATTAGTGCGGCTTCCTACATACTATGTTCCCCTCTTCCAAAAAAAAAAAAAAGCCTCAGAAACACATGAAGGGGATTTTCTCCAGTGTTTCTGATTAACCCTGTTACATAACCCGCTCGCATTCCAAATCCACCGTCTCAGGTCTAAATATACTCTTTGCAGCCAAAAGCTCTCTACACACAAACTCACCCAGCTAGCGGCAAGTCCCGGCCCCCGGCCCCATCGCCCTTCCTATACTCCCGACCCTCGCTGCCCCCTCCCTCTCCCTTAAACAGCGGTTTGATGTGTTCGCTCTTCCGAAATCGCCTTTAATTAAATGTTTTTCGCATGTGTCATCCTGATGGCTTTTACTGTACTCGAATTCCGTGAATGGGAAAGCGCCTGGACAGGGGGTGTGGCTAAGGTGGGGCGGG
>NW_011494718.1:11021004-11022218 GCF_000754665.1 Bison bison bison
GATCAGCCATATTCCTACCTCCAACTCTAACATTGAGAGGAAAGGAGGGGCTCTGGGGCCCCCACTTGCCTCTTCCAGCTCTCCCTATCTCTGCCTGAAGCTGAGTGGCAAGAGGAGGGGGTCCGCTGGGCCAGTGCCCAAGCCGGGGCTGGAGATCTCTGTCCCCCAGCCCTGGGCGGCTCGTGCGAGCTGGCTTCCTCCGGAGTGACAGGCGTGATTTATACATTATTTACAACAGTAATTAAAGCCATCCTGTTCTTTATAAACTCTGGGCGTTTTCAAATAACCCCCCTCCCAAAGAAAAATCCCACACCAGGTTCCCATACCTTTAAAAAAGAGGAAAGAGGATGAGCTTTTCCCAACACTCCACTTCAATTAGAAAAAAAGCAAGGAGGGGTCATGGAGCCGCCCCCCCGCCAAACAGACACACGCACACAGATCCTACAAATGAAGTGTGTAAAACATTGCCCGGGGTGGGGGGCATCGATCGCACTATCCAACAAGCATTCAACTCGCACTGACCATTCCCAGGTTCTTGCAGAAACGCTTGGCGAGGGAAGGATTTCCCAGGGCTGAAATAAGTTTGGGTGCCTTGCGATCTTTCTTTTTCTGCTTGTTTGCTTTTGCAGACGCTCACTCCGAATGCGCGTGGAGCGCCCCACAGGACCGCCGCCGCCGCCCCGGGCGCGCTGACGCGCACACGCCCCCGCCAGCCTGGGCGCCGGGCTGCGAACCCCGGGTCTGCAAACTTGCGCACCTCCCCTCGCGGCGCCCGCCAGACAACTTGGCGAGCACCTCACGCGCCAGCACCCCGCTTCCCCCAGCCCTATTTCCAAATCCCAAATCCACGGCTGTGCTCCAGGGAAGGTAACCACGTCGCTCCCCCGCCCCAAGTCCAGAAGCGCTCCCTTTCCACCCCAGGGGAGGGGGGGCTGCCCTGATCTCTCACTTCTAACACCCCTTTCACCTCTGCGGGGGGCCGAAAACCCACCATGTCTCAGGCTGCCCGGGCCGACACTGTCAGGAGGAGAAAAGGTAAAAGGGGAGGAGGATGGCCATCAAAGGGATTTTTTTTTCCCCCGTCTTAAAAGGACACTGCCGCTTTAAAAGTTTCTTTCCCGGGCCCCCACTCTCCGGTCCTCCGTATTTTGGGGGAGAGTATTTAATTTGAGCAACGCGGCTTTCTTCCTCTCTTGCAGAAAAAAATAGATCGG
>NW_011494718.1:11022593-11023286 GCF_000754665.1 Bison bison bison
AGGAGACCGGGGAGAGCAAAAGGGAGAGAGCAGGCGGCGGCTGGCGGGCGAGCGAGAGCGCAAGGGAGCGCGCGGAGTGTGTCTGGGTGGACGTGAGTGTGCGCCCGAGAGGGGATGGGAGGCGGGTCTGGCCACAGGCAGCGCTAGCGAGAGCTTCTCCAGCCGGCCCCCACACCCACATTCCCCACCCTCCAGACCCCAGACCGAGAGCCGCGGACTGGCTGCCAATTTTGGGAGGTGGGGAAAAGAGTGGAGGAGGAAGGGAGAGCCTCCCGTGCCCCAATCCTCCCCTTCCCTCGGCCCAGGGACAGCAATTAAGATTCGTGAGATTGATTCTGTACCTACTTCTGGGACTCTCTCGGGAGCAGAACTCGTCCCCATCAGCAGCCAGCCTGGGAAGAGACAAATCCGATTATCCACGTTGGGGACCCGCAGGTAGCTCCCCGCCAGCCCAGCCCAGGACTGAGGAGATGCTAAAAAGGACTTCGACCTGCGCTGGGGGAACTGAGGGTGTGGCACTTCTTACTTTGGGATGGGACGTCCAGTGGGTTTCCCGTATCGCTTTGATATAACTGTGTGAGTTTAGCATTGCCACGGAGAGCCAATTTCTGGTGTGGTTGGAAGAGGTCCCTTTCAGCTCCTTCTCAGTTTTCTCCGAGAAGGGTCCAGAAACCACTTGGCAGGGCAATTTCT
>NW_011494718.1:11023585-11024026 GCF_000754665.1 Bison bison bison
AAAACTTTGGCCTGTTTGGTCGATGACTATCTAAGCTGGATGAAATATGCCACATTGCATCTAGTTCATGCGTAGCTGCTAATTGTCAATTCCCATGGTACTACTGCTATTAAATGTACAGTCTCATCCATAAAAGATATACTAGAGAGGCGTTAATAACATCTGGATGATAAAATTCAGATAATTAACAGCTTTTAATAAGTCACATCATTGTAGGCATCATTCTGCATGCCCAGCTTTCACTGAAACTCCCCAGCACATAGTAGGTGCTGAATGAAATCCAAGGGTGGCAAAGAACTGCAGCAGTGTTACTTTGATCCCAAACTCCAGTATGAAGGAACAGTGCAAATTGGATGAGTGGAAAATATTCAGGTGGTAGTAGCTTGGTTTTCTTGTCTCAATACTCAATCCACCATTTCCTATTGCCTGCGGAGACAATGA
>NW_011494718.1:11024126-11027794 GCF_000754665.1 Bison bison bison
AAAAAAGACTTTTCAGAAATAAGAGGAAAAAAAACCTAGTTAGATAATAGCCTAAGAGGAACCGCCATATGCCCAACTTCACACATGGTTTGTGTTACTGTTACTGATCTTGGTCTGATTTCAGATACACAATGCTATTTGCCATGGTCTGTGTGTTAATCAGCAAAACCTGTGGTCCACTCTTCGGAGTGATGTAAATGAGATGTGAACAGTTTTGATACCTTAATCCAGTCTCTGCAAGGAACCCTGGCTTTTGGCTGTCTGTTGACACCTACAAACAATGCCATGATCGTCTCCTCCCTGCCCCCCAAATCAGATGTGTGGGTTTCCCCATACATCAAAGCACAGATTTCCAGAGCAGCGTTCACACCTTTTGTAACAGGTTAGTGTTAGCCTGTTAATAAAGTTCTTGATGCACCTGACCTAGCTTGTCACATTTGACTTTTCTAAGTAAATATATCAAATATATATATCAAAGTGCATAGTGTAATGAACAAGTTCCTCTGGGACAGTAAGTATGTCAAAACACATCCATGGCCCCAAATATTTTCAAATATTTGAGAGAAAAACAAACTTTTCCTATTACATTTCACTAATGATTCTATTTGGGATGCAAGCAGCTTAAAAAATATCTATGGCTCATTTTAGCTACCAGTAGCAGCTTATTAACATTTTGGGTGAAATTTATTCCCTTGGGCCTTTAATTGGTTCCTTTGCTATTCTCCTTTGACTAAACTGGTATTTGTTTACCCAGGAAAAACTGTCCTGAATATGGCCTTAGTGACCTTAGTTAGAGATAGAGTCCATATTCCCCTCAGCGGTAAATTGCAGCTCCCAAAAGCCGCTTCTCCTGCCTTCCTAAAACAATTACTGCTTCTGCAATTTAAAACAATTGGGAACGCAAGTGCTTTCCTCAAGGGAAAAATAAAAGTGAGTTAGATACATTCCTTGACTGTCAATCATTGTTGCTAAGGTGTAAATCACTTGGATTGGGGAAGCAGTGATTAAGATTATATTTCTTTCTTTCCCTCATGTCCCTTCCCTGATTACTAAGTAAGGCTTTACAATTTTCCAAATATTTGGAAAGATGGCAGCCTTCCTTAAACTCTGTTCATTGAGAAAGGGCAGTACTGTTTGCTTGAAAATGGTTATTTTACTTTGCACTACTGAGTTGAGACAATGGCTTAGAAAAATCTGTGCTTTGTAGAAGAGAGAAGCCTAAAAACCATTCTTTGCAGACTTCTCTTGCCCTCACCAAACTCACCAGAACTCCCCTACCTCCTTTTTAATCACAGGCTCCCCCTACCATGATGACTCCATGTTTTTCTTATTCCAAGGTCATTACCAGGAACCTGGAGAGTTGGCTATGACTCCCCTCTCTCACTTCTGCCCTTCACTTTCCACAGCCTATTAGACTTGCCAGGTGCTTTCAATTCTAACTCTGTGATATCTGCCCTTCCTATCTTTGGCTACCATATCACTCCAGTTCCAGACATTATCGCTCACTTAAACTATATCTTCCAAATAGTTGGCCTTCGTTCTTATAACTATTCTAATCCATCCCAGAAAGCATTGCCAAGTTCATTATCCTGAACTACAGCTCTCATTTCCCACCATGTCACTCCCCTGCTTACAAGACTTTAATGGCTCCCTATTGCCTATCCAATTAACCACTAACTAGTCAACAAGCTATTCAAGGCTCTATCTCACTTATCCCTGCACCAGGGATGGCAAATTGATCTCATCTCATGAGGCACTCCTGAGGTCAGTTGAAAAGATGTGGGCTGTGATTGATGAATGCTGTCTCACTTGGGTGGAGGACTAGGAGCAGGATACTGGTGCCAGGAGTCTGCCAAACTGCCTGGCATCCTTACATACTTCCTGCAATCCATGTGGAAGGCCACGCACCACTTCCCTCTCCTCCTACTTGTGGTGCAGGATACACGCAGAGACATTTGCTTCTGCCTCTACCCTGGTGGCTCAGTGGTAAAGAAACTGCCTGCCAATGAAGGAGACACAGGTTCAATCCCTTGGTCTGGAAGATCCCTTGGAAAAGGAAATGGCAACCCACTACGGTATTCTTGCCTGGGAAATTCCATGGAGAGAGGAGCCTGGTGGGTCACAAAGAGTCAGGCATGACTTAGAGAGTAAACAACAGCAACAAAACAACTTCTCCTGAAATGTCCTTTCTGCCTTCTCTGTTAACTGAATCCCTACATTTCTTTAAAGGTCTGTTCTATTGGGTTAGCCAAAATGTCCATTCCAGAGTGGATTGCCATGCCTTTGTCCATGAGGGGACTCTTCTATACAATTTTTATTTATTACAAACTATATATTGGAGTCACAGAAGGCAATGGCACCCCACTCCAGTACTCTTGCCTGGAAAATCCCATGGATGGAGGAGCCTGGTGGGCTGCAGTCCATGGGGTTGCTAAGAGTCGGACACGACTGAGCAACTTCACTTTCACTTTTCACTTTCATGCACTGGAGAAGGAAATGGCAACCCACTCCAGTGTTCTTGCCTGAAGAATCCCAGGGACGGGGGAGCCTGGTGGGCTGCCGTCTATGGGGTCGCACAGAGTCGGACACGACTGAAGTGACTTAGCAGTAGCAGTATTTGAGCAGTATTTGAGCTCTCTTAGTATTTTGCACCCCTCTTAAGGCACCTGGTTCACCTTGTGCTGTGGTTGGTTGAACATCTGCCTTACCCTCTCTGGTGGAAGATCCATTCCTAGAAAACAGGGGTTTACCCTTGCACACAGTAGGCACACATTAGACTTAGTGGATTTGAGAAATGGTCTTAATCATAAGGTAGAATGTCCACACAGTGATTCCATTACACAACATGAATGAAAACCTAAGTGTTTCAACTTTCAATCACTTGAAATAAGCCTTTCTTTCTTGGGTAAAGGATTAATTGACATGTATGGGCTGTTAAAATTTATATATGCAAAAATTTTGTTGACACTTATTTTCTTTGCGTTTCTTAGAGAGAAAGACAAGGAAAATTATGGAAATATATAGATTTTCCTTGGGCAAGGGGAGCTTTCTACAACATGCCTAAGAAAAAGAAGACAGAAAATTAAAACCAAGTGCCCAGGCAACAAGTTTCCTTTCTTTCAACAAAGCCTCAAGAAACTGAAGCTGGACATGATGCACAAAATAGAAGAAAGTCAAAAGAAAATGTAGCAGCTCTTGGGCATGGGAGGGGCTCCCCTATCCTGCTGCAAGGTTTGTAGATTTATAGTCAGAGCCACCCCAACTAGAAAAGTCCAGATTGAGAAGACCCCTTTGTTCAACCTTTATTTTTTGTACAGTTATTGCCACCTCTTCTTAATATCTTCTGCTTCTATTAGGTCCATACTATGTCTGTCCTTTATCGAGCCCATCTTTGCGTGAAATGTTCCCTTGGTATCTCTAATTTTCTTGTACAGATCTCTAGTCTTTCCCATTCTGTTGTTTTCCTCTATTTCTTTGCATTGATCGCTGAGGAAGGCTTTCTTATCTCTTCTTGCTATTCTTTGGAACTCTGCATTCAGATGCTTATATCTTTCCTTTTCTCCTTTGCTTTTCGCTTCTCTTCTCTTCACAGCTATTCGTAAGGCCTCCCGAGACAGCCATTTTGCTTTTTTGCATTTCTTTTCCATGGGGATGGTCTTGATCCCTGT
>NW_011494718.1:11027894-11028628 GCF_000754665.1 Bison bison bison
CATAGTTCATCAGGCACTCTGTCTATCAGATCTAGTCCCTTAAATCTATTTCTCACTTCCACTGTATAATCATAAGGGATTTGATTTAGGTCATACCTGAATGGTCTAGTGGTTTTCCCTACTTTCTTCAATTTAAGTCTGAATTTGACAATAAGGAGTTCCTGATCTGAGCCACAGTCAGCTCCTGCTCTTGTTTTTGCTGAGTGTATAGAGGTTCTCCATCTTTGGCTGCAAAGAATATAATCAATCTGATTTTGGTGTTGACCATCTGGTGATGTCCATGTGTAGAGTCTTCTCTTGTTTTGTTGGAACAAGATAATCATGATGGTGTGATCACTCACCTAGAGCCAGACTTCCTGGAATGTGAAGTCAACTGGGCCTTAGAAAGCATCACTACGAATAAAGCTAGTGGAGGTGATGGAATTCCAGTTGAGCTATTTCAAATCCTGAAAGATGATGCTGTGAAAGTGCTACACTCAATATGCTGGCAAATTTGGAAAACTCAGCAGTGGCCACAGGACTGGAAAAGGTCAGTTTTCATTCCGATCCCAAAGAAAGGCAATGCCAAAAAATGCTCAAACTACCAAACAGTTGCACTCATCTCACACACTAGTAAAGTAATGCTCAAAATTCTCCAAGCCAGGCTTCAGCAATACATGAACCGTGAACTTCCAGATGTTCAAGCTGGTTTTAGAAAAGGCAGAGGAACCAAAGATCAAATTGCCAATATCCGG
>NW_011494718.1:11029093-11039243 GCF_000754665.1 Bison bison bison
TGTGTGGATCACAATAAACTGTGGAAAATTCTGAAAGAGATGGGAATACCAGACCACCTGACCTGCCTCTTGAGAAACCTATATGCAGATCAGGAAGCAACAGTTAGAACTCGACATGGAACAACAGACTGGTTCCAAATAGAAAAAGGAGTACATCAAGGCTGTATATTGTCACCCTGCTTATTTAACTTATATACAGAGTACATCATGAGAAATGCTGGGCTGGAAGAAGCACAAGCTGGAATCAAGATTGCCGAGAGAAATATCAATAACCTCAGATATGCAGATGACACCACCCTTATGGCAGAAAGTGAAGAGAAACTAAAAAGCCCCTAGATGAAAGTGAAAGAGGAGAGTGAAAAAGTTGGCTTAAAGCTCAACATTCAGAAAACGAAGATCACAGCATCTGGTCCCATCACTTCATGGGAAATAGATGGGAAAACAGTGAAAACAGTGTCAGACATTATTTTTGGGGGCTCCAAAATCACTGCAGATGGTTACTGCAGCCATGAAATTAAAAGACGCTTACTCCTTGGAAGGAAAGTTACTCAGTAGTGTCCAACTCTTTGGGACCCCATGGACTGTAGCTTACCAGGCTCCTCCCTCCATGGGATTCTCCAGGCAGGAGTACTGGAGTGGGTTGCCATTTCCTTCTTCAGGGGATCTTCCCAACCCAGGGATCGAACCCAAGTCAGAGATCGAACCCCGGTATCCCACATTCCAGGCAGATGCTTTAACCTCTGAGCCACCAGGGAAGCTTACTCCTTGGAAGACCAACCTACATAGCATATTCAAAAGCAGAGACATTACTTTGCCAACAAAGGTCCGTCTAGTGAAGGCTATGGTTTTTCCACTGGTCATGTATGGATGTGAGAGTTGGACTGTGAAGAAGGCTGAGCGCCGAAGAATTGATGCTTCTGAACTGTGGTGTTGGAGAAGACTCTCGAGAGTCCCTTGGACTGCAAGGAGATCCAACCAGTCCATTCTAAAAGAGATCGGTCCTCGGCGTTCTTTGGAAGGAATGATGCTGAAGCTGAAACTCCAGTATTTGGCCACCTCATGGGAAGAGTTGATTCACTGGAAAAGACTCTGATGCTGGGAGGGATTGGGGGCAGGAGGAGAAGGGGACGACAGAGGATGAGATGGCTGGATGGCATCACGGACTCGATGGACGTGAGTTTGAGTGAAGTCCAGGAGTTGGTGATGGACAGGGAGGCCTGGCATGCTGCAATTCATGGGGTCGCAAAGAGTCAGACACAACTGAGTGACTAAACTGAACTGAACTTTGTTCAACCTGGAGAAAAGTGAAAGTGAAATGGAAGTCACTCAGTAGTGTCCAACTCTTTGGGACCCCATGGACTGTAGCTTACCAGGCTCTTCCCTCCATAGGATTCTCCAGGCAAGAGTACTGGAGTGGGTTGTCATTTCCTTCTCCAGGGGATCTTCCCGACCCAGGGATCGAACCCAAGTCAGAGATCGAACCCGGGTATCCCGAATTCCAGGCAGACGCTTTAATCTCTGAGCCACCAGGGAAGCCCTGTAGATTTACATTGTTCCAACCTGGAGAAGGAACAATGTAAATCTCAAGTCCCCTTAGAGGGGAAGAGAAGAGCCAGTCTTGCCAGATGTTTGCAAGTAAAAAGGAAGATGAAGGCCTGCAACACCCACTCTGGATAATCCTCTCCACCTCTCTTCCTATTTTGTACAAGAGGAAACCAAAATGCAGGGAAGTGACTTGCTGAAGACCACCCAGTTAATCCATCCTGCCATGGATGTGGAATCCTCTGATTACCTGAATTCAAGATCCAACTCTGCCACATACTAGCACTGTGGACAAGGATGTCACTCACCATTTTTATGATGATATTTCTTCAGGTACAGGTATGAAAGTGAAAGTGAAGTCACTCAGTCGTGTCCGACTCTTTGTGACCCCATGGACTGCAGCCTTCCAGGTTCCTCTGTCCATGGGATTTTCCAGGGAAGAGTTCTGGAGTGGGTTGCCATTTCCTTCTCCAGGGGATCTTCCCGACTCAGGGATTGAACCCGGATCTCCCGCATTGCAGGCGAACGCTTTACCCTCTAATCACCAGGGAAACCCAGGTATAGATGAAGGTTATTAGGAGGGTTAGATAAGTCAATCCTTCTAAATCCTTCCAAAATGCTTGCCACTCAAAATGTTGCTATCATTGTTGTTAGTGTTAGTCATTCAGTCATGTCCAACTCTTTGTGACCCCATGGACAGTAGCTCACCAGGCCCCTCTGTCCATGGAATTCTCCAGGCAAGCATACTGGAGTGGGTAGCCGTACCCCCTTATCCAGGGGATCTTCCCAACCCAGGGATTGAACCCAGGTCTACTACATCACAAGCAGAGTAACATCTGAGCCTCCAGGGAAGCCCTAATTACACATCTTTAATAAAATAATTAATTATATAAAACTTCATTATCCAATGCAGTAACTACTGGCTGCATGTGGGTATTGAGAACTTAAAATGCAGCTAATTCAGATTGTAATATATGATAAATGTTACATATCTACATTAGATTTTGAAGACAGTACAAACATTCAAAAAAACTAAGATCATGGGATCTGGTCCCATCAGATCAGATCAGATCAGATCAGTCGCTCAGTCATGTCTGACTCTTTGCGACCCCATGAATCGCAGCACACAAGGCCTCCCTGTCCATCACCAACTCCCAGAGTTCACTCAGAGTCACGTCCATCGAGGCAGTGATGCCATCTAGCCATCTCATCCTCTGTCGTCCCCTTCTCGTCCTGCCCCCAATCCCTCCCAGCATCAGAGTCTTTTCCAATGAGTCAACTCTTCACATGAGGTGGCCAAAGTACTGGAGTTTAGCTTTAGCATCATCCCTTCCAAAGAAATCCCAGGACTGATCTCCTTCAAAATAGACTGGTTGGATCTCCTTGCAGTCCAAGGGACTCTCAAGAGTCTTCTCCAACACCACACTTCAAAAGCATCAATTCTTCGGCGCTCAGCCTTCTTCACAGTCCAACTCTCACATCCATACATGACCACAGGAAAAACCGTAGCCTTGACTAGACAAACCTTTGTTGGCAAAGTAATGTCTCTGCTTTTGAATATGCTATCTAGGTTGGTCATAACTTTCCTTCCAAGGAGTAAGCATCTTTTAATTTCATGGCTGCAGTCACCATCTGCAGTGATTTTGGAGCCCAGAAAAATAACTGGGCTAAAAATAGTCTGACACTGCTTCCACTGTTTACCCATCTATTTCCCATGAAGTGATGGGACTGGATGCCATGATCTTTGTTTTCACTTCATGGCAAATGGATGGGGAAACAATGGAAACAGTGACAGACTATTTTCTTGGGCTCCAAAATCACTGCAGATGGTGACCGCAGCCATGAAATTAAAAGACACTTGCTCTTTGGAAGAAACGCTATGACCAACCTAGACAGGATATTAAAAAGCAGAGACATTACTTTGCCAACAAAGGTCCATCTAGTCAAAACTACAGTTTTTCCAGTAGTCATGTATGGATGTGAGAGTTGGGCCATAAAGAAAGCTGAGTGCCAAAGAATTGATGCTTTTGAACTGTGGTATTGGAGAAGGCTCTTGAGTGTCCCTTGGACTGCAAGGAGATCAAACTGGTCAATCCTAAAGGAAATCAATCCTGAATATTCATTGGAAGGACTGATGCTGAAGCTGAAGCTCCAGTACTTTGGCTACCTGATGCCAAGAGCTAACTCTTTGGAAAAGACCCTGATGCTTGAAATACTGAAGGCAGGAAGAGAAGGGGATGACAGAAGATGAGATGGTTGGATGGCATCACTGACTCAATAGACATGTATTTGAGCAAGCTCCAGGAGTTGGTGACGGACAGGGAAGCGTGGCATGCTGCAGTCCATGAGGTCACAAAGACTTGGATACGACTGAGTGACTGAACCGAATACAAAAAATGTAGTGTCTCATTAATAATTTTATATTGATTGCATGTTGAAATGACAATAGTTTGGATATACTGGGTTAAATAAAATACGTTATTTAAATAATTTCATCTATTTTAACTTTTTAAGATCTGGCTACTAAAAACATAAAATTACTATGTGGTTCACATTATATATCTACTGGGCAGGGGTGGTATGGAATATATTAACATATGGTACATAGTAGGCATTCTAATGATTTAACTAGACTAACTGCCAGGTTTCGTCTGAGGGCACCATTGGGTCAAGAGTTAGCATCTATCTTGTTATTTTACAAAATGTCAATTGTGCTCCTGCTTTTCACAGGGCATTAAGCTGGGTGCTAAGCAAAACTAGTGTGTTTTACAGGGAAAGTAAGATGTGCTCACCAAAACTAACTGGCATTCAATGAGAAGGCTCTAGCTGCCCTAGAGACCACGGCAAAGAGAGCTAATAATCTCCCTCAGGGAATGAAACAGTAAGGGCTCTGCCCTGAGCAGCTAATGTTCCCTTTGTTCACTTCTGAACCTGAGGCTGTGGACTTTGATAAGAAAAAAAGGTACTTGACCACATGCAATTGCCAGGGAACCTAAGAACAGGTGTCCTGCAGTCTGATGTTACCAACCTGAAACACCTAAGCTACCCCTGGGTGGGGTGAGGTGAGGTGATGTACTGGGTCAGTGTTTGACAAAGAACCACCATGAGCCCACTGGTATTGAGCTCACTACCCTCCCTGACTGGCTTTGGAAAACACAAGGGGAAAGAAGCCTAGATTGTAAGCTCCGTGAAGGCAGGCATTGTGTCTCACTTGTTCCCCAGTGTATTCTCAGCGCTGAGCTCTGTGTCTAATACATTGGTAATTGCAGTATTAGTTGACTGAGTGAGTGGATGAGGTTTTGTTTTGTTTTGTTATATATAAAGAAGCTGTGAATATATCAACAAATATAGGAACACAATTTATTGAATACCTATTTAATACTAGATTCTAAATACCCTTTCATGTTTCATATATACTTTATAGATTAGGCTCCTCTACTTGGCCATGAAGCAATTTATTTAACTTCTCTAAAGATCCATTTTTCTTTCTATAAAATGAATTTAATCACCTTTCTTTTTTTTTAATTTTATTTATTTATTTTTTTTAATCACCTTTCTTTTTTGACCACTTAGAGCAGAGTTGGTGAGGGTCACATAAGGTAGATGAAAGTGACTTGGGAATTCTTAGAGGAGTCCCTCCAATAGAACTGTATTTGTGTTACCCAATATGATTGGCACTAGCCACATGTGGCTATTGAGCACTTGAGACATGGTTAATGTGAACTAATATTTTTTTTTCCTTTTAAATAGATTATTTTTTTAAGAGAAGTTTTAGGATCAGCAAAATTAAGCAAGAAGTGCAGAGATTTTCCATATACTTCCTGCTCCCACACACTCACTGCCTCTCCCACAATAACATCCCCCACCAGAGTGGTACATTTGTTATAATCAATGAACTTTTATACTGACAAATTATTATCACCCAGAATCCTTAGTTTACATTAGTGTTGTCCACTCTATGGGTTTTGACAAATGTATAATGATATGTATCCACTATTATAGTGTCATACAGAGTAGCTTCACTGCCCTAAAAATCCTCTGTGCTCCACCTGTTATTTATCCTTCTCTCCTCCCAACCTCTAGCAAATACTGATCTTTTTATTGTCTCCATAGCTTTGCATTTTCCAAAATGTCACACAGTATGTAGCCTTTTCAGATGGGCTTCTTTCACTTGGTAATATGCATTTAAGTTTCTTCCATGTGATTTCATGGCTTAACAGCTGATTTCTTTTTAGCAACGGATAGCATTCCATGTCTGGATATACCATGGGCTTCCCTCATAGCTCAGTTGGTAAAGAATCTGCCTGCATTGCAGGAGACCCCAGTTCGATTGCTAGGTTGGGAAGATCCCCTGGAGAGGAGAAAGGCTACCCACTCCAGTATGCTGGCCTGGAAGCTTCCATAGACTATATAGTCCATGGGGTCCCAAAGAGTCAGACACTACTGAGCGACTGCCACTTTCATTTATCCATTCACCAACTGAAGGACATTTTGGTTGCTTCGAAGTCATGGTAATTATGAATAAAGCTGCTTTAAACATCCACGTGCACATTTTTGCTTGGACTTGAGTTTTCAGTTCCTTTGTGTAAATACCAAGGGGCCCAGTTGCTGGGCCATATGGTAAGAGTGGGACTTCCCAGGTGGCTCAGAAATAAATAATTAACCTGCCATGCAGAAGATGTGGGAGACTCCCTGGGTAAGGAAGTTCAATCCCTAGGTAAGGAAGATTCCCTGGAGGAGGGAATGGCAACCCACTCCAATATTCTTGCCTGGAGAATCCCGTGAACAGAGGAGCCTGGCAACTACAGTCCACAGGGTTGCACAGAGTTGGACACGACTGAAGCAACTGAGTACGCATGCATGGTATGAGTATGTTGAATTTTGTAAGGAATTTACCAGAGTGTCTCCCAAAGTGTTGTTATACCATCTTACATTTCCACCAGCAAATGAATTAGAGTTCTTGTTTCTCTATACCCTCTCCAGTATTTGGTATTCTGGAATTTGACCATTCTAACAGGCCTGTAGTGGTATCTTGTTTTACTTTGTGTGTCCCTAATGACATATGATGTAGAGCATCTTTTTATATGCTTATCTGCCATCTGTATACTTTCTTTAATGAGGTGTCAGTTCAGATCTTTTGCCCATTTTTAAGTGGGCTGCTTGTTTGCTTGCTGTTATTTGTATATTTTAGATACCATTCTTATCAGATATGTCTTTTAGAAATACTGTATTTTCTCCCAGTCTATGGCTAGTTTTCTCATTTTCTTGACACATCTTTCAATATTAATTTTAATGAAGTTCAGTTTATCAATTCTTCCTTTCACAGATCATACTTATGATGTTACATCTAAAAAGTTATCAGTGTCCAAGGTCATCTAGATTTTCTCCTTTGTTACGTTCTAAGAATTTTACAGTTTTGTGTGATGCATTTAGGAATATGATGCATTTTGATTTAATATTTATGAAAGGTTGTAAGGTCTGTGCCTAGGTTCTACTTTTGCATGTAAATGTCCAAATGTTCAAGCACCATTTATTAAAAAGACTCTTTAGTGTATTGTCTTTACTCCTCTTTTAAAAATCAGTTGACTTAATTTATGTGGGTCTATTTCTGGGCTCTCTGTTATGTTCTGTTGGTCTGTTTATCTATTCTTTCACCAATACCACACTGTCTTGATTACTGTAGCCTGGAAGTGGATTATTTTATTTTATGCCAATTAAATTGAAATAGCCATATGTAGCTAGTGGTCATCGTAGTGGATGGTGCAGGCCTTTCATTTCAAGTTTTAATCTTTTGAACTGCTGAGCCACTTTCACATGGATAGCCATTAATAGGTTTTAGGTTCCACAAATATTTATTTTACACCCACTGCAGAAAGATGCTGTAAGGGATTCTACGATGAATCAGGTAGATTTCATATCCTCTATGAGAAGCCAAGACAAGTCAGTCAGCACCTGATTTCTAAGCTATGTAGCATAAAATGCCATGGGACAGGTTCAGATCAAGTGCTAGGATTTTAAAGAAAGAGACAATGTCCCCTGTTGGAGAAATCGAGGAAGGCTTCTTTGAAAAAGGAGCTTTCCATGAGTTTTTTTTCCTGGAGTCAGGACTTAAAATACACATTTAGGAAGTGGTTGTGGGAATGGATGAACTTTTTGCAAGGAGAATTGAAACTGCTGACTACATTTTTGTTCTCCAAGTAGACCTACTCAATGTTATATACAGGTATTTTTCCATTAAGGTACTATATAAGAATCTTTTTCTGTACAAGGCAATGTCCCAAACAGAATATATCTCAAACATACATACTTTGCATTCCAGTCATTTGAGAACCCTGGCTCTCGAAGGGTGGTCCCCAGGCCAGCAGCCTCAGCATCACCTGGAAATTTGTTAGAGGTAGGAATTTTCTAAACTCAAAAGCTTTTGAATTGCAAAGGAAACCCACAGAATGGGAGAAAACATTTGCAAATGATGTGACTGACAAAGAATTAATCTCCAAAATATATAAACAAAGACCACCTAACTGGTAAATGCACATGCATAAATAACTATGAATTCTAAAGGAGGGCTCTTCTTGTGAGAGAATACATCCAGGCCTCTGTGGGCTTAACTTGGCCTGTGTCTCCAACACAACCACAGAACCCCCTACCCGCTCCCCATAAGGAATCTTACCATAACTAAATCTATACCAGGCTCATTATTTTGGTCGCAGTTATACAGAGAGCGTTTTTTCCCCATTTTTCCACAAAAACTTGGATACAGCTTTAATTTTAAAATTAAAAAGAAAAAGGGGGGCGGGGAGGGAAAAAAACCCCTGTTAAACTAGCCTGGGGGACTGATGATTCAGAATGCCAGTTCTGTCCTGGTGAAGACAGATGTTTAGATGGAGAGCCTGTGTGAAACTAAGTAAGAAATCAGCAGGAAATATTTTCTGCTTAACAGATCAGAAGGGTGACAAAGACAGTAACACGGTTCCAAAAAGCTACATCATAGTAGATACTATGGGTCAAACTTTCCTTTAAAAATTGTTCTAAGTTGATCCTCTCTTTCACGTCATAAGAAATGTAGTTGCCCCCCAAATGTAGTTAGCCATCTCACTCAATAAGTTTTTTCAATTTTACATATATCTGTTATTTCACAACAATGCTAGATGATAACGAAGCACCCCGCAACTTAGTGCCTTACAGACACAAATATTTCTTTCTCCTTCTTATGTCTACAGGCATGTCGGGGTTTGGCTGGGCTTGGCTTCTGGTGGCTGACTGGGTTCATGTCTGTTCTACACATCTCTTATTGCTCTTGGGACAATGGTTGACTGAGACCTGCTTTGTTCAAAGGCAAGTGCACAGGTCTAACATGCATGCATCACATGACCTAACAGCCCATTGGCTAAAACAAGTCATATGACCAAATCCAAAGTCAAGGGGTGAGGAAGTACCCTCAGCCCACCAAGAGGTGAGGGCAAGGATCTGAAATGTATACCACTACTTACTGTAGGAGACTGAACAACTCGGGCCAATAATTCAATCATCAGAGATGCCTTATCTGAAGAGCAGAAGTTCTCAAACTTGGCTGAACACTGTAATTACCTGGGAGTTTTAAAAATTACTTCTGCCTGGGTCCCATCCTCAGAGATTCTGATTTAATAGGTTTGGGGTGCAGCTCAGGCTGGGAGTGGTAAAAGCTCCCCTGCTAAGTCACTTCAGTCGTGTCCAACTCTGTGCGACCCCATAGACAGCAGCCAACCAGGCTCCCCCGTCCCTGGGATTCTCCAGGCAAGAACACTGGAGAGGGTTGCCATTTCCTTCTCCAATGCATGAAAGTGAAAAGTGAAAGTCAAGTCGTTCAGTCGTGTCTGACTCTTTGCAACCCCATGGACTGCAGCCTACCAGGCTCCTCCCGTCCATGGGATTTTCCAGGCAAGAGTACTGGAGTGGGGTGCCATTGCCTTCTCCAATCCAAAAGTTCCCCAGGTGACTCTAAAGAACAGCCAACTCTGCTCAGCCAAGTCTGAGCACACTGGTGTTAAACCAAATGCTATCAACAAAACAAATGAAAAAAATTTGACCACTGTTTTGGAGAGGTCACTTTCCTATTCATTTTTGGGACTCCCTGTCTTTTAAGACCGTTTACAGTTAAAGCACAATTATTGTATCAGATGCAATTTCTGTTCCCTCCAGTGAGCAGCCTCAGGTCAAATTCATAAAAAGGTACCATAGAGATTTTCTTAGCATTGAATGCTAATGAATTGCTGGTGAGTCTGTTTGTTACTTAGCTATCATTAAAGTGAAAATGCTGGTGTGGGTGCTAGTCGTTAAATGTCTGTATTTCTGGAGAAGTTGTGTACAGGTGTATAGAATCCTGCTCTTACTAGAAGGTAGGATGTACAGTCTCAAGGCACAGGATGCGTCCATAGATAACACACACATTTTGCTTTTCATGTGTGTGTGTGTGTGTGTGTGTGTGTGTGTGTGTTTGTTAGTCGCTCAGTTGTGTCTGACTCTTTGTGACCCCATAGACTGTAGCCCACCAGGCTCCTCTGTCCATGGAATTCTCCAGGCAAGAGTACTGGAGTGGGTTGCCATGCCCTCCTCCAGGAATCTTCCTTAC
>NW_011494718.1:11039343-11048768 GCF_000754665.1 Bison bison bison
CTTTGAGACAGATGTGTGTGTGTGTGTGTGTGTGTTAGTCACTCAGTTGTGTCTGACTCTTTGTGACCCCATAGACTGTAGCCCACCAGGCTCCTCTGTCCATGGAATTCTCCGGGCAAGAACACTGGAGTGGGTTGCCATGCCCTCCTCCAGGGAATCTTCCTTACTCAGGGATTGAACCTGCATCTCCTGCAGTGCAGGCAGATTCTTTACCATCTGAGCCATGAGGGAAGCCCACTTTTCATATATGTTCATATTTTCAGGACATATGTACATTGAGAGTTTTAACTTTTCTTTCTGTCTTCCTCTCTTCCTTCCTCCCTACCTCCCTCACTCGCTTGTCTGTCTTTGTTCCTTTCTTTCTTCTCATGCCTTCTGGCATTCAAAGTTCTATAAAGCATGGAAGTTATAAAGGACCCTATAACTGATCTTATAAAGATCTGTTCTAAGGGAGTTGTTTTCTGCCATATATTTTGGAAAGAGGATACCTGGGGCTAATTAAAAGCAGCAGGTTTACTCTTCTGTAAACTATGCTTCTTCCCAGCAGAGTTTTAGCCACTTAAGGGTCTCAGTGTATACTTACTCTTAAAGCACTCATGTCATTTATTTCATCACTAATTTTATTTCACAGTTTTCATTTTGGGATCTTGCTAAACCTCTTTACGACACTCTGAAAATAAAAATATGGCAATATACTCCCCTTCCTGAATTTTTTTTAACTGTGTGTAAGAAAGCTAATATTTTAAGGACCAACCTGAGGTTTAGAAAACTCTTCGTATCTTTCAGAGATCATCTAGAAATAGTGATCAAGCAAAGCATCCTCCCATAATTTCTCAATATGTTGCCTGGCTCATAGATGGGCTCATTTGTTGGAAAAAGAAGATAAATCATCGGTTTGCATATTATTTTCCCCCTCAATTGAATGCTGGCTGTCAAGATACTTGAGATTTTGAATAACCAATCAAATTATTAATTTTTGGATGAAATTCCATAATGCTGTGGCTAATTGTGGATGCTGTGGGAGTGCAGACTTGGCCCGGGGGCGGGGCGGGGGCGGGGGGGGAGTGCTGTGTGAAACTACAAAAATGTCAGTGTCAAGGAAGAAAAAAAGATACATCCGCCCTGGAGATGAGTCACTGGAAACATATTGGATACATTTATCAGAGTAGGAAGCACTATAGAGTCAATAACATTTCAATTTGACACTTACTTCACATCCAAAAGTTAGATCCACAAATATTTTCTTCCCAGGGACATGTTGTCATAATAAAGAAAATAAAGCCTTGGGTCTACCAGCTGTTACCTTTCGTACTTATTGCATGAGGATAATGACCCAAAAGTATAAATCATCATGCACAAACCACTCTGTCACTGCAGAAGGATGGAGGTAGGAGTCATAATACTGCCGCCAAAAGGCTGTGTGGCTTTGGAGAAGTTGCTCAAAATCTCTGGGTTTCAGTTGTCTCATTGGATGAACTAGATGATATCCAAGAGCCCTCTGCAATTTCATTTAATTGCTTAAAGAATACTTGGCACCAAAGAGGGAGCTATGTTACAAGAGATAGAAATGAGCAGATGTTCAATATGGAAGATTTTTCTGGTGGAATGTTCTGGTGCTAAGGAAGTTCATCAAATGGAGAAATAACACTGTGGACCCAGAGAACAGGAAGATTTCTTAATTGTCAGCAAGGAAATTAGAGAGGTCAGTGTGGACTTGGCCGAAGTCACTCACACAGTTGGTGGTCAAATGCAAGAAGGACCCAGGACCTCTATCTCCCCATTGAGCACCCCTTTCCCTTTGCCCCAGGCTGCCTCATGGGCCCACATTCAACAAACCAGACCTTACTGGCTGACAAATCCTCATTTGGCTGACAGGTCACTTGAGAACACTATGGGTTTCACTGTGAGCAAGAAGGATCTTTGAGGGCAGACACAGGCTTTAAGATGGATCACAATGTGATCCCAGTGAGTGTGGCCCCAAATGGGGTCAACATTTTACATTCATTGTCAGCCACACCTTAACCATAGGATTCTATAAGGTCAGCAAACGGCCTCGGCTTTAACCAAACAATCATGCTGGATTTGAGTTAATTTGAACGTGGCCCATTTGGGCAAATAGAGCCACTCTTCAATCTCAGGGGTGTCCCAGAGAAGACAGTTGCAACTTGGAATCCTTACCTGCATGCTTACTAGGCTGTGGCTTCAGGGAAAAGTTAACATGTTTTGAACCATACAAGGAGTATCACTTATGTTATCACAGTGCCAAAAACTGGGTGATAGAATCCCTGTTTTCCAGAGAAATTTAGCCCAGATTCTTAGAGGGGTTGACCAGAAGCTCTATAGTTAATATTCAGCAAGCACAGACTTTCAGTCTAGGTCTGTTTAATTGTAATGCCTATGTTCTTTACATGATATTTTCTTTCTAATATAAACAGTAATAAAATGAAAAATAAAAACAAACCTTAAATATTGAGCTAGGGAAAATGTAGAAGAAAAGGGGGAAGATGGGTGGATTTATTGAAATAAACAAGAACTTAAAAATCTGGGTCCAGATTCCAGTCTTTCTTCTTGATCATCACCCCATCCACCTCATCAGCACATATTGGATATCATTATACAGCTAAGAGCTACTGAACACTAAGCCTTCAAGTTGTTTAAACAGATTTGCTGTACTTTATACATATTTCTCAGATAATGATGCAATGAATAGCTACTGCTATCATTCCAAGTAATACTTGGGGAAACTGAAGCACAGAGAGAAGATGAGTAACACGATCAAGATCATACAACTCATGGGTGGCAGAGCTGACCCCCTTTCCAACTTTAGATGACAGCAGACTTCCCTTCACTGCCCACTAGAATGGTTCAGATTTCCTGGACAAATCGCTTGAGGGGAAGAGGAAGGAGGAGGACTGGAGGAGGGTGAGGTAGGGAGTAAATGGGGGGGGGGGGTGGTGGCACCTCCCTCCCTACAATTTCCAACATCCCTCTACTTCCTGCTCTGGTCCTTCATGTTGTGTTCCACTTCAAAACCTGGAAAACACACTCAAAATGTGTTAAGAATAAAAATGTATCATAATACAAGAGGTCCTATGATAGGATGGTCCTGGGGTTGGCTAATTCCACCCTCAGTGATATCAACAAGGGCTTTTCCATCTCCCTACTCTGCATTCTCTGAATGTCAATTTGAGCCTCATGCAACCTACCTCTTGATGACAATATGACTACTCCAGGTTTCATGTCCAGTTGGGAGAAGAGATTCATCTTGTCCTCTGATTTGTTGTTGTTGTTGTTTGTTTGTTTAAAGAGAGAACCTCCAGAAACTTCTGAATAGATTTTTCACTCATGACTATTGGCTAGACTGAGTCACAAGCCCACTCCTAAACCAACCACTGAAAAAGGGAATGGGAGTACCAGAGTTAGAGACATTACTTTGCCAACAAAGGTCCGTAGTCAAGGCTATGGTTTTTCCAGTGGTCATGTATGGATGTGAGAGTTGGACAGTGAAGAAGGCTGAGCGCCGAAGAATTGATGCTTTTGAACTGTGGTGTTGGAGAAGACTCTTGAGAGTCCCTTGGACTGCAAGGAGATCCAACCAGTCCATTCTGAAGGAGATCAGCCCTGGGATTTCTTTGGAGGGAATGATGCTGAAGCTGAAACTCCAGTACTTTGGCCACCTCATGGGAAGAGTTGACTCATTGGAAAAGACTCTGATGCTGGGAGGGATTGGGGGCAGGAGGAGAAGGGGATGACAGAGGATGAGATGGCTGGATGGCATCACTGACTCAATGAATGTGAGTCTGGGTGAACTCCGGGAGTTGGTGATGGACAGGGAGGCCTGGCGTGCTGCGATTCATGGGGTCGCAAAGAGTCAGACACAACTGAGTGACTGAACTGAACTGAACTGAATAGAGATTCATTCTAAATTGTTGGAAGATCACGACTCCTGAGGGAGGGATACTCAAGCACAAATGCTTAGTGAGCCCGCTACTTCTGCTACAGAACCTTCCACTCCTCAATTGGAAATGGGGGAAATGACCATTGCTCCTTTGCAGGACTGCTACGAGCATTAAAAACATGTAACAACATTTTCTATAGTTTAAGTACTCTGGAGATATAAGATACTCGTATTCCTCTAATATAAAGTGAGGGTCAGAGTCCCCTGGAGGCCTTGTTAAAACAGACTGCTGGGCTCTAGATTTTCTGATTCAGTAAGTCTGGGTGGGGGTCTGAGAATTCATCCATCTAACAAGTTCCCAGGTGATGCTGCTGATGGTGGTCCCAGACCACACTTCAAGAAGCACAGGTCTAGACTGTGAGTGTCTTGAGTGTAAGAACCAGGTTCTTATTATATTTATATCCCTGGTACTTCAATGCCTGGTGCATACAGTTGTTGTTTAATCATTCAGTCATATCCAACTCTTGGCAACCCCACGGACTGTAGACTGCCAGGCTCCTCTGTCCATGGGATTTTCCAGCAAGAATACTGGAGTGAGTTGCCATTTCCTTCTCCAGGCCATCTTCTTGACCCAGGGATTGAACCCATGTTTCCTGCATTGGCGGGCAGATTCTTTACCACTGAGCCACCGGGGTAGCCTGGCACATACTGGTAATAACTGGTAAGATGGTAATAAGAAGAATTAATACTTATTCTGTGCTCAACACTATTAAACATTTTTCATACATTTATTCATTTAATCCTTACTGTAATGCCCCGAAGATGGCAATTTTATTACCCCTATTTTACAGATGGGTAAAGTTCCCTGATAGCTCAGTTGGTAAAGAATACACCTGTAATGCAGGAGACCTCGGATTCCTGGCTCACCCACTCCAGTATTCTTGGATTTCCCTTGTGACTCAGCTGCTAAAGAATCCGCCTGCAATGCAGGAGACCTGGGTTTGATCCCTGGGTTGGGAAGATCCCCTGGAGAAGGGAAAGGCTACCCACTCCAGTATTGTAGCTTGGAGAATTCCATGGGCTGTATAGTCCATGGGGTTGCAAAGAGTTGGACACTGAGTGACTTTCACTTCAAAGTGAGGCATAGTATAGTCCATGGGGTTGCAAAGAGTTGGACACTGAGCGACTTTCACTTCAAAGTGAGGCATAGAGGCAGGAGGCTAATATGTAGTAGAGCCAAGATTTAAACCCAGGTCCATCTCAATCAAGAAACTGTGCAATTAACTAAGACTTAATGCTAAATATAATAAGTAGTGGGTAACTGTTGAGTGAATGAATAAATGAATTTCATATCCTCAAAGAAGGAAAAGTAACAGGGTTATATGTTGATGGGTGCTGGAGAGAAGGCAGGACAAAAGCATTGACATCTCTCTGGGACCATGGTCCAGGAAAAACCCTTGATATCTGGGGTCCTGGGCAGCACAGCAGACCCCTCAGGGAGAGATGATCCCCAGGGAGGTGTCTCTAATCAGCACATACTCAGCTGAGTTCCCTCCTTCACTCATTCACCTTGGCTTATCTCCCACTGACACAGCAGCCCAGCATGAGAGTGTGATGGAAACAGAAGAGCAAGCAGGGGGCCTTGCTCTTCCCACTTTCCACCCTAGGCTGTCCATGCATTTCAGGCAGAATTCTGAGAGTGCATCCCTGGATGCGAAGGAAGCCCTGTTACAGATGCGCTCTCACTCCTCAAGTCACCAGGGTACCATCTGGTAAATTGCTGCTGCAAAGCACTGAATAGTACCCTAGTGGCCTCACAGAATGATTGTATCCCTAAAAGTGTTTAATTTATCTCTGGGGGGAATTTACACCCTGGGAAAAATCTGGTTAAATGTATAAATGAATCTTCTAACCAGCCAAGATTGAAGATATGAAATCATAAAGCCAGAAGGCTCTCCTCAAGGGCAGCAGCTTCTCCCCACCCTCCCAGCACACTCTCACCACCCAGTCTCAGGCAATGGTGACATGTTTGTTGATTTCAAAAGAGCACAAGGAAGGAGGTTCCAGAAGATCATTCCACCCATTGACCTTCAGAATATGTCTGCTTATCTAACTTAGACCCTATCAGATTGGGCTCATTTCAACCTTCTCTGCCTCCAGTGGTGATGAGAACAGATGATTGGCATACTCTTTGAATCAGAACTTTCTGCAGCTTTACGACTGTCATTAAACTTCCTGTAGGTCTAAAGCTTTTGGGGTTAGGTCTCAATGTAATGACTCTTTTTAATTCCTCAATGTAAGATAAAAATGCCAAGAGCCACTTACTGGAGACTTTCAACAGTGTCTCCATCAGGATAGACTGTTATACAGTGAATGTAATTAACTGTCCAGTCTTAACAGCTTATAATAACCAAGAACTGTGTCTTGCTCATCCTAATATTCATTGTCCATCAGAGGTGGGAAGCTACCCCTCATAATACCATTTCAAATACTGCTGGCCACTGGACCAGTGAGAAATCAGGTCAGGGCCCTTCAAACTTTCACCTGAAGTAACACTTGGCACTCCAGCTATACTATGTGGTCATGTCAAATGTGCTCGCCTTACTCAGGGGTCAATGAAGGGAGAGCCTAACACATTTTCAGAAGGAAACACTGGAAATATTTGGTAAACCAGCTAATGATGGCCAGACCATAGGAGGCAATCCTGTGCGAGAACTTCCTTGAAAGATATTTTGGTTCATATATCTAGGAGTGCCTGGAGAAGGGTTCAGCCAAGTTGTGAGTATGTATATGCTATAGGAAGATGAATCTATAGGTCTCTCTTTTTTATGGTATGTGCAATTTTGGGGGAACTATGTCTATTCCCATAAGTTAATTCCCACCTCCTACAACAGTAACCCAGTCAAGAGCCAGAAGAGAGGGAGGGAGATTTAAATCAGGTGAGCTAACGCTTGTTCTGTGTCATCCTGTGCTACCTGCTGAGAGCACAGAGTGAATACAAACTGTCTCTGGTCTTAAGGAATGTAGAGTTGTGAGGGACATATGAATAAATAAATCCATTGTAGTTCATTACACCATGATGCACAGGCTCCAGAATCAAAAAGACCTGGATTTGCACCCTTAGTTCTGTTTATTCAAGTCTCCTCTTCAGAAATTGTCCACAGACATAGTAACCTCCTTGAGAAGGCTTGTGAGAACTAACATAGGTAATCCATGTAAACATTTATGACACACAGTAAATGCAGTGTTTAAAATAAACATTTTATTTGAATAAAGATGCTGATAGTTGCAGAAGCACAGAGAGCCTCCGTGCTAGTATTAGGGATCACGTTCCCTGGTGGCTGAGATGGTAAAGAATTCACCTGCAATGTAGGAGATATGGGTTCAATCACTGGGTTGGGAAGATCCCCTGGAAAAGCCATGGCAACCCACTCCAGTATTCTTGCCTGGGAAATCCCACGGACAGAGAGCCTGGTGGGCTACAGTCCATGGGGTTGCAAAGAGTTGGACATGACTGGGCAGTTAACACTTCCTCTTTCACCTTTTTTCTGAGAAAGCAGCACCTGTGCTGTGTGTTGAAAGGTGAATAGGAGTTTGTTAAGAAAAGAAGGAAGGTAAAGACTTTCTTAACAGTAAGGGTAACATAACCATGGTCTGGGGCCAACATCAGAACCTGGGCAAACTGTCTGCAAACCCTAACTTTGCCACTTGTTAGCTGTGTGGCATTGGGTGAATAATTTCAGCTCTCTAAGTCCCACTTTTCTGACATCTTCCTTGCTGAGTTATTGTGGGTACTTGATAAACTGGAGATGAAATAAAGGAAGGAGTGAGTACATGCCAGAATGGAGGTGTGAGATGCCAGTACTTTTGTCTACCCTCCATTTTTACGGATGCCTCAAATCAACAGAAGCTGGAGGTGCTCACTCTCATTATTCCATGAACAGCAGGTAAAAGAAAAAAGCAGTTTCATTGGCTGAGGTGGAAGACAAGGGCAAGAATAGAGCTGTGTGTTTGTTTGAGTTCTAAGTGGTAGGCTCCTTGGTAGCAAAGGAAGGTAATTGACTTACAGTTCTCACTAAACTTAAGAGGCTTTAGTTTGTGCCAGACGAAAATTAAATAATTAGCAAAGAATGTTCACTTCCAACATCCTCGGCCAACTGCCTATTTCTCCATAAAGATGGGCCCCCAGGGAACGGAGAAGGATGTAACTGCAATTAAATAGGTGCATAAACCTAGCAAAGAGCTGTCACCACAGTGCCAGAGCTTGGCTGGGCTCTATTCTAGATAACTCACCATCCCCCATTTATAGTATGAGCCAAGGGAAAAATGTATCAAAAAGGTGGCAAGCACTCCCAGATTCACCCATTCTTAGAAAATAAAAGTCAAACAAAAGAGGGCCTTCTAAAGGGTTGCCAACAAAGGATGATTATTGTGCAAAACATGGCTGGGAGGATATACTATTTTCTTTAAAGTCTCAAAGTCACTTGCCCAAATGTGAAAGCTATGAAATGTATGTATGTCAACCTCCTAAAATTCTCAGATTCGCTATTATCTTGCCCATAAATAGACATATATGCCTCCTACAAGCATTTATTGAGTGTTTACTATGTTCCAGCTCCAGTGTCAAGTCCTGTGAATAAAACATAAGCTCTCTTCTATGTTTCTATATCATTTAGGATTAAGTTTGGCTATATATAAAAGTAATCTAATCCAGAACAATGATGTTTTACCCTAGTTAGAAGTTAATTCTGCTTCTTGGAGAGAAGGAGCAGATAGTCCAGGACTAAAATGCCAGCTCAACAAATTCAGGGACTCAGGCTAATTTTGTCTGATTGCTCTGGACTCTTTAACATGATGCCACAGAATTCAACATTGCTGCTTTAGCTCCTGCCATCATGTCCTCATCCTAGACAGCAATAAAGAAGTAGAGGGAAGGCAGGTCATGCTTTCTACCTTTAAAGACATTTCAGAAAAACCAGATAATTCCCAGCTTCCAGGAAGTTTGTAATTAAATAGTCTTTATTCTGATTGGTCATGTACTCAGCTAAGAATTGGGAGTTCTGCTACTAAGGAGGAAGGCAAGAACCGATTTTGAGGGATAAATAACATCTTTTGTCACAGGATTAAAGAGCTTTCTTTCTTTTCTCCATTGTCTTATTTGTAATCAAATCATTGAAGTAGCACCACTCTCCTCCAAGAGGAAGGAAAAGCCCTGGGCACAAGTGTGTTACAGAAAAAAATATGTCTTGATTTTTTCCTATCTTTTAGATTACTAACAACTGAAACTCTTGTATGAAAACCCGAACAGGAAAATATAAAAATATCAGAGAACTTTTAAGGATGTCCTTCGGGAGATAACAGTTTAGGTTCTTGAGGAAAAGTAAACTTTGATGCTTACCTCATGCTAGACATATAAAAAGGAATTTCATAAAGATTAAAAATTCAAATATGAAAAATAGAAGTATTCTATGACTACACTTAGGATGTTACGTACTTAATTTAGAAGTGGCTGCTGCTGCTGCTGCGC
>NW_011494718.1:11048868-11053242 GCF_000754665.1 Bison bison bison
AGAAGTGGCTGCTGCTGCTGCTAAGTCACTTCAGTCGTGTCCGACTGTGCGACCCCATAGACGGCAGCCCACCAGGCTCCCCCGTCCCTGGGATTCTCCAGGCAAGAACATTGGAGTGGGTTGCCATTTCCTTCTCCAGTGCATGAAAGTGAAAAGTGAAAGTGAAGTCACTCAGTCGTGTCCGACTCTTCACGACCTCATGGATTGCAGCCTACCAAGCTCCTCCATCCATGGGATTTTCCAGGCAAGAGTACTGGAGTGGGGTGCCATTGCCTTCTCCAAATTTAGAAGTGGAAAGGGTCATAAACAGAACACACATACACACATATACATGTGTATAACACACATGCCACACCATGCAGAGATGGCATATTAGGAAACATATCCCAACTACAGACATAATACAAAGGTAATCACATCCTTAATATAAGGAAAAGATGACAGTTTCAAATTAAAACATGACAAAGGGCAATGCACAAAACAATAATAATATAGTCAAAACCAAATTGATATAAAGAGAGAAAAAAATCACAATGAAAACTATTTTATTTTAACCCATATTCTACTCAATAAGCCTGAGCTCTCTATTGCACTGGAGACAGGAGATATGGCCTTATCTCTCCATATTTCATGAACAATGTAAAAGGTCTTCAAGAGTCATTTGGGCTGCATCTAATTTTTTTTGTGTTAAGTGCTATCTTTAGAATATAAGCATCATATGAAATGCAACTTATCTTTACCCAGAGTTGGTGAAAAGTTGGGGAGACAGACTCTCTTCACACATATCTGGTAGGAAATATAAGTTTATAGAAGCTTTCTGGACAGGAGTTTAACCATGCATGAAGTTCAGCAGCCTGGGAGGTATTTAAGAACTATAGCTTGTTCAACAAGCAACAGGACAGATTGTTAGGAAAGTTGGGTAACAAATCAGTGAAGCATTTAAAAAAGACAGGCTTGTGAGTTCATCACATTTAAATACTTTGATTATGTGTCTCAATAGAGAAGTGAGCCTATAAACCACTATTCTTAGGTGGGTCTTGGACATCTTGGTCTCTGGTAATCTATCACATGTTCACCAGATCTTTTGCAGTTTCAGAGGAAAAGGTTTTAAAAATTCTGTTTATATACATTTGAAATATGAGGTTAATTATGATTTTCTATAGATTGAGTTATAACCTGAATCACTATATTCTTAAACGTTGGTTATGCACTAATAGAATTGTATTATTCTATTGTAGCTAATTTCAGGTAACTGGTACAGGTGTGTATGTGTGTGTGTGTGGGCATGTGTGTGCCCAGTGGTGTCCAACACTTTGCAACCCCATGGACTGAAGCTTGCCAGGCTCCTCTGTCCATAGGATTTCCCGGGCAAGAATACTGGAGTGAGTTGCCATTTCTTCTTCCAGGGGATCTTCTCTACCCACAGTTACTACTGGCTAAAACATTTTTGTGTCTCTTATATGTTATCATATTTGTTTATGAAATATGCATTTATTATTGTTAGTCTATTATTATATTTCCAATAAATTAAAATGATCACTAATTCAGAAGTCACTGACTGAAGCACATGAGTGGTGACAAAACAAAAAACAGAATTCAAAACAATGTCTAAAACATGAAGAGTGAACAGTCCCAGTGCAGACACTGTGAGTCTGTGTGTTAAATACACAATAAATTTTAGTCTCATATAGCTAAAAGTGTGATGATTTTTCACACACATTCAAAAAAAGAAAAAGATAATAGAGAGAAGTGTGATGAATCTGAAAATTAGATTTTATTGAGCCAGCCAGCCATTCACTCTCAATTCTGAATGTCTCATCTGATGTGAAATTTTCAAATAGTGATAGAAAACGCATTAAAAAAATCTCTAAACATACTGACTTCTCTAGTAAACACATTTAGATTTTCCATAATATACACAAAATACTGTTTTCCAGCACAAAATGGATGTTTGTTGTTGCTAAAGGCAAAGAAGAAACCAAAACTACAGAAGTGTCCTTCAAAGTCTCATTCTTTACAGCATGACAGGAAGCAAGTGTCACTCCTGAAAAGCTTATAAAGTGATCCCCAATATAACAAATATTATACTTAGAACAAGCTATTGGAAAAATTCCTTTATCAAGGGATAAAGATGGACATGGCAAGACAACAGTGGCATACGATGTAAAAGAAAATGATTTTCTCACATAGCAAAGGCCCACAATCGGGAGAAAAATAGCCATCTATAGTGTACATGTCAGGTCCTGACATATTACGACATAAACTTTTGTTTGTGAATCACTAACAAATTCACGTACAAGAGTTTAGGTAATACCATTTTCTGAACTAAGATAAAACTGGAAAAGGTACATTGTAATAAATATTGATGGAACACCAGGCATGTACTCAAAAAAGAAATTGTACTACCTTGGGCTTCCCTGGTGGTCCAGTGATATGAGGGGACACAGGTTTGATCCCTGGTCCAGGAAGAACTTATACGTGAGGGATAACTAAGCCCTCCTGCCACAACTACTGACCCCGAATGCTCTAGAGCCCATAAGTCACAACTACGGAAGCCCCCGTGCCTAGAGCCTGTGCTCCGTAACAAGAGAAGCCACCACAATGAGAAGCCTGAACACCATAACTAGAAAGTAATCTCTGCTCGCGACTACAGAAAGCCTGCATGCAGCAGTGAAGACCCAGCACAGCCAAAAATAAAAATAAATAAATTTTAATAAATGAATAAAAATTTTAAAAAGAAAATGTATTACCACAGACACTCAAAGGTTTTTATCTGAACACCAATCCACAGACTGATTATTCAAAAAAGGCAATTGGGAGTGAACGATGTTCCTTTTGATCTTGATAAAATATTGAAGGAACTATTGACTTCTGTGAATATAAGCAAATCAGAGCCACGAAAGCACATTTGTTTTTTCAATTTGCTATGCTAAGAAATGGACAGCAGGTACAAGAATGTTCTCCTGCGCTGATGCGTGCTTGCTGTGAAATGGAAAAGCACGCACCTGGGTTACTAAAAGCAAGGGTTACGCAAACTCTCCAACGTCATCTTGAAAAAGAATAATAAAGCTGGAAAACTTCTAACTTCAAAGCTTACAATAAAGCTACAATAATCAAGATGAGGTGGTGTTGATATAAGAAACAAACATCAATGGAACAGACTAGAGAGCCCAGAAATAAACACACACTTACGTCTTCAACTGATTTTCTTTTTTTCAAAACCTTTTTTCTCGTATCGAGACAAAATTCATGACATATAATTTTATTGGAAGGACCTATGCTGAAGCTGAAGCTCCAATACTTTGGCCACCTGATGGGAAGAACGACTCATTGGAAAAGACCCTGATGCTAGGAAAGATTGAAGGCAGGAGAAGGGGATGACAAAGGATGTGATGGTTGGATGGCATCACCAAGGATCACCAACTCAATGGACATGAGTTTGAGGAAGCTCGGGGAGTTGGTGATGGACAGGGAACCCTGGTGTGCTGCAGTCCATGGGGTCACAAAGAGTCAGTCGGACATGACTGAGCACCTGAACTGAACTGAAAATTCATGACATAGAATTTCTTATTTTAAAATATATAATTTTAAATTGTGTGGATTTTTAAGGTATCTTTGCAACATTGGCCAGCTATCACAAATACCTAATTGCAGAACATTTTCAGTCTTCCAAAACAAAACCTGTACTTGTTAGCACTCACTCCTGGTCCCCATCGCCCGTATCTCCTGGGAATCACTAATCTAGTTTCTGTCTCTATGGAGTGGCCTATTCTGCATATTGCATATAAATGTCATCATATGAAATGTGGACTTTAGTGATCTGGCTTCTCTTAGTGTAATATCTTCCAGGTTCATCCATGTGGTAGAATATATTCGTACTTTGTTCCTTTCTTTATGGCTGGGAATATCCCACTGTACATCTACACCACATTTCATTAATCCTTTCATCCCGTGATGGACATTTGGTTTTTTTCCTATTGTTTGTCCCTTATGAATAAAACATTTACTATAAACATTTACTATTATATGAACATATATTTTCAATTCTCTTGCATTGTAACTAAAGAGAAGAATTCTTGCATCATATGGAAACTCTCACTTTCTGAGAAACTACCAAATTGTTTTCCATTTGGGAAATAGCTATACCATTTTATATTTCCAGCAACAGTATATGCAAGTTCTAGTTTCAACAAATTCTTGCTGATACTTCTTATTTTTCCATTAAAAAATTACTATGATGACAGCCATTCCGTTGCTGCTGCTGCTAAGTCGCTTCAGTCGCTTCAGTCGTGTCCGACTCTGTGTGACCCCATAGACGGCATCCCACCAGGCTCCCCGGTCCCTGGGATTCTCCAGGCAAGAACACTGGAGTGG
>NW_011494718.1:11053547-11055269 GCF_000754665.1 Bison bison bison
CTAATGATGTTGAGAATATTTTCACGTGCCTATTGGCCATTTGTATACCTCCTTTGAAGAAATGTCTATTCAAATTCTTTGAGCAATTTTTAACTAGGTTGTTTATCTTTTTATTGTTAAGTTGTAAGAGTTCTTTTTATACTCTGGATATTAGATTGACCCTTAACACACATGATTTACAAGTATTTTCCCCTGTTCTATGGGTTGTCTTTTATTTTCTTGATAGTGACCTTTGATGCACAATGTTTTAAATTTTTTTTTAATTTTATTTTCTTTTTAAACTTTACAATATTGTATTAGTTTTGCCAAATACCGAAATGAATCCACCACAGGTATACATGTGTTCCTCATCCTGAACCCTCCTCCCTCCTCCCTCCTCCCTCCCCATACCATCCCTCTGGGTTGTCCCAGTGCACCAACCCCAAGCATCCAGTACCATGCATTGAACCTGGACTGGCGACTCGTTTCATACATGATATTATACATATTTCAATGCCATTATCCCAAATCTTCCCACCCTCTCCCTCTCCCACAGAGTCCATAAAACTGATCTATACATCAGTGTCTCTTTTGCTGTCTCGTACACAGGGTTATTGTTACCATCTTTCTAAATTCCATATATATGCGTTAGTATACTGTATTGGTGTTTTTCTTTCTGGCTTACTTCACTCTGTATAATAGGCTCCAGTTTCATCCACCTCATTGGAACTGATTCAAATGTATTCTTTTTAATGGCTGAGTAATACTCCGTTGTGTATATCTTTCTTATCCATTCATCTGCTGATGGGCATCTAGGTTGCTTCCATGTCCTGGCTATTATAAACAGTGCTGCGATGAACATTGGGGTACACGTGTCTCTTTCCCTTCTGGTTTCCTCGGTGTGTATGCCCAGCAGTGGGATTGCTGGATCATAAGGCAGTTCTATTTCCTGTTTCTTAAGGAATCTCCACACTGTTCTCCATAGTGGCTGTACTAGTTTGCATTCCCACCAACAGTGTAAGAGGGTTCCCTTTTCTCCACACCCTCTCCAGCATTTATTGCTTGTAGACTTTTGGATCGCAGCCATTCTGACTGGGGTGAAATGGTACCTCATAGTGGTTTTGATTTGCATTTCTCTGATAATGAGTGATATTGAGCATCTTTTCATGTGTTTGTTAGCCATCTGTATGTCTTCTTTGGAGAAATGTCTATTTAGTTCTTTGGCCCATTTTTTGATTGGGTCATTTATTTTTCTGGAGTTGAGCTATAGGAGTTGCTTGTATATTTTTGAGATTAGTTGTTTGTCAGTTGCTTCATTTGCTATTATTTTCTCCCATTCTGAAGGCTGCCTTTTCACCTTGCTAATAGTTTCCTTTGTTGTGCAGAAGCTTTTAAGTTTAATTAGGTCCCATTTGTTTATTTTTGCTTTTATTTCCAATATTCTGGGAGGTGGGGCCTAGAGGATCCTGCTGTGATGTATGTTGGAGAGTGTTTTGCCTATGTTCCTCTAGGAGTTTTATAGTTTCTGGTCTTACGTTTAGATCTTTAATCCATTTTGAGTTTATTTTTGTGTATGGTGTTAGAAAGTGTTCTAGTTTCATTCTTTTACAAGTGGTTGACCAGTTTTCCAAGCAGTTTTTAAAGAGATTGTCTTTTCTTCAGTGTATATTCTTGCCTCCTTTGTCAAAGATAAGGTGTCCATAGGTGCATGGATTTATCTCTGGGCTTTCTATTTTGTTCCAT
>NW_011494718.1:11055369-11056202 GCF_000754665.1 Bison bison bison
AGTTTTCTTTTTTTAATTTAATTTTATTTTTAAACTTTACATAATTGTATTAGTTTTGCCAAATATCAAAATGAATCCGCCACAGGTTTACATGTGTTCCCCATCCTGAACCCTCCTCCCTCCTCCCTCCCCATACCATCCCTCTGGGTCGTCCCAGTGCACTAGCCCCAAGCATCCAGTATATAGGTCTTTTATTTCTTTAGGTAGATATATTCCTAAGTATTTTATTCTTTTCATTGCAATGGTGAATTGAATTGTTTCCTTAATTTCTCTATTTTCTCATTATTAGTGTATAGGAATGCAAGGGATTTCTGTGTGTTGATTTTATATCCAGCAACTTTACTATATTAATTGATTAGGTCTAGTAATTTTCTGGTGGAGTCTTTAGGGTTTTCTATGTAGAGGATAATGTCAAACAGTGAGAGTTTACTTCTTCTTTTCCAATCTGGATTCCTTTTATTTCTTTTTCTGCTCTGATTGCTGAGGCCAAAACTTCCAAAATTATGTTGAATAGTAGTGGTGACAGTGGGCACCCTTGTCTTGTTCCTGACTTTAGAGGAAATGCTTTCAATTTTTCACCATTGAGGATAATGTTTGCTGTGGGTTTGTCATATATAGCTTTTATTATGTTGAGGTATGTTCCTTCTATTCCTGCTTTCTGGAGAGTTTTTATCATAAATGGATGTTGAATTTTGTCAAAGGCTTTCTCTGCATCTATTGAGATAATCATATGGTTTTTATTTTTCAATTTGTTAATGTGGTGTATTACATTGATTAATTTGCAGATATTGAAGAATCCTTGCATCCCTGGGATAAAGCCCACTTGGTCCTGG
>NW_011494718.1:11060314-11060522 GCF_000754665.1 Bison bison bison
GTAACAAATACATAAAAGCAAAAATTAAAAATCTAGAGTAGAGTTTGGAATTTCAAAAATACGATGTTAGAGAAAAGAAGAAGGAAAAGAAAGAGAGAAAAAACGAACAAACAAAAACAAAGTCGCGAAAATTATAAAGAAAATATAGATACAAAATTGATAACTAATACCAAAAAGCAAAAGTTAAAAATCTAGAGTAGAGTTTGGA
>NW_011494718.1:11060622-11061638 GCF_000754665.1 Bison bison bison
GTTCCTTGGAGTCAGGAGTTCCCTGGAGTCAGGATTTGGACTTAAGCCTCCTGCTTCCAGTTATCAGTCTTATTTTTACAGTAGTTTCAAAACTTCTCCTTCTATGCAGCACCATTGATAAAACATCTACGTTAAAGATGAAAAGTTTCTCTACGGTGAGGGTCACCCAGAGAGGTTCGCAGCATTACATGGAGAAGAGAAGAGGGAGGAGTGAGTTAGAGGTGACCTGAATGAGATGAGGTGGAATCAATAGAGGAGAGAGTGGGCTAGCCAGTAATCACTTCCTTATGTGTACTCCACAACTGGACCGCTCAGAGATGTTCACAGAGTTATACAGAGAAGAGAAGAAGGAGGAAGGAGACAGAGGTGGCCAAGAGGATAAAAGGGGGGAATGAAAAGGAGGGAGACAGATCCAGCCAGTAATCAGGTCCCTAAGTGTTGTCCACCGTCTGGAACACACAGAAATTCACAGAGTTGGGTAGAGTAGAAAGGGGTTAGGGAGGAGACTCAGGCGACCTGGTGGAGCAAAAGGAGAGTCCAAAGGGAGAGAGAGCAGTCAAGCCAGTAATCTCGCTCCCTAGTGAAAAATGCGTCCTGAAAATTGGCTTCTTAAAGGTACAAATTTGGTAACAAATACATAAAAGCAAAAATTAAAAATCTAGAGTAGAGTTTGGAATTTCAAAAATACGATGTTAAAGAAAAGAAGAAGGAAAAGAAAGAGAGAAAAAACGAACAAACAAAAACAAACAAAGTCGCGAAAATTATAAAGAAAATATAGATACAAAATTGATAACTAATACCAAAAAGCAAAAGTTAAAAATCTAGAGTAGAGTTTGGAATTTCAAAAATACCATGTTAAAAAAAAAAGAAGAAGAAAAAGAGAAAAAAAAACAAACAAAGTAGCAAAAATTGTAAAGAAAATACAGGTACAAAATTGATAACAAATACCAAAAAGCATAAGTTAAAAATCTAGAGTAGAGTTTGGAATTTCAGATATACAATGTTATATAAAAGAA
>NW_011494718.1:11062006-11062246 GCF_000754665.1 Bison bison bison
TAATAGGTTATAAAAGTGAAAATTAAAGGAATAATAGAGGACTTAAAATTTTTTTAAAAAATTTAAAAAGAAAGAAAGAAAGAAAGAATGATCGTAAAAATAGTAAAAATATATCTAGGACTTTCTCTGGTTTTGTTGTGAGTATTGTGGGCTCAGTTCATTTTTGGCTAGTTCCTTGGTCCGACTTATATTTCTCAAGATCTATAGGCCCCTTCCTATGTAGTCGGTAGTAACCACAGG
>NW_011494718.1:11062829-11064669 GCF_000754665.1 Bison bison bison
CCGAGCCAGCCTCCCTGCCCAGCCCCCGCTTGCTAGTGGCGTGTGCAGGCATCTGCACTGCTTCTCTGCTGGGGGAGTTACCGTAGGTAGGACTCGCAATCTGCGGGTTTTAATTGTTTATTTATTTTTCCTCCCTGTTATGTTGCCCTCTGTACTTCCAAGGCTCGGCACAGATTCGGCAGTGAGAAGGTTTCCTGGTGTTTGGAAACTTCTCTCTTTTTAAGACTCCCTTCCTGGGATGGAACTCCGTCCCTCCCTCTTTTGTTTCTTTTTTGTCTTTTATATTTTTTCCTACCTCCTTTCGAAGAGTTGGATTGCTTTTCTGGGTGCCTGATGTCCTCTGCCGGCATTCAGAAGTTGTTTTGTGGAATTTACTCAGTGTTCAAATTTTTTTGATGAATTTGTGGGGGAGAAAGTGGTCTCCCCGTCCTACTCCTCCGCCATCTTAGCTCCTCCCCCACAATGTTTTACATTTTGATGAAGTCCAACTTACTCGTTTTTATTTTGTTTGTGCTGTTAGTATCCCACTTAAGAAATCATTGCCTAATTTAACATTATGAAGAATCACATCCATATTTTCTTTTGAAAGTTTTGTAGTTTTAGTTTTTTCTTCAATATTTTGAGATAATTTTTGCGTATGGTGTGAGATTGGGCTCTAAATTCATCTTTTGTGCATGGATATTCAGTTGTCTGAACACTGTTGAAAAGACTATTCTTCCACTGTATGATTATGGCACTGTCAAAAATAAACTGGCCATAGATGTCTGGGTTTATTTTTAGACTCTTCTATTTCATTGGTCTGTAAATCTATCCTTCTGCCAATAGTACACTGTCTTTATTAATAATACTGTGTCTTTATAATAAATTTTGAAATCAGGGAGAGTGAAACCTTCCATGAGTCTACTAATCTTTTTCAAGACAATTTTGGCTACTTGGGGTTCCTTATCCTGCTGCTGCTGCTGCTAAGTCGCTTCAGTAGTGTCTGACTCTGTGCAACCCCATAGACAGCAGCCCACTAGGCTCCTCTGTCCCTGGGATTCTCCAGGCAAGAACACTGGAGTAGGTTGCCATTTCCTTCTCCAATGCATGAAAGTGAAAAGTGAAAGTTAAGTTGCTCAGTTGTTCCCTACTCTTAGCGACCCTATGGATTGCAGACTACCAGGCTCCTCTGTCCATGGGATTTTCCAGGCAAGAGTACTGGAGTGGGTTGCCATTGCCTTCTCCGGTGGTTCCTTATATTTCCATATAAATTTTAAAATTGGCCTGTCCATTTATGCAAAAAATGCAGTTGGAATTTCGAAAGGGAATGCACTGAATTTGAGGAGTGTTTCCATCTTAACAATCTTATACCTTCCAATTCATGAATGTAAGATATTATTTCATTTATTTAGGTCTTCTATAACTTCTTTCAGCAATATTTTATAGTCTCCACTGTAAAGGTTAAACTTATACCTAAGTAGGTTATTCTTTCTGATATCATTATAAATTGAATTGTTTCTTGACTTCATTTTTTAATGGTTTACTGCTAATAGACAGAAATACAACTGATTTTCTACATGGATCTTGTGTCTTGCAACTTTGCTTAAGTTATTTATTAGTGTTAATACATTTTTTCCCTGGATTTCTTGTAATTTTCTAAATATAAGACTATGCCATCTGCAAACAGGGATTGTTTTTACTTCTTCCTTTCCAATCAGTTCAGTTCAGTTCAGTCGCTCAGTCGTGTCCGACTCTTTGCGACCCCGTGAATCGCAGCACGTCAGGCCTCCCTGTCTATCACCAACTCCCGGAGTTCACTCAGACTCACGTCCATCGAGTCAGTGATGCCATCCAGCCATCT
>NW_011494718.1:11064945-11075996 GCF_000754665.1 Bison bison bison
ACCATAGCCTTGACTAGATGGACCTTTGTTGGCAAATTAATGTCTCTGCTTTTGAATATGCTGTCTAGGTTGGTCATAACTTTTCTTCCAAGGGGTAAGCGTCTTTTAATTTCATGGCTGCAGTCACCATCTGCAGTGATTTTGGAGCCCCCCAAAATAAAGTCTGACACTGTTTCCACTATTTCCCCATCTATCTCCCATGAAGTGATGGGACCACATATTTTTATTGCCTAATTTCCTTGGCTAGAACTTCAGTATAATTTTGAATAGAAGTCTTAAGAGCTGACTTTTTTATTTTACTTGTTTATAGTATTGGAAGGAATTCTTGAAGTCTTTCATTATTAAATATGATGTTAGCTGTGGGTTTTTCATAGATACCTTTCATTAAGTTGAGGAAATTTCCCTTCTATTCCAAGTTTGTTAGTGTTTTTATCATGAAGAGGTGTTGGACTTTCTCAAATACTTTTCTGAATTTATTGAGATGATCACTTTTTTTAAATTTCTGTTTTAAAAAATTTGTTTATATTCAGTTGAAGGATAATTGCTCTACAATATTGTGTTGGTTTCTACCAATATGATATGTATTGTATTGATTTGCTTTTGTATGTTGAACCAGTCTTGATTTCCTGAAACAAATCTCACATGGTCATGGTGTAGATCCTTTTAATATGCTGCTGAATTCAGTTTGCTAGTATTTTGTGGAGAATTTTTCCATCTATATTCACAAGGGATAATGGCCTTTAGTTTTCTTTTTATATGTTGTGTTTGTCTGCCTTTGGTATTAGGACAGCACTGGCCTCATAAAATATGGTAGGATGTATTCTCTTCTATTTTTTTTAGAAAAGTTTGGTGAGGAATGCTGCTAGTTCTTTCTTGAAGGTTTGATTGAATTTACCAGTGAAATCACCTGGTCATAGCTTTGTTGGAGATTTTTTTTTTTTTTTACTATGTCAATCCTTTTACTTGCTATTGGTCTATTCAGGTTTTCTGTTTCTGTTTGAGTAAGTCTGGGCAGTTTGTATATTCCAAGAAATTTGTCCATTTTATTTATCTACTTTATTAGCACATTAATTTATTGACATAATAATTTTCTGAATCCTTTTATTTCTGTAAATTCAGTAGTAAGAGTCCCTCTTTCATTTCTGATTTTAGTAATTTGTTTCTTGTTCAGTCTGTATAAAGCTTTGCCAATTTTGTTAATTTTTTTTCAAAGAATCAATTTTTGGCTTTACTGATTTCCTGAATAGTTTTTCTATTCTCTATAGTGTTTACCCCCACTCTAATCTCTATTATTTCATTTCTACTTTTTTGCTTTGAGTTTAGCTTGCTCTTCTTTTTCTAGTTCCTTAAAGTGGAAAGTCAGACTACTGAAATGAGATTACTCTTATTTTAATGTATGCATTTATAGCTATAAATTTCTGACTGAGCACTGATTTCACTGTATCTCGTAAGTTTTGGAATGCTATGTTTCTGTTTTGATTTATCTCAAATATTTTCTAATTTTTCTTGCAGTTTCTTCTTGCTAACCCAATGATTATTCAGAACTCTGTTGTTTAATTTCCACAGATTTCTGGAAACTCCAAATTCCATCTTAAATTGATTTATAATATCATTCCATTGTGGTTTGAGGATATAACTTTGCATGATTTCAACATTTTAAAATTTGTTGAAATTAGTTTTGTGGCCTAGCATATGGTCTACTCTGGAAAATGTTCCTTGTGCACTGGAGAAAGATGCACATTTTGCTGTTGTTGGGTAGAGTGTTCTATAGAGGTTCAACTGATTCCTTTACAAAATGAAAAAGCAATCCAGTAGAGAAAGCAAAGTATTTTCAATACGTGGTGAAGGAAAAACTGGATGTTAATTCAGAAAAAAGTGAATCTCTACTCTTCCCTTAAAAAAGTACATTAAAATTTATTCAAGATACTAAGTTTAATGTAAAATTCTAGAACGTACAACAGAAAACATAAAACAACATTTTTTTGTGGCTTTGGAGGTAAGCAAAATTTTCTTAGGTCACAGAACACAATAACTATAAAATTAAAGGAAAAGATGTATTAGATATGATTGCAATAAAAAAAAAAAACTTCTGTTTCATCAGCAGACACAATTAAGAAAATGGACAGGACATAGAATAGGATAAAACATTCACAGAAATATGTGTCCAACAGAAAACTGGGATTGGGATACATAAAGAACTTCTATATGCCAATAATAAACAAACAAATTCACCCAATATGAGTAAAATATTTGAACAAATATTCTACATAAGATGAGACACAAATGGCTATGAGCACATGGGAATGTGTTAACATCATCAAGAAAATACAAGATAAAACCATAATAAGATACTTTCACTACATTTTGGCTAACATGGCAAAACTAAAAAGATGGACACCACCAAATGTTAGCAAGGCTTTGAAGCAACAGAGACTCTCACATGGTGTCAGTGGCTTATAAAAAGTGCTTCAATCATTTTGAGAAAATAGTCTGGTAGTTTCTTATCAAAGTAAATATACACTGACCTAATATCCCAGAAATTCTACTTCTAGATATTTACCTAAGAAAAATTAAAAGCTATATCTACAAGAAGATTGATACAAGAACATTCATAGGAGCTTTAGTCATAAGATTGCCTAACTAGAAATGGCTCAGATGTTCATTAACAAGAAAATGGTTAAATAAACCATGGTATATTCACACAATACAACAGAGCACAGCAATATAAAATAATAGACTGTTGATGTACCCAATGGCTTGGATGAATCTTTAAAAGATTATGCTGAGTGGAAAAGTTCTTAGGAAAAAACAGTTTGTAATGCATACTTTATAGTTTCACTTATATGAAGCTCTAAAACTGGCAAAATTAATCTGTAGTGGAAAAAATCAGAACGTGATAGTCTCTGAATTAAAGAGGTAGAAATTGTCTGTCTGGGAAGAGGCGTGAAGAATGTCCAGGAGTGAATGTATTTTTCTACATATCAATAGAGGTTTGGATAACATAGGTGCTTAGATTTGTCAAAACTCATAGAACAGTATACTAAAGATTTGTATATTCATTATATACAATAAAACTTATTTTTACAAGGAACTATACAAAAATTAACTCCATTTAATAACATGCTGCTGTAATTTACTTTGAAATGTATCAAAAATGAGTTGAATTAAGGAATGGATAGAAGTGTGAATAGAGAGAGACGTACATAATAAAGCAAATAAGGTAAAATGTTAACTGTAGAATCGGGGTAATATATGAGTTCTCATAGTACAATTCTTTCAACTTTTCTCTATGTTTGAAAAATTTTCATAGTAACATATTAAATGTATCTAATAAAAGTAAATAAAATAATTATTCTCATAGTTTTCATAAAGACCATTTTTATGAATTTACATTTTTAATCATAGGGTGATTCTTGGCAATAATTTAAGCCTTTTGAATAAGATAAACCTATTATTTCAGGTTTTAAAAAATGCTTTTTCATATCAAGGATAAAAGTTAGGATGTCTTACAAAGAACAGAGTGTGGTACAAATAATATTACCACCAAGAATTTGACATTTTCCATCACTTGGTTTTCTACACTCATCAAAGAATGTGAACCATAAGGATATGCAGACATACTTTCCAAAATCAAATGCAATGAGAGCAAAATTGGGAATCCATTTGCTGCCATCTCTCAAGTTGAAATATTCAACCTTCTGGCTTTTGAATGTGATATGCTCATTGATTTAGCATCTGACTGAATGATAAAAGTAGTCTTCAGTGGGAAATCTCTTCATAATTTCTATGTCCATATTCAATCCAGAACCATTTGTCAGAGCCACCAAAAACCTGCTGCCATTCCTGACAACCTGCAATTGTAAATTTGGATTTTCTAATATAGTGAATAGAAAAAGCAAAAAGAGAAATTGACTGGATACAGAACATGGCCTATGGCTCAAGTTATCTGTCAAGATATTAATACATTCTTAGACCAGGTTCTCTAGAAAGCAGAGCCTAAGGCAAAAAGATAATCTGTTCACACTTCACTGGGAAATGCAATTCCAGGGAATTAAGAGTGAGGGGAAAAAGGGAATTAAGGGAAGGGGAGAGAGCAGATACAAGGGAGTGCATTACTGAAGTGGCTAAATTCCGTAACACAGCTCAGTTGTTCATTCTTAGGGAAGTATCTCAGGTGTTCACTGAGGCCATATGAAACATGCATGTTTCAGAACAACCCGGGGTAGGGGAGGTAAAGGGGAATGGAAGTGGGAGAAGTGTTGACAGATTTATCTACTGGTTCCCTTTTGCCTTTCCTCTTCCAGTCTTTGAGGTCCACCTAAAAAGTGGCAACTCTCCTCTGGCCAAAGCCTCCATGGGCCCCCTCCAACCGGTACACAGGTGTGGAGTCCTCTCATCCGTTGACAGCATACACCGGGGCTCCCTAACCATGCACTTGGTGACAGCAGCTAGGCTTTATAATCTTGGGAATGGAGTAAACTGTGGCTAGAGCAACTCTGGCCAGGAGGTAAGGCAAGTCGCCACTTTAAGTGGGATTGGGTAGATCTGGGGAAGTTCATAGTGGGCTTGGTACAGATAAGCTGGTGATAGACTGCAATCAATATACACTTGACATACAAGAAAGAAAGAAAGTAAAGTCACTCAGTCACGTCCGACTCTTTGCAACCCCGTGGACTGTAGCCCACCAGGCTCCTCCGTCCATGGGATTCTCCAGGCAAGAGTACTGGAGTGGGTTGCCATTTTCTTCTCCAGCAGTCTTCTGGACCCAGGGATCGAACCCAGGTCACACACATTGCAGGCAGAGGCTTTAACCTCTGAGCCACCAGGACAGACCCCTGACATACAAGGGACTGACATAAAAATACTATTAATGCTTTAGTTTGAAAAATGTCAATATTTTAGTATAAAATCTATGATGAATCTTTTGAAAATTAACGTAAAGTTAGTTGTCTCTATGGAGATGTAAAGACTAGGCTTTATGTAGATTTAAAGAATAGCCTTTAAGTGATACTTGGTGGCCAAATATTGGAGAAATTCAGCTATATACTGAAGTCTTTCATGTTCAGTATGGAAAAATTCATGTCATTTGGTTCACTGTATTGTGAATATCACAGGTATTTTTTGATTACTTAGTAATGTGTACTTTATAACTGTTTCAAGAGGAATAAAACTAATAACAGTGACCAAGATAACAAAGTAAAGCCTGTAAACTTATAATAATAGAAATACTCCATAATAGAAAACCTGTGGTTCACTAGTTTCATTCACATTTTTTTTTCCCTGTGTGCAATTCAATGTTCTTTTTCTCTGATAATTGAAATCTTTGTTTAATTCTGCAAATTTTGAGCTAATATCTCTTCAACACTACCTTTCTGCAGTTCTGTCCTTTGTTTCTTGAACTTCTAATATATATTACAATTTCTTATTCTATTATCTATAAGTCCTAAATTGTCTTTCAAACTTTTTATTTTCTTTATCTCTACCTTCTGCAATCTGGATAAATTCTTCAGTACTATCTTTTCAATCATCAAATCTATTTTCAACTCTGTTGGTCAAAAGATGTTTAGTCTAAGTCTTATGAGTTCTTCCTTTCCATGGCTATATTTTTCAACTCTAGGATTTTTATTTGATTGCTTTGTTTTCTATCACTTCTTTACTATATGTATGATTGTCATTAATCTCTTCATAGATCTCAAACATATACATTTTGAAATTACTTTCAGATCCTTTTTTATATCCATTTCCTCAAAGTCAAATTATTTTGGTTGATGAGGTATCTTTCACAACTCAAATTCCCACATTAACTTTGACATTTTTACATGCAAGTTCATTTGCGTGAAAGTTTCATTATGCTTTTGTCTCTGATTTCAGTCTTATCCATTGGGTGGGTTTTTTTTTTTTTTTTTTTTTGGTTGCCTTCATAGAGGTTCTCAATGTACAGTCCCTCATTCAGAAATAGGTTTCATATTTGGAACCCCTAAATTCTTGTCCCATGGGACTAGATCTTTAATTACACAGTCATTCAGCAGACCCAGGTAAGAGTATAAACCTTTTCAACCTCAGTTCACTAGGAGAGCCCTACCCTAGAACCTTTCTCACAAAGTGACTCTAAATATGATCTGTAACCATGAATAGCTGTGTTTGATTCCTTTCTCCTGGAATGAACTCTGACTGCCTTTTTTCTGCTTCTATTCAGGAAGCAGAATAGAAGATCAAGGTTTTAGATGCCATTTGCCTTTGGGTATTTCTGATCTACATAAATGTTTGCCTACTTTTTTCAGTGATAGGTCTTTTAAAATTATTTCAATGGAAATATATTATTAGGCATGGTTACACATTTCTAGTATGAATGCACAAGTATGTATAGAGTTCTGTGATCACACAACTCAATGTATTGAGTGAAGTTCAAAACTGTGACATAAAATGGCAACATGTTAGATTATTAGAAATGTGATTTAAGTATTAAATCTTTTAAAGATGCAATACTTTTAAATGTGAAATGAACACTTAGGATCAAAATCAAAGGAAGTAATTAGGCATGTGCAAAAATTTTCCCCTTTATGATATTTACAAACAAACGAAAACATAAATGATCAACAATAGAAAACTGTAGGAACAATGCATGCACATGAGGAATTTTCATACAGTTATTAAAACAGTTTACAAACAATTCTTTTAGTAGGATCCCATATATACATCTGTATATCTGCTGAAAGGGAATACAGCAAAACATTGAGAATACTAACCACAAAAGTGTGAAAATATGAGTCATTTAATTTTTCTTTCTTTTTTAACTTGTCTCTGTGTTATTTTTGTTTTTAACTAACTCTAAACTTTCTCAAGTTGGACGCTTTGTTATCTGAGTGTTTATTTTCTTATCTGTAAAATAGTAACAGGCTCAGTCACTCAGTTGTGTCTGACTCTTCAGAACCCTATGCTCTGTAGCCCATCAGGCTCTTCTATCCATGGGATTTCTCAGGCAAGAATATTGGAATGGATCACCATTTCCCAGGGATCAAACCCATGTTTGCCATTTCTCCTGTATTGCAGGTGGATTCTTTATCCATGAGCCACTGAGGAACCTGTTAAACAGTAAAAAATACACTAAATCCTTCATAACATTATTTGAGGATTAAGTAAGATAATTTACACACATCACGTCTGTACTTGTTTTGTATCTTGGAAAAGTGACTCTTCTATACAGTTCTATTTTCTTATGTATAAAACAGGAATAATTATACTATACTAAAAATCATAGGATTGTCAAAAGGATGGAATTCTGTGATTAGAACAGTAACATGTAGGCAATGCTGCTGCTGTTGCTATTGCTGTTACTTTGCTGTTGTTTTTGCTATTGCTTTTAGCCCCTTCAGTGCCTCCCCCTTGAGAGCCTCAGTGGTCCTAACTCTCCTGTTCTCAGGGGTATATTTGAGAGTTGAAATGTTCATTGATAATAATAATTGAATGTTCCTCTTTTCCTGGTAATGAATTTATAAAAGGAATACTTACTATCATTAATATAAAAATTAATAAATATCAATCATTAATATCATTAATTCTTAGTGAAGGGGGAGAGAAAATTGGAGCCTATGAGTCTTGGGGCATCCCCATCAGATTGTTGGCCCTTTCAGGGCTGAGGAAGGGTAGAAATGCCTGGGATAACATTTGGAGATTTTATGACTTGTACGCTTGTATTCAAGTACTGAAAGCTGACAAGTCTTATAAGTCTTCTAGTAAATTAGAAATAATAATGAATTATAACTGAATAACAAAAGCAAACAATAACTCTGCTATATAATACCTTATTATATTTTGGAACAATTTATGTTCAATCACGCCAGGAGCTTTTATATAAAGGAAAATAGTGTTGACTAGTAGGTGTTTCCCATCCTCAGGAGTGAATATTTAAACAATCTCCATGGTGTAACTATGAACTCAGGAGATATGAAATTGTATCCTTAAAAAGCATACCATGCTTCTTTGTTGGATCAATAAAAAATAAAAAGATATACTTTCAAAAGTGTGAAATAAAGAATAGGGTGTGACATTCAAGTTTGCAGAACAGTGGTAATCATCTGATTATAAATCTTTTCCTCCTTCTCCCCAAAACATAAAATCAACAAAGAGAACAAATAAAACTACCCAAAAACAAAACACACCTTCTGCATTGCTAGGAAAAAAAACTCTACTGCCTTCAAATTATATGAGTAGGAAAAAAATGTCCAAGAGATCTTGCTGTTGATCCACTCCTGAAGCCTGTACATGCAAAGAGTGGATGAGGAAAGGCTTAAAAGATTCAGTGATAAAAAAGCAGATAAGAGTGGATGACTCAGAGGAAGCTCTGACAAAATCACCTACAAGAAAGAATGTACAGGACTTCCCTGGTGGTACAGTGAATAAGAATCCTCCTGCCAGTGCAGGGGACACAGGTTTGATCCCTGGTCCAGGAAGATTTCACGTGCCATGGAGCAACTAAGCTGATGCATCACAACTGATGAAGACTCCTCACTCCGGGGCCCATGATCCACAGCTGCGGAGCCTGTGTGCTGCAACTGCAGAAGCCTGTGCACCTCTGCAAAAGAGAAGCCACTGCAATGAGCAGCTCCTGCACCAAAATGAAGAGTAATTCCCACTCACCACCACAAGAGAAAGCGTGCTTGCAGCAACAAAGACCCAGCACAACCAAAAACAAATAATAAACAAAAATTTTTTAAAAATAGAAAAAGAAATAAAAACATATTTTAAAAAAGGAAAGCATAGCAATAAATGCCAAAATATGAACATAGATAAGGACCTGGTCATTCAAAGCCCAGGCTGTGAAGAAGGGGCTTAAGAGTGTTATAGAATCAGAAGTGTCAGCCTTGGAGAAATAGTGCTTCTGGAGGGGGAGTAGGTAAATATAGAGAAGGTGTTATCCCTTAGTGAAGATGCAGTGATGAAAAAAGAAGGAAATATGAGAAAAATTAAGGATTCTTAAGAAATGAAAGGGAAACTAAATGTGAACTTCTCCGTCCACCAACAAAATCATAATTGAAAAACCTTCCCAAAGAAGACAAAGCTGATAGAGAAAGCTGTACTCTAATTAGAAAATCTATCCATGAAATAAATAGGGCTAATAAAAAAAAACTCTATCTATACAAAGTTACTACAAAAAGTCAAAGGATGTGAATAACATTCTGCTGCTGCTGAAAAATCCCCCCTACCCCAGTGAAACATAAATCTGAAAAAAAACTTTAACACAGCATTCTAAATGGAATTAAATACCCTCAATCAAGATTAGGGGTGGGGGGAAAACTTGAATCAGAAATACAAAAGCTAAGAACCCAAATGGACAGAAAAAGGAAATATTAAACATAAGCTAATGGAACTCAGGAATGAAATAGAAGAAAAAGACAAAATAATATCAAAATACAAGTGTAATTTAAGAGTACTAAGGTAGGCAGGTAAACAACCAAGAGAATGAAAGCAAGATTAGGTAAGAAGTAAAACAGGTTAGAGAGAAACTGGTTGAAATGGAAGTCGGCAAAGGAGATTCTACATAAATATAATTGTGGTCTGAAGAAGAAACCTAAAACAATAGATCAGGTGTAATATTTAATACTAAAATCTTAAAAAAAAAAAAAAAGCACTTCTAAGAAAAATGGTGAATACTCATACATCTCAATACTGAATTACCAATGAGACTGACTATGAGGTGTTGCTTTCAGACACTGCTGGAAGCTTTATATGATACACAGCATATTCATTGCATGATTGCATGGTTTTTCTAAAGTCTGAATGATTATGAAACCCAAAACATAATTTCCCCAAGGGCTCTCCATAATGGATTATAGAGTGCTTCTACTACCATCATTGCTACGAGTTTTGCTAAGAAGTCCCCCAAATAAGAAAAGTTAGAGAAAGGGAGAATAATATATTGCCAATATTTTTTTTAATAGTGAAGAATTGAAAACAACTAAAACTTGCAGTAGAAAAACAATTACATAAAATAGAGTCTACTAACTTGATAAAATTTATGTAGTTATTTATGATGATTCTGTAACAATAAAGGAAAAATACTACAATGTTAAGCAGAAAAAAATTAGGATATAAAATTCTAAACAGGTCAGAATTTAAAATATACTACTCTTTTTGGTAGTGCAAATGTTATGGATTAGGGGGACATATAAAAGAACAAAACAATTGACTTGGGGAAATTGTAAGATTTTAGGTAATTATTTTCCTAATTTAAACAAGAAAATCTGCATGCTATTAAACTATTTAGGAAATAGCCAGGATGACTTTGAATTTAAGATTGCCTGAAAATCAAGATGGACCGGTGATGGTGGAGAGTTCTGACAAAGTGTGGTCCGTGGGAGGAGGGAATGGCAAACCACTTCAGTATTCCTGCCTTGAGAACCCCACGAACAGTATGAAAAGGCAAAAAGATAGGACACTGAAACATGAACTCCCCAGGTCGGTAGGTGCCCGATACTGGAGATCAGTGGAGAAATAACTCCAGAAAGAATGAAGGGATGGAGCCAAAGCAAATACAATACCCAGTGTGGATGTGATGGAAGCAAGGTCCAATGCTGTAAAGAGCAATATTGCATACGAACCTGGAATGTGAGGTCCATGAATCAAAGCAAATTGGAAGTGGACAAACAGGAGATGGCAAGAGTGAATGTTGACATTCTAGGAATCAGCAAACTAAAGTGGACTGGAATGGGTGAATTTAACTCAGATGACCATTATATCTACTACTGTGGGCAAGAATCCCTTAGAAGAAATGGAGTAGCCATCATAGTCAACAAGAGAGTCTGAAATGCAGTACTTGGATGCAGTATCAAAAATAACAGAATGATCTCTGTTCGTCTCCAAGGCAAACCATTCAATATCACGGTAATCCAAGTCTATGCCCTGACCAGTAATGCTGAAGAAGCTGAAGTTGAATGGTTCTATGAAGACCTACAAGACCTTCTAAAATTAATAGCCAAAAAAGATGTCCTTTTCATTATAGGGGACTGGAATGCAAAAGTAGGAAGTCAAGAAACACCTGGAGTAACAGGCAA
>NW_011494718.1:11076170-11077352 GCF_000754665.1 Bison bison bison
CTCCTTATTGCCAAATTCAGACTTAAATTGAAGAAAGTAGGGAAAACCGCTAGACCATTCATGTATGACCTAAATCAAATCCCTTATGATTATACAGTGGAAGTAAGAAATAGATTTAAGGGACTAGATCTGATAGATAGTGCCTGATGAACTATGGACTGAGGTTTGTGACGTTGTACAGAAGACAGGAATCAAGACCATCCCCAAGGAAAAGAAATGCAAAAAAGCAAAATGGCTGTCTGAGGAGCTCTTACAAATAACTGTGAAAAGAAGAGAAGCCAAAAGCAAAGGAGAAAAGGAAAGACATACCAATTTGGATGCAGAGTTCCAAAGAATAGCAAGGAGAGATAAGAAAGCCTTCTTCAGTGATCAGTGCAAAGAAACAGAGGAAAACAATAGAATGGTAAAGACTAGAGATCTCTTCAAGAAAATTAGAGAAACCAAGGGAATATTTCATGCAAAGATGGGCTCAATAGAGGACATAAATGGTATGAACCTAATACAGAAGCAGAAGATATTAAGAAGAGGCAGCAAGAATACACAGAAGAACTATACAAAAAAGATCTTCATGATCCAGATAATCACAATGGTGTGAGAACTCATCTAGAGCCAGACATCCTGGAATGTGAAGTCAAGTGGGCCTTAGGAAGCGTCACTATGAACAAACCTAGTGGAGGTGATGGAATTCCAGTTGAGCTATTTCAAATCCTAAAAGATGATGCTGTGAAAGTGCTTCATTCAATATGCCGGCAAATTTGGAAAATTCAGCAGTGGCCACAGGACTGGAAAAGGTCCATTTTCATTTCAATCCCAAAGAAAGGCAATGCCAAAGAATGCTCTAACTACCACAATTGCACTCTTCTCACACGCTAGCAAAGTAATGCTCAAAATTCTCCAAGCCAGGCTTCAACAATACATGGACCGTGAACTTCCAGATGTTCAAGCTGGTTTTAGAAAAGTCAGAGGAACCAGAGATCAAATTGCCAACATCCGCTGGATCATCAAAAAAGCAAGAGAGTTTCAGAAAAACATCTATTTCTGCTTTATTGACTATGCCAAAGCCTTTGACTGTGTGGATCACAATAAACTGTGGAAAATTCTGAAAGAGATGGGAATACCAGACCACCTGACCTGCCTCTTGAGAAACCTGTATGCAGGTCAGGAAGCAACAGTTAGAACCTG
>NW_011494718.1:11077452-11080643 GCF_000754665.1 Bison bison bison
ACAGGGTCAGGAAGCAACAGTTAGAACTGGACATGGAACAACAGACTGGTTCCAAATAGGAAAAGGAGTACATCAAGGCTGCATATTGTCACCCTGCTTATTTAACTTATATGCAGAGTACATCATGAGAAACGCTGGGCTGGAGGAAGCACAAGCTGGAATCAAGATTGCTGGGAGAAATATCAATAACCTCAGATATGCAGATGATACCACCCTTATGGCAGAATGTGAAGAACTAAAGAACCTCTTGATGAAAGTGAAAGAGGAAAGTGAAAAAGTTGGCTTAAAGCTCAACATTCAGAAAACTAAGATCATAGCATCCAGTTGCATCACTTCATGGGAAATGGTTGGGGAAACAGTTGAAACAGTGTCAGACTTTATTTTCGGGGGCTCCAAAATCACTGCAGATGGTGATTGCAGCCATGAAATTACAAGACGCTTCCTCCTTGGAAGAAAATCTATGACTAACTTAGATAGCATATTAAAAAGCAGAGACTTTGCCAGCAAAGGTCTGTCCAGTCAAAGCTATGGTTTTTCCAGCAGTCATGTATTGGACTATAAAGAAAGCTGAGTACCAAAGAATTGATGCTTTTGAACTGTGGTGTTGGAGAGGATTCTTGAGAGTCCTTGGACTGCAAGGAGATTAAGTGAGTCAATCCTCAAGGAAATCAGTCCTGAATATTCATTAGAAGGACTGATGCTGAAGCTGAAACTCTAATACTTTGGCTACTTGATGCAAAGAACTGAGTCATTGGAAAAGACCATGATGCTGGGAAAGATTGACGGCAGGTAGAGAAGGTGATGACAGAGGATGAGATGGTTGGATGGCATCACCAACTCAATGGACATGAGTTTGAGCAAGCTCCGGGTATTGGTGATGTATAGGGAAGCCTGGTGTGCTACAGTCCATGGGGGTCGCAAAGAGTCAGAGACGACTGAGTCACTGAACTGAACTGAACTTCTCTGTGTGGTAGAATTTACCTGTGAAGCTGTCTGAGCTTGGATTTTTGCTTTTGGGGAGGTTTCTGTTTTTCATTACTGATTCAATTTCATTACTATTAACTGGTCTGTACATATTTTTTATTTCTTCCTCATTTAGTCTTGGGAGATTGTATATTCTAGAAATTTGCTCATTTCTTCTATGTTGTCCATTTTATTAATATAGTTGTTTATAGTAAAATCTTATGATTTTTGTATTTCTTTGGTGTCAACTGTAACTTTTTTTAATTTATGATTTTATTGATTTGGGCCATCTCTATCTTTTTTTGATGAGTCTGGCTAAAGGTTTGTCAATTTTGCTTATCTTTCCAAAGAACCAGCTCTTAGTTTCATGGATCTTTTCCATGATTTTATTAAATTCTACTGGTTAGATTAAATTTAAAAGTTTTTGCACAGCGAAGGTAACCATCAGCAAAAGGGAAAGACAGCATACTGCCTGAGAGCAAATATTTGCAAATGATATGACCACAGAATATATAAATAGCTCATACAACTCAGTATCACAAAAACGAACAACCTGATTATAAAATGAGCAGACAACCTGAATGGACATTTTCCCAAAGAAGACATACAGATGGCCAACAGGCATATAAAAACATGCTCAATACTGCTAATCATGAGAGATTAGCAAGTCAAAACCAATGAGATATCACCTTAAACTTATCAGAATGGCTATCGTGAAAAAGACCACAAATAAACAGTGTGGAGTTTCCTCAAAATATAAAAAAGAACTACCACATGATCTAGCAATTCCACTCTTGCATATATATCCAAAGAAAATGAAATTATAAATTAAAAAAGACATGCATGCCAATGTTTATAGTAGCATTATTTACAATGGCCAATATATGAAAATGACTGTGTCCATCAACAGGTAAATGGATAAAGAAGGTCCGTCTAGTCAAGGCTATGGTTTTTCCTGTGGTCATGTATGGATGTGAGAGTTGGACTGTGAAGAAGGCTGAGGGCCAAAGAATTGATGCTTTTGAACTGTGGCGTTGGAGAAGACTCTTGAGAGTCCCTTGGACTGCAAGGAGATCCAACCAGTCCATTCTGAAGGAGATCAGCCCTGGGATTTCTTTGGAAGGAATGATGCTAAAGCTGAAACTCCAGTACTTTGGCCACCTCATGCGAAGAGTTGACTCATTGGAAAAGGCTCTGATGCTGGGAGGGATTGAGGGCAGGAGGAGAAGGGGACGACAGAGGATGAGATGGCTGGATGGCATCACTGACTTGATGGACACGAGTCTGAGTGAACTCCGGGAGTTGGTGATGGACAGGGAGGCCTTTTCGTGCTGCGATTCATGGGGTCGAAAAGAGTCGGACATGACTGAGTGACTGAACTGAACTGAACTGAACTGAGTGTATAAATATATATACAGTGAAATACTAGTAATTCATTAAAAAGAATAAAATTATGCCATTTGCAACAACATGGATGGACCAGGAGGGTATTATTCTTAGTGAAATAAGTCAGGCAGAGAAAGACAAATACTGTATATTATCATTTATATGTGGAAATGATATAAATTCAGCAAAGTAGTGGATATAATAAAACAGAAACAGACACACACACAGAGAAGAAGCTAGTGGTTTTGAGTGGGGAGAGGAAGAGGGAAGGGCAATGTAAGTTTCTACACCTGAAATTAATACAATATTGTTAATCAATTATTCTTCAAGTTTTAAAAAAGATTAGAAGGGTCAATTATATGTAGAAATCATAAAAGAGGCAATTATTCTGTCGAAGTCTCTTGGTCTTCCTGGTTAGTCTAACACTTGCACCATCAGACCTGTGGACTCACATACTCACTGTGGTCACCATGCTTCAGGAATAGGCCTGTCCCTAACATTTGCTGGGTCTGCGGCATGAATGTAAGTGGAGGCCTACATATAACACGTCCAAATATTTAAAGGCATCAGATGCCTAATGAACATTTAATCAATTATGTTTTGACAAATAATGACAGAACTGAAAAATATGTGAAAATTTATGGGTTTTGTCTGACTAAAAATAAGAAAGTTATTGAAGATAATTTAATAACTGCCTATGCCTGAGTGGTCTTTTCAGAGAAGGCAATGACACCCCACTCCACTACTCTTGCCTGGAGAATCCCATGGGTGGAGGAGCCTGGTAGGCTGCAGTCCATGGGGTCGCTAAGAGTCAGACACGACTGAGCGACTTCACTTTCACT
>NW_011494718.1:11080743-11095155 GCF_000754665.1 Bison bison bison
TATTAAATACCAGCATAGTACAGTAAAGAACAGACAAGTATAGTATATATTAAATATTAGCATAGTATAGTACAGAACAGACAAGCATAGTATATATTAAATACTAGCATAGTATAGCACAGAACAGACAAGCATAGTATATATTAAATACTAGCATAGTATAGTACAGAACAGACAAGCATAGTATATATTAAATACTAGCATAGTACAGCACAGAACAGGTGAGTATAGTTCGCATTACATACTAGCATAGTACAGTACAGTATGTATAGAATGTGCAGGCAAGTATAGTATGTATCAAATACTAGTATATATAGTACAGAACAGACAAGTATAGTATGTATTAAATACTAATATAGTACAGTATAAAGAACAGCAAGGTACCTTCTGTGCAATGTTCTTTGCTTGCTAACATTACATTGTGGGGGAGTAAATTATCTTAAAATGTACATTTTAAAAGCAGAGAATACATTCATATATCACATAACAATAATTTGCATTCACTAAGTTCTACAAGAATTTATTTATTGGGTACAAACCGGGTATAAATAAATAAGAATTTATTTATTTTTTATATGCATCAGACTCTATAGTAAGAACAGGGTCAGAAGGTGAGAAGAGGAGAGATGTGAGAAAGTCATATTCTCCAAAACCAGTTCTAAAGATCTCCTGGCCTTTGGTACCTATGTCCTTGGGCTGCTATCTGAACATCTTGGGTGACAGGTATTGCTCCTGCTACACAGGCCTAGAAGTTCAACCTTCAGAACCCCAGTGGTTCTGAGAAGCAAACTGAGTATACTGCATTGTGGTGTGACTCCATGAAGTCTGGGATGCTGACTGTCTTATTCAACTCTGTAACTTTGGTACCAAGCATTACTATGTGGGGCAAAACAGGTGCTCAATATATGTTTGCTAATGAATATTTAATACATTTAATAATACAGTGCTCTGCATTCACCAAAACAGGTTAAAAATGCATTTAGAGACATAAGGAGAAATTTGCTATTATTATTAATTGAAAAATGATTAAGCAGTAAGTATGATACTATCTTGGGCTTTCTTGGTGGCTCAGTGGTAAAGAATCTGTCTGCCAATGCAGGAGATGTGGGTTGGATCCCTGGCTTAGGAAGATCCCCTGGAGAAGGAAATGGCAACCCACTCCAGTGTTCTTGCCTGGAGAATCCCAGGGACGGGGAGCCTGGTGGGCTGCTGTCAATGGGGTCACACAGAGTCTGACATGACTGAAACGACTTAGCAGGAGTAGCGGCAGAGTGGTCTTTTGATGAGTTTTCAGTGCTTAGAAGATTAATAAGATACCAACACATACATTTAATAAATTAGGTATCAATTCCATGTAATTTATTTTTCTGGTCTTTATACACAAAATCATTTAGTTATGATATGTTATCATCAAGTTTGTGATTGAAATGGTGTCCTATGACAGTCATGATCTAGAGGATTACAAAGATAAAATAAAATTATATTTGATCATACAAAATGCAATCGATGTAGAAAATGGCATCCCAACAAATCCTTCACTGCAGTGGACCTCTGAGTGACAATGCCTACAGACCATGGACATCACAACATATAGGCTGGATATTGCACGACTGCCTTTCTGCCCAGGCTGTCTGAGGCCCTCCAGAGACTGGTAATGTTGGCCAGGGACTTCCTTACTTAGTTTACATCAGCTGTCTTTGAAGTGTTTCTCACCAGTCCAAGAAAAGCAGGAAATCAGTTTAGCAGAGGGAAATAAGCAGATGGACAGAGTCATTTATTTTGAGGGGAACTCTGTGCTGTTTGAATTAAAGTAATGAGCACTTTACGAAGCAGTGAAGCTGTTTTTACATTTCATTTGAGTAATTCAAGATGTAAACAGAGCCCCATGGCAGATGAGCAGTTCCAAACTTCTTAGCTTTTGAATATTCTAATAAAGGACTGGAGAAGGGAATATCCTTCCTCTTACAGAAGCCATAATAATAATAGTATTAATAGTAATAATGATGATAATGCTTTCAAAAATAGCATCTTCTTACTGAGCATTAAGGGGCTTCCCAGGTGGTGCCAGTGGTAAAGAACCTGCCTGCCAACGCAAGAGATGTAAGAGACACAGATTCAATCCTTGGGTTGGAAAGATCCCCTGGAGAAGAAAATGGCAACCCACTCCCATATTCTTGCCTGGAGAATCCCATGGAAAGAGGAGTTTGGTGGGTTGCAGTCCATAGGGTCACAAAGAGTAGGACTGAAGTGACTTAGCATGCACGCACACATTGAGCATTATGACATACAGGCCCCATGTAAGACACTTCTGTACACATGATCTTTAATCCTCCTCATACCTCTACAAATTCCTACTTAAAGATGACAAAACTGAGTCCCAGAAATTGAGAGATTTGTTATGGTGTCAGAGCTGGTAAGTGCTGGCACTGGGATCTGAACCCATTTCTCTGTGATTCTAAAAGTCTCACTCTTTCTGCTGTCATAGACTGAGGAGGTTCTGCTGTCTCCCATCCTCCACTTCAGCATGTTTGCTTTGCTTTTGCTCGAACTTAATTGCTTTGTTACTGATGCTCTGCAGCTAAACTGACAAGCAAGGCAATAGCCGGTATTCTGGCTCGGGTTCCAATAGCTCCTAGTTTAGGATATTCAGTAACTTACCTAATGTTTTCAGGCTTCACTTTCCCATATTTTAAAGGAGCTAATGTTATCCTTCCCACCTACGGTAGTGAATGAAAAAGCATTCTTGTTTTTTTTGTAGACTCATTGCTACGTCAAAAGTACAATTATGTGACAAGTTATTCACATGGTACTAATTATAGCACAGCATAGTACAGAATAGAATAGATGAGTATAAGCTAAGCTAAGTCACTTCAGTCATGTCTGACTCTGTGAGACCCCATAGACGGCAGCCCACCAGGCTCCCCCGTCCCTGGGATTCTCCATGCAAGAACACTAGAGTGGGTTGCCATTTCCTTCTCCAATGCATAAAAGTGAAAAGTGAAAGTCAAGTCGTTCAGTCGTATCTGACTCTTAGCGACCCCATGGACTGCAGCCCACCAGGCTCCTCCATCCATGGGATTTTCCAGGCAAGAATACTGGAGTGGGGTGCCATTGCCTTCTCTGATAGATGAGTACAGTATGTATTAAATACTAGTATAGTATAGCACAGAACAGATGGGAATAGTACATATTAAATACTAGTTTAGTATAGTACAGAATAGGTGAGTATATTATGTATTTAATACTAGTATAGTACAGTACCAGAGAAGGCGATGGCACCCCACTCCAGTACTCTTGCCTGGAAAATCCCACGGATGAAGGAGCCTGGTGGGCTGCAGTCCATGGGGTCGCTAAGAGTTGGATACTAGTATATATAGTACAGAACAGACAAGTATAGTATGTATTAAATACTAATATAGTACAGTATAAAGAACAGCAAGGTACCTTCTGTGCAATGTTCTCTGCTTGCTAACATTACATTGTGGGGGAGTAAATTATCTTAAAATGTACATTTTAAAAGCAGAGAACACATTCATATATCACATAACAATAATTTGCATTCACTAAGTTCTACAAGAATTTATTTATTGGGTACAAACCGGGTATAAATAAATAAGAATTTATTTATTTTTTATATGCATCAGACTCTATAGTAAGAACAGGGTCAGAAGGTGAGAAGAGGAGAGACGTGAGAAAGTCATATTCTCCAAAACCAGTTCTAAAGATCTCCTGGCCTTTGGTACCTATGTTCTCGGGCTGCTATCTGAACATCTTGGGTGACAGCTATCGCTCCTGCTACACAGGCCTAGAAGTTCAAACTTCAGAACCCCAGTGGTTCTGAGAAGCAAACTGAGTATACTGCATCGTGGTGTGACTCCATGAAGTCTGGGATGCTGACTGTCTTATTCAACTCTGTAACTTTGGTACCAAGCATTACTATGTGGGGCAAAACAGGTGCTCAATATATGTTTGCTAATGAATATTTAATACATTTAATAATACAGTGCTCTGCATTCACCAAAACAGGTTAAAAATGCATTTAGAGACATAAGGAGAAATTTGCTATTATTATTAATTGAAAAATGATTAAGCAGTAAGTATGATACTATCTTGGGCTTTCTTGGTGGCTCAGTGGTAAAGAATCTGTCTGCCAATGCAGGAGATGTGGGTTGGATCCCTGGCTTAGGAAGATCCCCAGGAGAAGGAAACGGCAACCCACTCTAGTATTCTTGCCTGGGAAATCCCTTGGACAGAGAAGCCTGGCGGGCTACAGTCCATGGAGTTGCAAAGAGTTGGACATGACTTAGTGACTAAACAACATCAATAACATGTTCTATCTTCCTTTTGCAAGAGAAATATATTTAAGTACAGAGAAGCACATATACCTACATACACCCAGAAGAATTCCTAGACAAAATATTGGCAGTGTTTATATCTCGGCAGTGAGACTTTTAGATGTCCTTAAGTTTGATTTCATTATCTTTATCTTCTTAATTGATAATAACCATTGTTGTTGTTGTTTAGTTGCTAAGTTGTGCTCACCTCTTTGAGACCCCATTGACTGTAGCCTGCCAGGCTCCTCTGTCCATGGGACTCTCTTTCCACAGTGATATCCCCTTGGGGTTTGACCTCTTAAAACAAGAAAGGGAGAATTGATTGGTTTTGAAGACCTCTGATAGTTCTTGTCTATGATCTGAGGGGCACTCCTGCGCTGGGGACAAGGGATCCTGTACTTCCACCCTGAGCTCAGCCAAAGATCCAGAGTTTTCACAGAAACATTCTTGAAATGAAAATATGTTCAGCATATATTGTTATGAGGGGAAAAAATACAAAGCGAATTTTTAACAAAGATTCACTTTGGGAGGTCAGGTGATAGAGATATCCAGAGCAAGAGGATGTTGAAGGTTGACTTCCTGGGATTGGAAGACCTCTGTTCTGTAGGTATGCATGGTCTGCTCACGTAGACCTCAGGGACGATGGGGTGAAACGGGTATTGTGCAACTTTCTAGAGGACTTTTTGTGAGTACTATATTATACATGTATGTATATAAAGCACTTCAGTCAGGTCAGTTCAGTCACTCAGTCATTTCCAACTCTTTGAGACCCCATGAACTGCAGCACCCCAGGTTTCCCTGTCCATTGCCAACTCCTGGAGCTTGCTCAAACTCATGTCCATTGAGCATAGGGGTTGATAAGCATAGAGGACTACAGTAGCTATGGCTACTGTAACTTGTAAATGGGATCCACAACTTTCATTTTTTGCCTCTTACTGCACTGACCATTCCACTCCTGCCTCCTGGGCTGCTGCTTTGACTTTAAACCTCCTCCTATCACTTTCCTATACCTAACACCTTCCTTCTTTGTATGCAGAGATAGCATGACACAGGGAGGCCAGTGGGATGCACATGGTTAACCAGGGCAGAAAGTATACAGTGTCAATATTTAGAGTGGCACTATTTGACCGACAGTGGTTTTTCCCTCTGCAGAGTAATTACTCTGTGTTTGGACTCTCAGTTTTCATAAAAGAAACTTGGCTTGCTAGCGATTACATATACCAAATGAACCTAAGCTTGAGTAAATGTTGAATAATGAATTAAAATGAAATTGCTGCTTGTGACGGGCCTTCCATGACTTTGTGTGGTTTTGGAGGCAATCATGCTTATGTCAGCCTCCTTGAACATCAGAGATGTCACACGCAACAACCTGGTCAGTGCTCCACTTGGCTGAAAGATGGAGAAAGTTCTAGAGATAAACAGAGGCTTTTTCTTTATTCCCCTGACTGCAAATATAAGCTGTCTAAATCTTCATACTTAGGTGCCAGAAACTCTCACAGGACAAGGTCTTCAGAGTCGCTCTCAGATCTGTGACACACAGCTGCTGAATGTTGACATCACAGATTGGAATGGGTTACATGTCTCAGGACACACCCGAGGGTATTTAATATTTAGCTTTCAAACATGCAAATAGAATGGAACTGGTAAAAGCCACTTTATCCAAAACCCCTCAAAAATATTTAAAGTCCCCATGTCCTTAAATTTGATTTGATTCTATAAGATCTGGACAATCTCCCCTACAGATCACTAAAGAGGCAAAAAATAGGGGTCACATAATATCATCTGGAGTAAACGTGAGTTTAGTCCTTGGGCAAGTAAAGAGGGAGATAGAGATAATGAGCAGAGGATCCTCTGGGAGAGATGCTGAGGGGTGAGGTGGGGATAGTTTATCCTGGGGGTGGTAGAAAATACACCTAGCCTAGTTGGAATTAAGAGAGAGCTTGGTTCTGACCTGTAGACAGACAATCCATGATTGGGTTAATCAAAATATATATGCTTTTTAGAACAAAGATCTTTGCTGAAAGAAGGATTATTGTGTTTTCCTTAGACCCCAGCCCTGTCTCTAAACCCAAATTTCAGGGCCTTCCAATCTCTGCTCAAAGGCATTTTCTGCCATCACCCAAGGGAGCTGAGTTGGAAAATGAGCTCTTTTAACTCACTTCAATTTGGAAAGTATTTCTTGTGCATCTTTCGTGCTACTAGAAACTGGGGAGACACAGGTGAAGATGCTGTCCTTACACTCAAGGAGGTCACAGGGAGGCGGATGCCCAGTGAACAAAGAGCTCCTCTTGTGGGCTAAATGAAAAATCAGAGGAATGTCCCCAGGTTAGCATGTTGCAGTGGACAAAAGACTGTACCTGCCCTGGGATGTCTGTTTAAGACTCTGAGGAGCAGCAATGTAATTGCAGGCGCTGGGAGTAGGTGGGAGCAGTAGGAGGTAGGTAGGGTTGCCAGATTCAGCAAATAAAAATAAAGAACACGAAGGTATATTTGAATTTCAAATAAACAACAAATACTTTTTTTAGCATAAGTATGTCCCATGCAATATACTAAATTTGGGGGGTTATTTATCTGAAATTCAAATTTAACTGAGAACCTTGGATTTTAGCTGGCAACCTTAATGGCACAGGACATGTCTTGAACTTTTACTTGCTTAGCATTTCACCAAAGACTGAGACAATGTCAAGGTAGAAAGGCTTCCTCAAAGGAGGTCTCATCCAAGGGCAGGGTTTTGAAGACTGAAAATTAGTACCTAGGTCTTAGTTATTTAAAGTGTGGTCTATAGACCAGCAACAAAACATTACTTGGAAACTTTTGGAAATGCCAAATCCCAGACATAACTCCAGATCTTGGGAATCAGAATCTGCATTTTAACTAGATTCCTGGCAACACATTGACATCTGAGAATCTCTGGTCTAGGCAAGAAGGAGTAAAAGGTAAGAAAGTACGTAAAAAAATAAATGGCATGAGCAAATGCACAGACACTTAAAATAGCGTGGTGGTTTCCACATGGAAAATCAGCCATTTGTTTGATCCTCTACACGCAGCCTTAAGGCTATCTGTCTATCTGGCTGTGATGGATCTTAGGTATATACTTGGAGTCTTTGCTGCATCATGCAGGATCTTTCACTACAGCTTGTAGGCTCTGGAGTGCTGGGGCTCAGTAGTCATGACATCCAGGCTTAGTTGTTCAATGGCATGTGGGATCCTAGTTCCCTGACCAGGGATTGAACCTGAATTCCTTTGCACTGGAAGGCAGATTCTTAACCACTGGATCACCAGAGAAGTCCTAGCCTTAATGCGATTTTGCACTTTATTTTTTGCAGAGTTATTTTTCTTCCCGTCTCCATTATAGGAAGCATGAGGGCCCATTATTCTTACTTAGCAGGTGATGAATAGTGAAAAATGTATAGATATAAAACTTCATTACAACATTAAAATTAAGCTAAATTATTTTCACTCATGTTCAAAAAGTACATGAAAAGTTAGTATGTAGGGTGCACTGTCTTGTACCCTCTGCAGAGTGAATAATTTTACTGCCTATTAGGTGGTGTTTCTACATTTTACAAATGAGGAAGCTAAGATCTTAAGATGTTGAGTACTTATAAGTTTCAAAGGCAGGCTTTTAACCCAGGAACATTTGATTCCCCCAAACTATGCTTTTTCCCCAACACTTTCAGATAATTGTAAACAAGGTGAATTTAAAAAAATTTTTTTAATGGAAAATTAAGGTTAAACACATTCAGCTTTGGATATTTAGATATATCAGGAAGCAGGTTTCTCAGGCTTGGGTTTGGTATTTGGGAAGAGGGCAGCATTAACTTGTTCATTGCAACCATATATCCTGTGTGTATGTATATTGATGGCCTCATTACTAGCCTAACATTTTCCCTTCTGTTCATTTATCTTAATTTCACCCTTCCTTCAAGGCCCTCCTAAGACCCTTTCTCCCTCAGAAGGCCTTCCTCCACAATCGGAGTTCACAGGGAGCCCTAGCTCCAGCCCCTCCTCCCAGTTCTTTGTTCTTAATTGATTATGTCTGTGGATCTTAACTTCCCCCTCAGCATGGAATCTTTTTAAAAAATACAATAAATATTATGCACAAGCCCCATGTGAAAAAGGAAGTGGAGTTCTGAAATATCCTAGACCCTCCATACTCAGCTCCCCTCTCATCTCCCAAAGAATACTTGGGACACGTGGGGAACATATTTTTGAAGGAAATGGATCTATGTTACTTGCACTGTCTCCATTTGTTTTCCTTTCCACAACTATCTTCCTAAGTAAATTAAAGTCCCTTGAAGATAGAGGATACTGATTATTATGGGTACCACCTAATTCAAATCCCAAAATGCAGCTCATGTACTCCTGGGCAAAAGAGGGTAGAATATCTGAAGTCCAATCGTGAAAAACCTAAATTATGATCATTTTATATTTTGTGTGTCCTCCCATAATTCATAGTATAGTTTCTTCCAAGTAAAATATGTTTAATCAATTCCATACATGCTGATTAATTGACTGCTATATGGAGTTAAGTGTATCATTTTAATCTTGTTGGCTGAACTTATATTTATTTAAATTGTATAAATTGACTGTACTCTTTATAATAGCATGCTGTCAGTGAAAAATGTTTTTTAAAACTTAGAAATAGTAGGAATAAGAGCAACCTACATGCAGACAGCAAAATAGCTGCCATCCAATTTATAGGTTGTGGTGCTTCTGTAGAAATAAATATGTAGCTAGACATAGTGAATTATACACATCTAAATTCTGAGAGGGCCTTTTCATCTGAATATACTCCTTGCTTAAGGATTTAAAGTTTCTTCTGATACCTTGCTGCTGCTGCTAAGTCACTTCAGTCGTGTCCGACTCTGTGTGACCCCATAGACTGCAGCCCACCAGGCTCCTCTGTCCCTGGGATTCTCCAGGCAAGAATACTGGAGTGGGTTGCCATTTCTGATACCTTAATGGTAAGTAATTAAATCCAATAAGATAGGTAATCACTATAATGAAAACATTGCCGAAAATTCTGATGGACACATGAATTGGCATCTTAGTTTTAAATGGAAGGCTCTGTCACAAGGAAAATTGGAGTTTCTCCAAAGTTAGGTGGGACAACTAGAATGCTCATGCAGCCATTTGTCTATTTATTTATTCACCAAACATTTATTGATCAACTTAAGAATGCCAGGCACCTTGCTGAACACAGGTGGTTATGCTGTAACATAATACATGTATTCCTAAAAAACCCTCATATTCTGTTAAAAAAAAAAATAACGGAACTTGGAAGTAAAATAAAGTTAGAACAGTCTACTCGAGGCCTAGGTAATTTGGGAACTTTCCTGGTGGTCCAGTGGTTAAGAATCTGCCTGCCAGTACAGGAGACACGGGTTTGATCCCTGCTTCAGGAAGATCCCACATGTCACGGGGCAACTAACTTTGGGGGCAACTATGCCCGAGTGCCGCAACTAGTGAAGCCCACATGCCCTAGAGCCCATGTCCACAGCAAGAGATGCCACTGCAATGAGAAGCCCGCGCACTGCAACTAGAGAATTGCCCCCACTCACTACAACCAGAGGAAGTCTGCAGGCAGCAATGAAGACCCAGCGCAGCCAAAAAGGAACAAACAAATAAACAGCCTAGGCAATTTTGGAACCAGAGCATTAATAAACACAAGTAACAATAAATAAGGTATTCTAAAAAATACAGCATAGTTAAAAAGACATGCTAGATTTCTGAAAAACTAGAATAAATGCTTATTAAATAAGTAGTTTTCTAAAGGCAATGTTATTAATACTTGGTAGAAGTGCGTGTGAGGTGTAAGGGAGGTGGGGCTGCTCAGTTATGGAGGTAGGGCCAAGGCTATGGAGGATCCTGCTACAGATACTCTCAATACAGTATGAAGACGGAGCCAAGAGGAAGAGTGAGGTGGGGTAGCTTAGCTTTCCCACAAACAGACCTTGAGATGAGGATCTGTATGCAGGGAGTTTACTGAGAAGTGACCTCAGGAAGCATAACACGGGAGGAGAGCAGTGAAACAGGGAAGGGAGGAAAATCACTTCCTTTTATTAAGTGGTCTCACTGAGGAGCCACTGCAGTGGGTAACTGGGACTCAACCCCAAGTGAGACCCTGGTGGGTGGCAGATCACTCCTCAGGCACTAATTCCTTGGCACTTCTTGTCAAATACACAAGCCACGCACTACCTTTCAGAAGGCAGAGACTACCCTCAGTGAGGGACAGTCAGACCGTGATTGACCGGTCCTGCAATCCTTTGCAAGCGACCCTAGTAGAAGTATGTAGGCTGGAAGGATCCTGGCAGGAAACCTGCAGGGCCTCTGAGGGGACAAATGGGGATTCTACACCCTGAGGCGACTTGGCTTCGGGTTCAGCACGGTGTTCTTCTGTGGCTTGCTAGAGTCACTGTCTCAGCCTGCACTGGTGCTGTTTGGTGGAACAAGACTAAAGAGTTAGACGAAATGCCTACAAACCAATGAGACTACCACTTGACACAGACACCATAACTGTGCATGAGCCCATGTGCATCACAGAGACCACATGCTATACAAGAACAGATGGTACTGGATTACTGCCTTTGAGTAAGATTCCGAACAGTCCTTGATGGCAAGAAACTTCCAGTCTAGTGAGAGAGACAGGAGTTCACAGCTCAGTGAGGTGCATACTGTGGCAGAAGATGTTTCAAAATGTTATGCATCTCCCGAGGGAGTCCCCTGTTCATTCCCGGGAAAGCACGGAAGAGACAGTTAAGTTCAGTCCTGATGGATAACCAACAGGGAGATGGGAAGGACAGAAGAAGAGAAACTTAGGTGAAATCACAAGTGAGGAGTCAGGGTGAACTTCCAATGTCTGTTGGGAAGCCTTGCCTCCCACTTCCATGAAGGTCACTAGAGATGCCTGGATGTCCGGGTTCAGTTTAAGTAAATGGGAAACACTAGACTCAAGAAATTGAGATCCTCAGAGAAAAATGTTAAGCCCTAAGGTCAGTGCTCAGACCTATCCCCGCATCACACAGAACCTGCCTGGCTGCCTGGTGTTGGATAAATAATAAATACCAGTCCCTTCTGTCCCTGGGATCAGTGTCCTGCCTTGACCTTGCTTATCAGATCAGGTAAGAAAGCGAGGTACTCCTTACCACATGTGGTCATTACATTTCCCATGGCATTTTTGCAAGAGGCCGGGCTGCTCCCCTGGCTGCTGTCCAGGTAGGTAATTATCTTGCCTCCTGTTCTAACTCCCTGGTGGTTTCAGTTGTAGGAGAGAGCCTCCTTTACTCCCACGTGATTGGCTGCCGGTGCTGAAAGGTTTCATTCTGGAAATCTGTTACCTTCTGCCCCGGAGCTCGGCTGGCATTCAGGGGTGGGAGAGGGTGTTTGAGGACAACTTGGCCAGGTCTATACTTACTAAGAGAAGTGGAGAATTGAGACTGATTTCCTGGTAAAATGAGAACTAAATGTAATTTTTTTTTCTTTTTTACCATATGACTTCATTGTTTAAAAATATGAAAAACTGGATTGTGCTTGGAAAAGAACAAGTTCCCCATTCAAAACTACTGACATAAAACCTGTATTCTTTAACCTCACCACAAGAGCATGCTATTTTGGCAAACTGGCCAATAATTATGGTTGTCAATTCCTTTGAAGGTGACACACGTGAGGAATGGGTATTTGAGTAGAGATGTACAGGAAAATCTATTTATCAACTTACCTTTCTCTTTCTCCCTCTCTCTCTCATTATCTTTCTTTATCTATCATCTACCTATATTTATTTTTCTTCCTTCCTTTCTTTTTTGCTTTCTATCCATCCATCATCTGTCATCTGCCATCATTGCACACATAACCTTTTATCTCCTTCTATATAGATCCTTCATAGATACTCATCAACCCACAGTTGATGGTGTTCACAGTAGTTCAGTCAACAAACAGTTTCTGAGTACCCACAGTTGCACGGTCATATGACTCTAGAGATATGAAGAACTATAATGATAATACCTTCCCCTCTGCCCTCTGTACACTTCCAAGCAATACAATATAATAAGACCAGCTCCAAAAAACATTATACCTGAGTTTAAATTCTGGCACCATTACCTCTGAGACTCTGAATAAGTCACACAATCTTTCTAAGCAATAATTTCTTCACCACTAAATGAGGGATAATAATATTGGGACCTAGCTTTCAGGACAAATAACAGACTAAAATGAGATACTGAAATTAAAATGAGATACTGAAATTAAAATGCTCAGCATTGCATCTGGTACATAACAGGGTTCAATAAATGTTTGTAATCATTACTATAATAAAACCCACTAGGCCTATTGGGAAGATCCCCTGGAGGAGGGCATGGCAACCCACTTCAGTATTCTTGTTTGGAGAATCCCATGGAAGAGGCAACTGGCAGGCTACAGTCTCTAGGGTCGCACAGAGTTGGACACAACTGAATGGACTTAGCATGCACACATGCATATATATACAAAAGCAAGACTGAATTGCCTGGTCCTGACCTTTTGTTTTCCCCCAGCAGCTCTGAGATGAACTGATGGTCTGCAGCCATGAGATGTTTGTTAAGAACATTGGCTTTGTGGTCAGATGAACCTGAATCTCAGGTTGGAATCCCAGCTTTGTTACTTATTAGCTCACTGACCCTGGATATGTTAAATAACCTCTCTGAGCCCTGGTTTCCTCATGGTAAAACAGGATAGTCATAGGATAAAATTCAGGAACTATTTATAGTCACAATTCATAGGTTCTATACCTACCACATTAAAAAAAAAGTGGAAGTGTTAATCACTCAGTCATGTCTGACTCTTTGCGACCCCATGGACTGTAATCCGCCAGGCTCCTCTCCCCATGGAATTCTCCAGGCAAGAATATTGGAATGGGTGGCCATTCCCTTCTCCGGGGGTTCTTCCCGACCCAGGGATTAAATCCAGGTTTCTTGCATTCCAGGCAGATTTTTTACCATCTGAATCACCAGAGTATACCTACCAGATATACAGCACCAAATAAACAGTAGTCCTTAGTATCAGAGATAAACAATTGAAAGCATTTGATGATTTGACCATAGGAGTCAAAATGCAGCTGCTTTTATTATCTTTATCAACCAAAAAATGATCTGTTATTGAATATTTGCCTAAAGCTCAGTTGAAAGAATACTGTCCCTGGAGGTCTCAGGAAGGGTGGCCCTCCACATCTGGAAACCAGTCTGGGCCATAGAAACAGGTTCCTACTGACTGTAACTTTCATGTTATGCTACTCGCTTACATTGGAGAACAAGGCAGCTATCATTTGCATGAAACTCACAATTGAGTTTAAGCAAGAACATGGAAATCAAGGTCACTCTTTCAAACAGTATTCCTATTTGATGACTTACAGGAGGAAAATCCCTTATGTTTCAGTTCTTTGAAAAGTTGGAAGTTTTTGCATTACCTTCAGTGACTTCATTGAAATGTAGAGTATGCCTAACTGATATTAACCTTGACTTTCTTACTAGAGTCTCTGTTTTCTCTGTATCTTGTTTTCTCCTTCAGTTTATTATGTTTTTGCATTACACATATGCAAGCTGTCGCAAATGCTTTGCAGAACAAGGTGGAGAATAAATAAATAATGAAATGAAATATTCTTGCAATGCTAACATTATGTTCTGCAGTGTTTGGATTATTGTCCAAATGGAGTCGACCCATGACCATAAAGAATCCTAAATTTGCAATGCTTCTTCTCTGTACTGTAGGCTCTTACCAGAACATTTTGACTTAAAGAATCTTCCATTCAGTTCAGTTCAGTTGCTCAGTCGTGTCTGACTCTTTGGGACCCCATGAACTGCAGCTTGCCAGGCCTCCCTGTCCATCACCAACTCCCGGAGTCCACCCAAATCCATGTCCATTGAGTTGGTGATGCCATCCAACCATCTCATCCTCTGTCGTCCCCTTCTCCTCCTGCCCTCAATCTTTCCCAGTATCAGGGTCTTTTCAAATGAGTCAGCTCTTTGCATCAGGTGGCCAAGGTATTGGAGTTTCAGCTTTAACATCAGTCCTTCCAATGAACACCCAGGACTGATCTCCTTTAGGA
>NW_011494718.1:11095255-11095702 GCF_000754665.1 Bison bison bison
CTTTCATGCATTGGAGAAGGAAATGGCAACCCACTCCAGTGTTCTTGCCTGGAGAATCCCAGGGATAGGGGAGCCTGGTGGGCTTCCGTCTATGGGGTCACACAGAGTCGGACACGACTGAAGTGACTTAGTGAGTGAGTGATAGTACAGTGCAGAAGAGATGAGTATAATATGTATAAAATACTAATGTAGTACAGTATAAAGAACAGATGAGCATAGTAAGTATTTAATACTAGTATAGTACAGTATAAAGAACAGATAAGTATAGTACATATTAAATACTAGCATAGTATGGTACAGAACAGGTGAGTATAGTACATATTAAATACTAGCATGCTGCTGCTGCTGCTAAGTCAGTTCAATTGTGTCCGACTCTGTACAACCCCATAGACGGCAGCCCACCTGGCTCCCCCGTCCCTGGGATTCTCCAGGCAAGAACACTGGAGT
>NW_011494718.1:11095802-11097703 GCF_000754665.1 Bison bison bison
TCCTGCCCTCAATCTTTCCCAGTATCAGGGTCTTTTCAAATGAGTCAGCTCTTTGCATCAGGTGGCCAAGGTATTGGAGTTTCAGCTTTAACATCAGTCCTTCCAATGAACACCCAGGACTGATCTCCTTTAGGATGGACTGGTTGGATCTCCTTACAGTCCAAGGGACTCTCAAGAGTATTCTCCAACACCACATTACCTAAGGACAGTTATTTAACTAAGACTCAGGTTTTTAAAATTATAAAATACAAACAGTTGTGTAAATCTAATGATGATAATAAAAGTTACTAACTTCTGAACAACCATGACATGTCAGACACTTGGCAGAAAACTTCACAAATGTCCTATAGTTAAATATTTTCCAGACATATTTGATCTCATAATAACTTTATGATACAGTCACTGACCCAATTTACACATGAGGACACTAACATGCAAAGAAATTATCTGCCCATGAGGACACAGCTAAGTGACAGATTATTAGTTGAACCTGGAAGAACTAGTACTATGGCACTCAGAACCACATTCATATTGTTGTTGCTGATTTAGTTTCAGCAATATGACATTTTCTGTATAATTAATTCAGCAAAAAGACATACATGCTGTGAACCTGATTTTGGTTATGAAGTTTCACTTTACTTATAATTTTTTTTGAGGACTGGCCCCACATCCAAGGAGCTGTGGCTGCGCGGGCGCAGGAGGGCCTAGAGGAGCTATCCCATATTGAAGGTCAGGAAGGGTGGTGGTGAGGAGATACCCCTCATCCAAGGTAAGAAGCAATGGCTGCACTTTGCTGGAGCAGCCGTGAAGAGATACCCCATGACCAAGGTAAGAGAAACCCAAGTAAGACGGTAGGTGTTGCAAGAGGGCATCAGAGGGCAAACACACTGAAACCATACTCACGGAAAACTAGTCAATCTAATCACACTAGGACCATCGCCTTGTCTAACTCAATGAAACTAAGCCATGCCCGTGGAGCAACCCAAGATGGGCGGGTCATGGTGGAGAGATCTGACAGAATGTGGTCCACTGGAGAAGGGAATGGCAAATCACTTCAGTATTCTTGCCTTGAGAACCCTATGAACAGTATGAAAAGGCAAAATGACAGGATACTGAAAGAGGAACTCCCCAAATCAGTAGGTGCCCAATATGCTACTGGAGATCAGTGGAGAAATAACTCCAGAAAGAATGAAGGGATGGAGCCAAGGCAAAAAGAATACCCAGCTGTGGATGTGACTAGTGATAGAAGCAAGGTCCAATGCTGTAAAGAGCAATATTGCATAGGAACCTGGAATGTCAGGTCCATGAATCAAGGCAAATTGGAAGTGGTCAAACAAGAGATGGCAAGAGTGAATGTCAACATTCTAGGAATCAGCGAACTAAAATGGACTGGAATGGGTGAATTTAACTCAGATGACCATTATATCTACTACTGCGGGCAGGAATCCCTCAGAAGAAATGGAGTAGCCATCATGGTCAACAAAAGAGTCCGAAATGCAGTACTTGGATGCAATCTCAAAAACGACAGAGAATGATCTCTGTTCGTTTCCAAGGCAAACCATTCAATATCACAGTAATCCAAGTCTATGCCCCAACCGGTAACGCTGAAGAAGCTGAAGTTGAACGGTTCTATGAAGACCTACAAGACCTTTTAGAACTAACACCCAAAAAAGATGTCCTTTTCATTATAGGTGACTGGAATGCAAAAGTAGGAAGTAAAGAAACACCTGGAGTATCAGGCAAATTTGGCCTTGGAATAGAGGATGAAGCAGGGCAAAGACTAATAGAGTTTTGCCAAGAAAATGCACTGGTCATAACAAACACCCTCTTCCAACAACACAAGAGAAGACTCTATACATGGACATCACCAGATGGTCAAAACCAAAATCAGACTGATTATA
>NW_011494718.1:11097803-11098848 GCF_000754665.1 Bison bison bison
TCAAATCCCTTATGATTATACAGTGGAAGTGAGAAATAGATTTAAGGGACTAGATCTGATAGACAGAGTGCCTGATGAACTATGGAATGAGGTTCATGACATTGTACAGGAGACAGGGATCAAGACCATCCTCATGGAAAAGAAATGCATAAAAGCAAAATGGCTGTCTGGGGAGGCCTTAAAAATAGCTGTGAAAAGAAGAGAAGTGAAAAGCAAAGGAGAACAGGAAAGATATAAACATCTGAATGCAGAGTTCCAAAGAATAGCAAGAAGAGATAAGAAAGCCTTCTTCAGCGATCAATGCAAAGAAATAGAGGAAAACAACAGAATGGGAAAGACTAGAGATCTCTTCAAGAAAATCAGAGATACCAAAGGGACATTTCACGCAAAGATGGGCTCGATAAAGGACAGAAATGGTACAGACCTAACAGAAGCAGAGCATATTAAGAAGAGATGGCAAGAATACACAGAAGAACTGTACAAAAAAGATCTTCACAACCCAGATAATCATGATGGTGTGATCACTCACCTAGAGCCAGACATCCTGGAATGTGAAGTCAAGTGGGCCTTAGAAAGCATCACTATGAACAAAGCTAGTGGAGGTGATAGAATTCCAGTTGAGCTATTCCAAATCCTGAAAGATGATGCTGTGAAAGTGCTGCACTCAATATGCCAGCAAATTTGGAAAACTCAGCAGTGGCCACAAGACTGGAAAAGGTCAGTTTTCATCCCAATCCCAAAGAAAGGCAATGCCAGAGAATGCTCAAACTACCACACAATTGCACTCATTTCACACACTAGTAAAATAATGCTCAAAATTCTCCAAGCCAGGCTTCAGCAATATGTGAACCGTGAACTTCCTGATGTTCAAGCTGGTTTTAGAAAAGGCAGAGGAACCAGAGATCAAATTGCCAACATCCGCTGGATCATGGAAAAAGCAAGAGAGTTCCAGAAAAACATCTATTACTGCTTTATTGACTATGCCAAAGCCTTTGACTGTGTGGATCACAATAAACTGTGGAAAATTCTGAAAGAGATGGGAATA
>NW_011494718.1:11099064-11099933 GCF_000754665.1 Bison bison bison
ACTGTGGAAAATTCTGAAAGAGATGGGAATACCAGACCACCTGATCTGCCTCTTGAGAAATCTGTATGCAGGTCAGGAAGCAACAGTTAGAACTGGACATGGAACAACAGACTGGTTCCAAATAGAAAAAGGAGTACATCAAGGCTGTATATTGTCACCCTGCTTATTTAACTTATATGCAGAGTACATCATGAGAAACACTGGACTGGAAGAAACATAAGCTGGAATCAAGATTGCTGGGAGAAGTATCAATAACCTCAGATATGCAGATGACATCACCCTTATGGCAGAAAGTGAAGAGGAATTCAAAAGCCTCTTGATGAAAGTGAAAGTGGAGAGTGAAAAAGTTGGCTTAAAGCTCAACATTCAGAAAATGAAGATCATGGCATCCGGTCCCATCACTTCATGGCAAATAGATGGGGAAACAGTGGAAACAGTGGCAGACTTTATTTTTCTGGGCTCCAAAATCACTACAGATGGTGACTGCAGCCATGAAATTAAAAGACACTCCTTGGAAGGAAAGTTATGACCAACCTAGATAGCATATTCAAAAGCGGAGATGTTACTTTGCCAACAAAGGTTCGTCTAGTCAAGGCTATGGTTTTTCCAGTGGTCATGTATGGATGTGAGAGTTGGACTATGAAGAAGGCTGAGCGCCGAAGAATTGATGCTTTTGAACTGTGGTGTTGGAGAAGACTCTTGAGAGTCCCTTGGACTGCAAGGAGATCCAACCAGTCCATTCGGAAGGAGATCAGCCCTGGGATTTCTCTGGAAGGAATGATGCTAAAGCTGAAACTCCAGTACTTTGGCCACCTCATGCGAAGAGTTGACTCATTGGAAAAGTCTCTGATGCTGGGAGGGATTGGGGG
>NW_011494718.1:11100033-11117246 GCF_000754665.1 Bison bison bison
CTGACTCGATGGACGTGAGTCTAAGTGAACTCTGGGAGTTGGTGATGGACAGGGAGGCCTGGCGTGCTGAGGTTCATGGGGTTGCAAAGAGTCGGACACAACTGAACGACTGATCTGATCTTCTGATAATTATTTTTTATATAATATAAAATTAGAACGGACTTGTACCTCATTTTATGGTTGTATATTTTACATATTTTCATAAAACTAATTTAACAGTAAGGATATGAAAGACTTTTTTTTCCCACTGGAAGGGTTGATATATTTTTCGGGTTGGGGATATATTGATTCCCAATATGGAAGTTGTTTTAATCTTGTATCTGTTTTAGCTTAAATTGCTAAGATTTAAAAATCATTGAGAGGAAAAAGAGAACCCACTGAGATGACCAAGAAAGATGAGATTTGGATTAGCTTTCAAAGAGAGGTAGAAGGCAAATGTTAGTGACAGCTGATAGTATACCACCACCATCATGCAGGTGATTCTAGATTGACTTGGCTCACCTGGAATAGCTAAAGGATGTCCTTCATTCCACACTGTTCCAAGTGGGGCCCTTCAAAAGCTGAGGGCTTTGCAAGAGGAGCTCCAGGCACACAAGAGGGAATGAATAGAACACGTTGAAACTCTACATAAGTAGGTTGTCAGAGCAAGGGTCTGCAGTGGGAGTAGATACGGGAGACAGAAACCAGAATCAGAGCGGAGCCAGAACAACACAGTGGATAGCTCTGAATGCAGAATTTAGACTTTAAGCAATGGGGAGGCATTGCTTATCACTGAGTAGGAGATTGGTATGAAATAGATGGTATTTTAATACCAAGTCAAAGGATGACTAGAAGAAGGGAAAACTTGCTGGACTGAAAAGAGTATTGGCTGAGTTTACCAGGGTGGAGGTTAAACAGGTGGAGTTAAGGATGGAGGTGAGTAACCCTCCTTCACTCCCCAGGTAATGAGGATTCTGACATTTCCATCTAGAAGTAACTTATCGGCACTGGTAAATACAGATGAATTATGCCTAGAGCCTCAGCTTCCCTGATGGTTCCCCACACTTTGGTCAGACCCATAAATATAATGGAGAGATCGTAAGATTGCCCCCTTGTCTTGCTGGCAAAGCTTGTGCCTACAATATCCCACTGGGACCAAAAACTACATTGAGATTCCACAAGTATGTTTCTAACAATGCTGGGCAGCGGCTCTTTCAGAAAGACTCTGCCCAGGGTAGCTGCTGCAATCAACTTTTTCACTTCGGGTTTCTGTTGTAAAGAACTTGTCTGAGGCCTCATGCAGAGATCAATTTATATCATCTAAATAGGTGACACGTAAAGAGTGCCTCACTGACTCCTGGATTGGTAGCGGTCACCACGTTCACCTTGCCTTTGTTTCTGGTTTCTGGGGGCAAATGAACTAATATTCATATGTTACAATTAAAAAGCATTAACAGCAAACACTAGAAAGAACAAGCAATTAGTTAATGTATTATTTAAGGCCTTATTACACTTCGGCTATCAAGGACAGTCATTCATTCTGAGAAGGATTTTTTTTTTAATCCATTATTAAAAGCTTAAGTGTCTACCAATAACTGAAAATATGTTTGGATTTGCCTGAATTCAACTCTCAGGAGCAATACCCTGACAATATATCCTGACCTAATACCTCAAATGTATTAACTTTCAAACACAATTAAAAAACTAATCTATAAATTTCACTATGGATTTTTTTGCTGTATATGGATCCATCCATAATTTCTAAGCGTTTGTTCTTTTCAGGGCGTAATACTTGAAGCTGTAGGGGCGTTGAAATGGACGTATTAACTGTCCGGAATCTCAACTCTTCTCCTCTGTGGCATATAACTAGAATCGATAATGGCAAAAATAGTAGTAATTACCTGTTGATAGATATTTCTAAAAACATTTAAGAACTTTCACTTATGTAATCAGTCTTTTAGTCTTCCATTTAATATTTGATGAAATTCTTGAAATAGGATGCTTTCTTGAAAGCACATTCTTTTCAAACATTTCTAGATTTTCTGTGAAAACTGACCAAGAATACCATCTAACAAAGCAAGGCCTTAAAGCAAGCCCCAATAAATACCAAAGAAATGATACCACAGAGATCATGGTTCTGAACAAAGTGCAAATAACCTGGAAATCAATAAGAAAAAGAAAAATAAACAATCCAAAATATTTGGAAAATTAAAACTCCGCTTCTAAAGAATTCATAGGTCAAGGAATAAGTCACAGTGCTTAATTAAACATATTTAGACCCAAATACTAATGGAGTGATACACACACACACACACACATATGTACACACAAACTTGTGAGGGGTAGCAACAATGGTAATATATATGAGAACATCACACCTCAAATTCTATTAGAAAAAAGTAAAAAAAAAAAAAATAGCTGATAACTAATGAGCCAAGCACTTACTGAAAAAATTAGAAAATAGAGTGAAATAAAATTTTGTATGAAGTGACTACTATTTGTGTCTCTGATGGCAAAATTGTACAACACTAACTCTACTATCAATAACAACTATTCAAGAATAATTATACTGGTAAAAACTAAAAACAACTATCTGAATTCATCAGAGATCCGCCAAGATAGACACAATGTAAGAGTCCAAGATCTTAAAGAGAAGATAAGCTCACTGAGGGCATAATCACGTTATCTTCTATTTGTTTCCCTAAGGGAATTTGCTGATTTGTGGAACAAGGAAGAGAAGTAAAAGGAAGCAGTATAAGATTTGTGGTGGTTTCACTGAGCTGGACAGTTTGGATGACCTAAATGGCCAGGACTTAAGAAGTCCAGATCTCAAAGTGGGAACCACACAGAAGTCAGGTTAAAATTCTACTGGTACTTTTATTTAGGGTTATTTTCAACTCCTAAGTCATATGTGCTTTGGGCAAGGTTCTAAGGATCCAAGGAGAGAGCAGCAGCTTCTGTGAGACCAAAGAACTTGAGTTGAGGCTTTGTTTGGAAAGAAAGAGGTTGGAGCTATGACTTACAGAAGTGGAGAAGTCCTGGTTAACACGCTTGACTTGCCATTGAGACACCTGAAGAGAACGTTCTAGGAGTCAGAGCTGGGCTCTATGTGCAAAAGCAAATTGAAAATAGAGACCCTTCTCTCCAACAAAGCCTGAAGCCCAGCCTAAATTCGTTAAAGTGATCTGCCTGTACTCTGTCCACTTGCCAGAAAAAAAATTAAATCCTCTATATAGAAAGAGAACATAGTCCAGAGCCTCTACATTTTTTGTTGTTATAGACAATGTCCAACATTCAATAAAAATTACCACAGAAGTCTAGAAAGAGGGTCAAATGACCAAAAACAAAGTCAAAAATATAACAGTAGAAATTGCCCCACAAGTGACCACAGTATGATTGTATGCTCAAGAAAACCAAGGGAAAATAGAGCATTTCATTAGAAAATGAATCGAAGAATCTGTTAAAAAAAAAAAAAAAAAGGAATATAAACATTTTAGACATAAAAGGATAACAACTAATAAAAGGAATAGATTGGTTTAGTAGTGGATGAGACAGTAGAAGAAATGATTTGTGAATTTTAAGATAAGGCAGTAAAACAAAACTCACAGAAGTTTAATACACAAACCTCAACTGTATTCCTACATCTGTACTACCCACAGAATATAGTTGGATAGAATATGGTGAAACAAAGCATCTAGCAGTAAACCTAACAAAAGAGGTATGAGGCATTTATGGACAAATTTATAAAGATTTAAATAATTGGGGCGGGTTTCCATGTTTATGGATTACCACAGGGCTTCCCAAACTTTAATGTGCACAGGATCTTGTTCAAATGCAGATTTTGATTCAGCAGATCTAGAGTGAGGATCAAGATTCTAAACTTCGAACAGGTTCCTAGGTAGTATCCATGCTGCTTTTCTACAAACCACACTTTGAGTATCAACAATTTAGAAGATGCCGTATTGTAATGCACAATTTACACTAATATTTCAATGTGATTCCAATAAAAATGGATGATTCTTTGACAGAACTGGGTGAGCTGGCCCTAACATTTATATGGAAAGCAATGTGCCATAAATACCCAAGGCAACTCTGAAGAAGAAGGTTGAATGGGGTTTGTGAAAGTCACTCAGTCATGTCTGACTCTTTGCAACCCCATGGACTATACAGTCCATGGAATTCTCCAGGCTACAATACTGTAGTGGGCAGCCTTTCTCTTCCAGGGGATCTTTCCAACCCAGGAATCGAACCCAGGTCTCCCACATTGCAGGCTGGATTCTTTACCAACTGAGCCACAAGGGCAGAGCAAGATTCCGGTTCAGATTCAGGAATTGAACCTGGGTCTCCTGCATTGCAGGCAGATTCTTTACCAACTGAGCTATCAGGCAAGCCCTGAATGGGGTTTATTCTATCAAAATAGCAAATATTTTTATAAGGCTATGATAAATAAAATGGTGTAGAATTGTCACAGAGAAGACAGATACACCAACGGAAGGGAATAAAAGGCAAGAAGCAGACCCATATATAAAGCAAATTTGATCTATGATAGAGGTAGAACTAGACAGTGCTTAGAAAAAATGAAAATTTAATTGAAGTTACTGGCACAATTATTTATTTGTATGCACAAATGAAATTGAATCTTATCTAACACCATACTTGAAATAAATTCCAGGTGGGTTTAAATGCTGAATTTCATCGCAAAACTTTAAAATTAAACAAAAAGTAGGAAAATATTTTATGACTCAAGTGTGGAAAGATTTTTAATTAGGTAAAATAAGTATAACTATATTAAATTTGGCACTAAGGGTGAAGGCAGAGAAAGTGATGGCACCCCACTTCAACACTTGCCTGGAAAATCCCATGGGCAGAGGAGCCTGGTAGGCTGCAGTCCCTGGGATAGAGAAGAGTCGGACACGACTGAGCGACTTCACTTTCACTTTTCACTTTCATGCATTGGAGAAGGAAATGGCAACCCACTCCAGTGTTCTTGTCTGGAGAATCCCAGGGACGGGGGAGCCTGGTGGGCTGCCATCTGTGGGGTCGCACAGAGTCGGACCTGACTGAAGCAACTTAGCAGCAGCAGCAGGGGTGAAGGACCTGCCCACCAATAACGGAGATTTAAGAGACACGGGTTTGATCCCTGGGTCAGGAAGATAAGGTCCTCTGGAGTAGGTAATGGCAACCCACTCCTGTATTCTTGCCTGGAAAATTCCATGGACAGAGGAGCCTGGTGGGTTACAGGCCATGGAGTTGCAAAGAGTTGAATGTGACTTAACACACACAACATACATGTTTAACTAATAGATTGAGAGCTCTGACTATATTAAAATGAAAACTTCTGTAAATCAAAATTCACCATTAAAAAAGTGAAAGATAAGTGAGACTGGCAGGAGATATTTCCAGTGTATGCCACTGGAAATCTGCATCCTGCTAATTTGAAAGCATCCCAAATCTAGAAGAAAAAGAATTTGAAAGAACTGGAATAAGAGGGAGAAACTAAATGGCGGACTGGGGACTACAGAAATAAAACACAAGTTAAAATTACCAGGAGATATGATTTCAAACACACAAGAGTAGGAAATATTCATATACTGATAATTCTAGGAATTGGTTAAGATGAAGAACCAGGTGAAATGACATTTATAAGTGTAGGAGGGTAAATTATGTGTGACTTCAGGGAGCAGTTTGACAAAATCTCTTAAGTGGACCATACAGATTCTCTACTACCCAGCAATCCCTTTCCTGAGAATGTTCTCTGGAAAAATTCTTGCATATGTGTACAAGTTGGTTTTCACAGGAAAGTTGATAGCAGCATTATTGGTAACTGCAAAATATAGGAAAAACCTAAATATGCAAGTAGAATGAATTTAATTAAATTATAGTATACCCATGTCATGGAATATAAGACTGAACTGAAAATAAATAAACTAGAGATTTATTTATCATTAAAACAATGAGATAAAAATTTTAATTGAAGGTGAAAGTAGCAAAAGGATACTGTGTGATACTATTTTATGAAGTTAAAAATATGTAAATCAACCCTATATATAATTTGGAGGAATATATAGTCAAGTAAGGGACTGAAAATCACCAAGTTCAGCACAGTGTTTATCTCTGGAGGTAGGCGGGGAGAGGAAATTGCCCCTGAAAGAAGATACATGGAGGCCTCAGAAGTATTTGTAATATTTTATTGCTTAAGCTGAATAAAGGCTATATAACTACCAATTATAGTATTCTTTATACCTTTTTGTATGCCTGAAATATTTTACTATAAAACAGTTTTTAAGTGTTCCAGACTTGATAAATCAGGAAGGTATTGTTAAAGGCAAATTCTTAAGTGCTGGCTGAGATCACCTTGACAATCCAGGGCACTACTGAGATGCTACTGTGGAAAGCAACTGTTGAAAAGAAGCTAACCGTAAAAAGATATGAAGCACATTAGGAAGCCGTCTCTCATAAGAGACAAGCAACAGACACAGTAAATGAGAGACTTTTCAGTTGAGATACTAAAGAAAGCAGAGCGGTTTCCAAAGAACTTCAAAATAATTAAGTTAAAAAATGATCAAAGAGATAAATGAGTCAACTGAACTCATGTTAGAAGAAGACACGAAAACAGAATAAGTAGACTTGAAAATAAGCATACATTCTAGAAATAAAAAAATTGCCATCATAGATGTAAAACCCAATTGAACATGTCAGAGTAGACCAAAGCAAAAATTAATAAGCTGGAAGATGAATTTAAGAATGTGACTTGGAGACCTCAAAAGATGTATTATTTTTTAAAAAAAAAAAGGCAATGAGAGATTTGAAGAATAGAATAAGAAGCTCTATTATGTGTTGCTAGTGGTGAAAAACCTACCTGCCAATGCAGCAGACATAAGAGATGTGGGTTTGATCCCTGGAGGAGGGCATGCAGTCCACCCCAATATGCTTTCCTGGGGGATCCTATGGACAGAGGAGTCTGGTGGGCTACAGTTCATAGGATCGCAAAGGGTCAGACATGACTGAAGCAACTTAGCACAGCACACACAGCAGCACACATAGCAGCACACATTATGTGTCTAAGAGACCCAGATGGAGGGAAAAGGGAAGGAGTAAATGCAAATATATTGGTGGAGAATTTTTTAGTGAGACATGAGTTTTCAGATTGAAAAGTCACACACAAAATTCCAAATGGAAGAAAACTGGAGTGGGGGGTGGGGTGGGGCAGGAAAAACAGAGAGGTAGAGACAAACTGCAGTGCATCAAACATAAAGAAGACAAATTCAAAAACCACCAGAGGAGATAAGACAGGTAATCTATTAGGAAAAACAATCAAATTGACATTGGACTTCTCATCAGTCAAAAAGTAATCTGGAAGAAAAAAGAAAATGCCTCCCAAGTGTCAAGGGAAAAATATAACAGCCAATCCAGAATCTTACACTTAATTATCACTCAAGAGTGAAGATGAAATAAAGATATTTTAGAAATACAAATAGAGTTCATCACTTATTGAAAGAACTTTCTGATGAGGGAAATAGAATCTAGAAGGGAGAAATGGAACCTAACTGATGATGATGAGAAAAATATTAGTAAGCAAGTTCATAAAAAAAATAAATGACACTGGGCTGTGAAAAGAAATAACAACTAATATGAGTTTAAAAGTAAGGCCTTATAAAACATGAATTATTTTCTTAAGGATAAAATAGTTGAGAAATAATTAGAATAGTCTATTTTCCTCATTTTTGTTTGGGGAAATAAAGATGATTAAGACTTGGTTAGAAAAGCACAAAGTCTGAGTGCCCTTAAAAATTTTAAGGCAATCACATAAAGAATAAAACTTATAGCTTGTAAACTAGAAAATGGTGAAAAGTAATTGAGAAACTCACAGTTCAATAGAAGACAGGGAATTAGGAAAGAAGGAGGGGGGAAGAAGGGTAAGAGAAGCAGCAGCAGCAACCAAAAAAAACCTAGTAAAGAGAAAATCCAGATAAGGCCATAGGAATTAATATAAATATGTTAATGATGACAATATACTATTTGTGAAGACCTGTTTTATTTATCAACTTGACTAGGTTACAGTCCCCAGTTACTCAAACAATAATCAGATGATGCTATGATGGTATTTTGTAGATGTGATTAAAGTCCATAAGCAGTTGATTTTAAGTAAAGGGATTATCCTAGATTATCTGAATCAATCAGTTGAAAGGTCTTGAGAGCAGAGCTAAGGCTTCTCTAAAGAAAAGGAAATTCAGTCTGTGGACAGTAGCTTCGGTTCATGCCAGAAAGTTCCAGCCTGTCCTTTCTGACAGCCTGCCCTACAATTTCAGACCTGCCTAAACAGCTCTAATAATCTAATTTGATCTAATTCCTTGTAATAAATTTCCTAATATAGATCTTTTACTGGTTCTGTTTTTCCACTTAAAGGCTGACTGATATGTTATGTAAATGAATTAAACACATCTCTACTTGCACAGATTCTTAAACTGTATTAATAACAAATACAAATGCTCTTTATGAGAAGCATACCTAAAAACATAGAGAAAGTTGAAAGTGAAGGGATAGAGAATGTATACAGCTGAAAAATGAGCACAAAAAGAAAGTAGTGACAGGGATAAAGAAGAGTATTGTGATAACAAGAGTACCTCTGATGGTCAGTAGCACCAACAGGAGAGTCTCCCATGAAGCTTCTGGTGCTTCCAACGAGGTCCCAGCCCTACGGGTCCCTAGTAAACTTGGTGATTCCTTTTAACTTCCCAGAAGAGCCAGACAACTTCCTAATTTAAACCAAGACAGCTTTTTAACTTTTAATTTTGAAATAATTACAGATTCAGAGCAAGTTGCAAAGACTGTATAGAGAGGAATAGTATATCCATTACCCAGTTTCCCCCAGGGGGTCACACCTTAATGTAACTATAGCACAACACTGAAACCAGGAAACTGATAGTGGAATGTGTATGTACAGCTCTGTCATTTCATGACAGGTGTCGATTCTTGTACTCAAGACCCCCGGTCAAGATACAGAACATCACCACAAAGATCTCCCTTGTACTTCCTTTTATAGTCAACCCCCAGCCCCTCACCGTCTCTAATGCCTGAGAACCACTTGTCTGTGCTCCGTCTCAATAATTCTGGCATGTTTCCAAAGAAGATATACAAATGGCCAACAGTCACATGAAAAGATGCTCAACATTACTAATAATCAGAGAAATGCAAATCAAAACCACGATGAGACAGCACTTGACACTTGTCAGAATGGCTATCATCAAAAAGTCTACAATAACAAATGTTGGTGAGGATGCAGAGAAAAGGGGACTTTTGTACACTGTTGGTAGGAATGTAAATCAGTACAACCATCATGGAAAGTAGTATGGAGTTTCTTCATAAAACTAAAAATAGAACTACTGTATAACAGCAATTCCAGTCCTGAGTATGTATTCAAATAAAATGAAAACACTAATTTGAAAAGATGCCAGCACCCCATAGTTCATAGAAGCATTATTTACAATAGCCAAGATATGGAAATAGATGAAGCAGAAGTAGGTACTACTCTGGAATTCCCTTGCTTCTTCTATGATCCAGAGGATGTTGGCAATTTGATCTTTGGTTCCTCTGCCTTTTACAAATCCAGCTTGTACATCTGGAAGTTCTTTGTTCACACACTGCTGAAGCCTAGCTTGAAGGATTTTGAGCATTACCTTGCTAGCATGGGAAATGAATGCAATTGTATGATAGTTTGAACATTCTTTGCATACAACTACTTCTGTTTCATTGACTACACTAAAGCCTTTGTGTGGATCACAACAAACTGTGGGAAACTCTTAAGAGATGGGGATACCAGACCACCTTACCTGCCTCCTGAGAAACCTGTATGCAGGTCAAGAGGCAATAGTGAGAACCAAACATGGAACAATGGACTGCTTCAAAATTGGAAAGGAGTATGTCAAGGCTATGTACTGTCACTCTGCTCATTTAACTTCTATGCAGATTACATCATGTTAAATGCTGGGCTGGATGAATCACAAGTTGAATCAAGATTGCTGAAGAAATATCAATAACCTCAGCTATACAGATGATACCACTCAAATGGTAGAAAGTGAAGAGGAACTAAAGAGCCTTTCAATGAGGGTGAAAGAGGAGAGTGAAAAGGCTGGCTTAAAACTCAATGTTCAAAAAACAAAGATCATGGCATGTGGTCCAATCACACTTCATGGTAAATAGATGGTGATAAAGTGGAAACAGTGACAGAGTTTATTTTCTTGGGCTCCAAAATCACTGTGGACAGTGACTGCAGCCATGAAACTTAAAAACACTTGCTTCTTGAAAGGAAAGCTCTGACAAAACTAGACAGTGTATTAAAAAGTAGAGATACTACTTTGCTGACAAAGGTCCATACAGTCAGAGTATGGTTTTTCCAGTAGTCATGTATGGACATAAGAAATGGACCATAAAGAAGGCTGAGTGTCAAAGAAATGATGCTTTTAAATTGTGGTGCTGGAAAAGACTCTTGAGAGTCCCTTGGACAGCAAGGAGATACAACCAGTCAATCCTAAGGGAAATGAATCCTGAATATTCATTGGAAGGACTGATGCTAAAGCTGAAGCTGCAATACTTTGGCCATCTGATATGAAGAGCTGACTCATTGGAAAAGACCCTGATGCTGGGAAAGATTGAGGGCAGGAGCAGAAGGGCAGTCAGAGAATGAGATGGTTGGATGGCACCATTGACACAATATAGGTGAATTTGAGCAAGCTCTGGGAGATGGTGGAGGACAGGGAAGCCTGTTGTTCTGTAGTACTTGAGGTCACAAAGAGTTGGAGACGACAGAGGCTGAACAACAACAACCAACCAGATATGGAATCAGTCTAAATGTCCATCAACAGATGAATGAAGAAAGAATATGTGTTGTGTGTGTGTGCATACACAAAAGAATAGAAGCCATAAAAAAGAATGAAATTCTGTCATTTGCAACAACGTGATGGACCTAGAGGGTATTATGCTTAGTGAAACAAGTCAGACAGAGAAAGACAAATATTGTATGCTATTACTTATTCATGGAATCTAGAAAATAAAACAAATAAATGAATATAACAAAAAAGAAACAACTCACAAATATAGAGAACAAACTAGTTTTTATCAATGGGAAGATGGAAAGGGGAAGAGCAAGATAGGGTTAGAAGATTAAGAGGTATAAACTACTGTGTATAAAATAATAAATAAGCGACAAGGATATATTGTACAGTACAGGGAATATAGCCAATATTTAAAATAACTTTAAATAAAGTACAATCGATACAAATATAGTATCATTAACAAGATAATAATTTTGTCATTTTGAAAATGTTACATAACTGGAATAATACAAAATGTTACCTTTTGAGATCTGGCTTTTTTACTTAGCATAATGCCCTCAAGATCCATCCAACAAGTTGCATGTAATATTAATTTGCTTCTTTTTACTGCTGAATAATACTCCATAAGCCTGTGCATACTTTTAAGTTCTAAAAAAAAAACCAAAAAACTGGGAATTTTGTTAAATAAAATGATCAATTTAAAAAATATTTTTTAAAATGTAGCAGCTCTTAAGATTATAGGATTTTAAAGTTTTGTCTTAAAATAGGTTGCCAGTTTCACTTCTGGGGCTTACACATTCTCACACGATTTGGGGGGAAGAGCTCATTTATGTTCTTACCAAATCATTAATTGAATGGGCATAATCATCCATTTATGACAGAAATATTTATTAAGTGCCAGTTATGTCTTACTGTGCTCGCTGCTGGCAAGCATAAAAAGAGGAATGAGATATTGATCTTATCCTTAACACAGAACCCAGCACATAGCAGGCCCTCAAGTGCTATTAACTGAATGAATAAATCCTGCTTTTAAAAGGAATTTACAATTTGGTGGCAGAGATAATGTGTAGATACAAATAAATGTGAGTTAGAGAACGGCATATTCATCATCGAGAAGGTAGTGCACTGGGACCATTGATAGGAGAAACATTATCTTCCGAGGACAAGAGAAGGCTCCAAGAGATTGGTGACATATGTTTGGCATTGAAAAATGATAGGAATTGGGACAAAAGTAAATGGGGGGGGAATAATAACAGTAGTTGACAATTATTTCTATCTTCCTGTGTACTAGGTACTCTGCTAAACATTCTACATACTTAAGTTATTCTCACAGTGTCTGTGATATTATATTATCCCCTTGTTACAAACAAGAGGCATAGAGAGGTGCCTTGCCCAGGGTAACAGCTTGTAATGGGCTGAACTTGAAAAACTAGGCAGTGAAACTAGGCAGTGAAACTCATGAACTCTTATACTAATAGAATGAAGAGTGGAGCAGAAAGAAGCATGGGTGCAGAAAACAGGGAAATGTGACTGGAGTCTAGAGGGAGCAGAAAACAGGGAAAATGTGGCTGGATTCTAGAGTGTGTAACTAGGAGCAGGAAGAGAAGCCCACAAATCAAGGCCCTGCAGAGCCTTGAATACCATGTTTAATAATTTGGACATAGCTTAGAATATTTTTGAAGGTTTTGAACAGAGGAATGACTTGATTAGAGCTGTTTTGTTCATTTACTCAGTTTGGGTCTTTATTCAAAAACAGCGTTAAGAAAGAGTACATAGATATTAGATGTGGGAAAATTAGTAACATCGGTCCAGGTTGGAGCTTAGAGAGCACCTGTGAGAATGGAGATGATGGGCAGTTGAGAGATGCTGTGCGGATGGACAGCTTAGGACCTGGCAACTGGCTGGAATGAACAGAATTGGATGGGGAACAGGGAGCATTCAAGGTATCTTAGGGGCTTGTCATCTGTATATCTGGGCAGATATGTTGAGTTCAATAGGAACTGGAAGGTGAGGAATAAGTTTCAAGGGAAAAAATTATGTCAGCTTCAGATAATTTGAGTAAAGGTTTTCAAGGACGCCTCCAGGTGTCATGGAAAGGACTGAAAGCCTAGAAAGAGTCTGGAGAGGCTGCACATTAGCCATTAAAGTGGATGACCTAACTTTGGGCAAGATTTTTTAAATACCTAGTTTTTAAAGAATATCTACTCAGTAAAAAGATCTCACATTAAATGAACCAGCACATCTTTGATTATGAAGCTCAGAAGCACTGAACTAGGATTTTCCTCAGTGCTTTTCTAAAAATGAATTTACATTTAGATTATACATAAAATGGTATAGAAATGTTTGGACTCAAGGCTTAAAGGAATGGCTGTGAGAATTTTACACTGGGTTGTAGGAAAAAGAACACAACCGAAATTCATTCTAAGCTTGTCAAGATTTCAATTTACAAACAGGAGACTGAACTATTCTTATTAGCAGCTCTTGACCATTTAAACCACCAGCTGATGGTTTCTTGAGCAAAGTTTTGAAATTTTCAGTATTTTACATTTAATTTTCCTATCTAGCATTACTTGGCTAAAATTTTAGACTTGGAAAGCAAGAGTGGCTAAAATTGCAGAAGATGTAATAATTTTAAAAAGCAGAAATAGTAATAACAGAAGCAATTTCTAAAACTAATAACCTTTTGGGTCTACTTTGAAGCCTTTTAAAAATTGGGTGTGTATCTCTAACGTTTTGGCAATTCTTGGGACAGGCAGCTTGGATTGAAGTCTACTTTTTATTTTCCTGTTTTCCAAACCAGTTCCTTTCAGAAATGTATGTGTTAGTTGAGGTATTATAAGTAGAGAAAAGCAAAATGACTCCCTTCCCTATCCCTAAGCAGTCAGTAAACGTTTCACCTCTTTGCTCAGAACACGCCTCTAAGTACACTCTAGAAGAGGGACTCAACTCCATATTTAAGCAAGCCCTTAAATTTGTATGTTAGAATTGGAGTGAAGGGCATGTATTTTCCTGGAAGTTAGTTTTACAGATCTTCATCATGATCTCAAAGTGGTTCATGAAGATTCCAGAAGCTAAAGCTGTCTCTCAGGATTCTTCTCAGATCAGGGACTGTAGAACCAAAGCGTGCCCTCTCTTGCCCAATACTGCAGCATGGTGGGCTATAATGGAAACTCAAGGGTGGAATTCAGGAGATTTTTTTTTTTTTTGATGTTCCCGCTCCACTCTAGACTTTTACAGACTTCACACAAGACTTATCCTCTTTAGGCCTCAGTGTGTTTGTCACTCAAAAGGAACAGAATGTCCATCTGACCTGGAAAGAGTCAATCAACTCTCATGAGAATAAAACAATGTGGGGAATACACTTTGAATAATGCAAAACACTGTACCAAGGTCAGATATTCCTCAGTGACCTTGTGCTGAACTACTGGTTCCTTCCTTTTTCTAGCTTCTTGGCCTCTTTCCTTTCCTAGAGGCCACTGGTTCCCTCAAGTCTGCATTTTCTGCTGTTTTCTCCATTATTCAGATGCTGCTTCCTACAGCAGAGATGGAGAAGAGAAAGGATGTCGCGGAAGCCAGGGGTCACTTTAAGAAGTTGCTTCTAAGAGGGAGACATTAGTGCTTTGCTTTTGTAGAGTGCCTCACAGTTTTTCTGAGCTTTCCAAGTTAATTGCCGTCCTGCTTCATGACCACAGGCCCAGGGGAAGTTTTTACCACGTCCACTTTATTTGATCTGGAAACTGAGGCACAGAGACGTCAGGAGTCCCAAGTCACTGGCATTGGCTAGAGTGGTGGCAAGACTGGAACAGGGTCTTCCAACACCGGGTTCCAGAATTTTGCCAGAATTCTCTTGGGTCTCATTTCAGATGGGAGATAGAATTGACGAGAGTATTATTTAGTCATACAGTGAGAAGGTATTCACCAGCAAAGGAAGGAAATATTCCTTTTCCTTGTACAAGGATCCCAGAAAAACTGCCTGTCTTCTATCGTGCTTATTTTCAAATGAGGTCTGACCTTGTAGCTAAGACTTTCTTCCGCTGCTGACTCTGCTCACCCTCCTTCTACTTGATTCATTTGGGCCCCAGTGGCCCTGTTTGGGGAAAGGCCCATCTGGGAGCACTCAATACATTCCCCTGTCAGGGAGAGGAAAAGAGCTACACTTGCAGAATAAGGAAACTTTCAGGAGGGCTCTGGCCAGAAGTCAACTTGCAGTCTGAGAGCAGCACTTGATCCAACACTGGCATACATGCCTGCTGCTCATTACTTCACAAATGCTGCTGCATATCTTTTTACTCTTGCCCATTGCCATGAATCCTCTGAATCAGCATGCTGCTCAAATTTTCAACCATTCAACATGCAGGCACCTCACATACAATTATTGAGCACCTACCCTGTGCCAAGCACTTTGGGAAATAAGAAAATGAAAGTTGACGGGCCTGCTCCAAAGCCTGTCAGCCTGCAGGAGACAACGATAAAGTGATGCACAGAGCTTCTGGAGAATGCTGTGCTCTGTAGAGAGGAGAGGCTGAGTTGCTTGCCCTAAAATATTAGCTGCTATGAAAAGATGATACATCACTGGAGAAGTGCCAATTAAAACATAATGAAATACTCGTTTATTAGAATGAACAAAATCCAGAACATTGATAACATCAAATGCCAACAAGGATGTGGAGCAACAGGAACTCTCATTGCTGGTGGGAAGATGGAATGGTACAGCCCTATGAAGGACAGTTTAACCATTTCTTATAATGCTAAACATACTTTTACCATACGTTCTAGCAATTGTGAGTGCTAAGTCATTTCATTTGTATCTGACTCTTTGTATTCCTATGGACTGTACCTGCCAGGCTCCTCTGTCCATGGGATTCTCCAGGCAAGAATACTAGAATGGGTTGCCATGCCCTTCTCCAGGGGATCTTCCCAACCCACAGATGGAACTCATGTCTCCTGCACTGGCACGCAGATTCTTTACCCCTAGTGCCACCTGGGAAGCGCTTTAGCAATTGTGGTCTTTGGTATTTATCCAAAGGAGTTGAAAACTTCAGTTCAGTTCAGTTCAGCTCAGTTTCTCAGTTGTGTCTGACTCTTTGTGACCCCATGAATCACAGCACGTCAGGCCTCCCTGTCCGTCATCAACTCCCGGAGTTCACTGAGACTCATGTCCATTGAGTCAGTGATGCCATCCAGCCATCTCATCCTCTGTCGTCCCCTTCTCCTCATGCCCCCAATCCCTCCCACCATCAGAGTCTTTTCCAATGAGTCAACTCTTCGCATGAGGTGGCCAAAGTATAGGAGTTTCAGCCTCAGCATCAGTCCTTCCAACGAACACCCAGGACTGATCTCCTTTAGGATGGACTACTTGGACCTCCTTGCAGTCCAAATGACTCTCAAGAGTCTTCTCCAACACCACAGTTCAAAAGCATCAATTCTTTGGTGCTCAGCCTTCTTCACAGTCCAACTCTCACATCCATTCATGACCACTGGAAAAACCTTAGCCTTGACTAGACGGACCTTTGTTGGCAAAGTAATATCTCTGCTTTTCAATATGCTATCTAGGTTGGTCATAACTTTCCTTCCAAGGAGCAAGTGTCTTTTAATTTCATGGCTGCAGTCACCATCTGTAGTGATTCTGGAGCCCCCCAAAAAACTCTGACACTGTTTCCACTGTTTCCCCATCTATTTCCCATGAAGTGATGGGACCAGATGCCATGATCTTCGATTTCTGAATGTTGAGCTTTAAGCCAACTTTTTCACTCTTCTTCTTTCACTTTCATCAAGAGGCTTTTTAGTTCCTCTTCACTTTCTGCCATAAGAGTGGTGCCATCTGCATATCTGAGGTTATTGATATTTCTCCTGGCAATCTTGATTCCAGCTTGTGCTTCCTCCAGCCCAGAGTTTCTCATGATGTATTATGCATAATCATCTCTTAATTTCATGGCTGCAATCACCATCTGCAGTGATTTTGGAGCCCCCAAAAATAAAGTCTGACACTGCTTCAACTGTTTCCCCATCCATTTCCCATGAAGTGATGGGACCAGATGCCATGATCTTCATTTTCTGAATGTTGAGTTTTAAGTCAACTTTTTCACTCTCCTCTTTTACCTTCATCAAGAGGCTTTTTAGTTCCTCTTCACTTTCTGCCATAAGGGTGGTGTCATCTGCATATCTGAGGTTATTGATATTTCTCCTGGCAATCTTGATTCCAGCTTGTGCTTCTTCCAGCCCAGCGTTTCTCATGATGTATTCTGCATAGAAGTTAAATAAGCAGGGTGACAATATACAGCCTTGACGTACTCCTTTTCCTATTTGGAACCAGTCTGTTGTTCCATGTCCAGTTCTAACTGTTGCTTCCTGACCTGCATACAGATTTCTCAAGAGGCAGGTCAGGTGGTCTAGTATTCCCTT
>NW_011494718.1:11117627-11118454 GCF_000754665.1 Bison bison bison
ATCACCTCCACTAGCTTTGTTCATAGTGATGCTTTCTAAGGCCCACTTGACTTCACATTCCAGGATGTCTGACTCTAGGTGAGTGATCACACCATCGTGATTATCTGGATCGTGAAGATCTTTTTGTACAGTTCTCATGTGTATTCTTGCCACCTCTTGTTAATATCTTCTGCTTCTGTTAGGTCCATAACATCTCTGTCCTTTATTGAGCCCATCTTTGCATGAAACATTCTCTTGGTATCTCTAATTTTCTTGAAGAGATCTCTAGTCTCTCCAATTCTATTGTTTTCCTCTATTTCTTTGCATTGATTGCTGAGGAAGGCTTTCGTATCTCTCCTTGCTATTCTTTGGAACTCTGCATTCAAATGCTTATATCTTTCCTTTTCTCCTTTACTTTTTGCTTCTCTTCTTTTCACAGCTATTTGTAAGGCCTCCCTAGACAGCCATTTTGCTTTTTTGCATTTCTTTTCCATGAGGATGGTCTTGATCCCTGTCTCCTGTACAATGTCATGAACTTCAGTCCATAGTTTATCAGGCACTCTATCAGATCTAGTCCCTTAAATCTATTTCTCACTTCCACTGTATACTCATAACGGATTTGATTTAGGTCATACCTGAATGGTCTAGTGGTTTTCCCTACTTTCTTCAATTTAAGTCTGAATTTGGCAATAAGGAGTTTGTGGTCTGAGCCACAGTCAGCTCCCAGTCTTGTTTTTGCTGACTGTATAGAGCTTCTCCATCTTTGGCTGCAAAGTATATAATCAATCTGATTTCGGTATTGACCATCTGGTGATGTCCATGTGTAAAGTCTTCTCTTGTGTTGTTGG
>NW_011494718.1:11118554-11119014 GCF_000754665.1 Bison bison bison
TGTCCAGTTCTAACTGTTGCTTCCTGACCTGCATACAGATTTCTCAAGAGGCAGGTCAGGTGGTCTAGTATTCCCATCTCTTTCAGAATTTTCCAGTTTATTGTGCTTCACACAGTCAAAGGCTTTGGCATAGTCAATAAAGCAGAAATAGATGTTTTTCTGGAACTCTCTTGCTTTTTCCATGATCCAGCAGATGTTGGCAATTTGATCTCTGGTTCCTCTGCCTTTTCTAAAACCAGCTTGAACATTTGGAAGTTCACAGTTCACGTATTGCTGAAGCCTGGCTTGGAGAATTTTGAGCATGACTTTACTAGCGTGTGAGGTGAGTGCAATTGTGCAGTAGTTTGAGCATTCTTTGGCATTGCCTTTCTTTGGGATTGGAATGAAAGTGACCTTTCCAGTCCTGTGGCCACTGCTGAGTTTTCCAAATTTGCTGGCATATTGAGTGCAGCACTTTCAC
>NW_011494718.1:11119114-11144273 GCF_000754665.1 Bison bison bison
AACGGATTTGATTTAGGTCATACCTGAATGGTCTAGTGGTTTTCCCTACTTTCTTCAATTTAAGTCTGAATTTGGCAATAAGGAGTTTGTGGTCTGAGCCACAGTCAGCTCCCAGTCTTGTTTTTGCTGACTGTATAGAGCTTCTCCATCTTTGGCTGCAAAGTATATAATCAATCTGATTTCGGTATTGACCATCTGGTGATGTCCATGTGTAAAGTCTTCTCTTGTGTTGTTGGAAGAGGGTGTTTGCTATCACCAGTACACTTTCGTGGCAAAACTGTATTAGACTTTGCCCTGCTTCATTCCATATTCCAAGGCCATATTTGTCTGTTACTTCAGGTGTTTCTTGACTTCCCACTTTTGCATTCCAGTTGCCTATAATGAAAAGGACATCTTTGGGGTGTTAGTTCTAAAAGGTCTTGTAGGTCTTCATAGAACCATTCAACTTCAGCTTCTTCAGCGTTACTGGTTGGGGCATAGGCTTGGATTATACTGTGATATTGAATGGTTTGCCTTGGAGACAAAGAGAGATCATTCTCTGTCGTTCTTGAGATTGCATCCAAGTACTGCATTTCGGACTCTTTTGTTGACCATGATGGTTACTCCATTTCTTCTAAGGGATTCCTGCCCACAGTAGTAGATATAATGGTCATGTGACTTAAATTCACCCATTCCAGTCCATTTTAGTTTGCTGATTCCTAGAATGTCGATATTCACTCTTGCCATGTCCTGTTTGACCACTTCCAATTTGCCTTGATTCATGGAGCTGACATTCCAGGTTCCTATGCAATATTGCTCTTTACAGCATTGGACTTTGCTTCTATCACCAGTCACATCCACAACTGGGTACTGTTTTTGCTTTGGCTCCATCCCTTCATTCTTTCTGGAGTTATTTCTCCACTGATCTCCAGTAGCATATTGGGCACCTACTGACCTGGGGAGTTCCTCTTTCAGTATCCTGTTATTTTGCCTTTTCATACTGTTCATGGGGTTCTCAAGGCAAGAATACTGAAGTGATTTGCCATTCCCTTCTCCAGTGGACCACATTCGGTCAGACCTCTCCACCATGACCCGCCCGTCTTGGGTGGCCCCATGGGCATGGCTTAGTTTCATTGAGTTAGACAAGGCTGTGGTCCGTGTGATGCGATTGGCTAGTTTTCTGTGATTATGGTTTCAGTGTGTCTGCCCTCTGATGCCCTCTTGCAACACCTACCATCTTACTTGGGTTTCTCTTACCTTGGATGTGGGGTATCTCTTCACGGCTGCTCCAGCAAAGCGCAGCCGCTGCTCCTTACCTTGGACGAGGGGTATCTCCTCAGGGCCGCCCTCCTGACCTTGAATGTGGAGTAGCTCCTCTCGGCCCTCCTGTGCCCACGCAGCCACCACTTCTTTGACATGGGGTTCCTCCTCTGGGCCGCTGCCCCTGACCTTGGGCAAGGGGCAGCTCCTCTCGGCCAGGCTTCTGCATGGTCCATCGTAGCCGGCGCTCTTCATAAGTTGAAAACTTATCTCTGCCCAAAACCTGCACATGGAAGGATGTTTATAGCAGTTTTATTTATAAACGTCAAGGCTTAGAAGCAGCCAAGATGTCCTTCAGTTGGTGATAGATAACGGTGGTATATCTAGACAACGGAATATTATTCCAAGCTAAAAAGAAATGAGCTATCAATTCACAAAAAGTCATAGAGGAAACAAATGCATATTACTAAGTGAAAGAAGCTGATCTAAAAAGGCTACATATATCAACTATAGGACATTCTGGAAACAGCAAAACTATGGTAAAAAGATCCATGCTTTCCAAGGGTTAGTGAAAAGGATGGATGAATAGGCTAACCACAGAGGATTTTTAAGGCAGTGAAACCACTCTGTGTGATGCCATAATCAGTTCAGTTCAGTTGCTCAGTCGTGTCCAACTCTTTGCAACCCCATGGATTGCAGTACACCAGGCCTCCCTGTCCATCACCAAATCCTGGAGTTTACTCAGACTCATGTCCATCAAGTTGATGATGCCATCCAACCATCTCATCCTCTGTCATATCCTTCTCCTCCTGCCTTCAATCTTTCCCAGCATCAGGGTCTTTTCCAATGAGTCAGTTCTTTGCATCAGGTGGCCAAAATATTGGAGTTTTAGCTTCAGCATCAGTCCTCCCAATGAATATTCAGACTGACTTCCTTTAGTATTGACTGGTTTGATCTCCTTGCAGTCTAAGGGACTCTTAAGAGTCTTCTCCAACACCACAGTTCAAAAGCATCAATTTTTGGTGCTCAGCTTTCTTTATAGGTCAACTCTCACATCCATACACGACTACCGGAAAAACCATAGCTTTGACTAGACGGACCTTTGTCGGCAAAGTAATGTCTCTACTTTTAATAGATACGTATCATTATACATTTGTCAAAACCTACAGAATGTGCAATAAGAATGAACCCAAATGCAAAATATAGACTTTGGGTGATATTGATGTATTAATATAGGTTCATTGATTGTAGCCAATGTACCAGTCTAGTGGGGGATGTTGAAAATAGGAGAGGCTACATATGTGTGGGGGTAGGGGGTATATGGGAAATCTCTGTGTCATCCTCTCAATTTTTCTGTGAACCTAAAACTGCACTAAATAAATAAAGCCTAATTTAAAAAAATATCTCCATGAGAACTGGGGTCTTGTCTACCTTGTTCACTGCTGAATTCTCAGCTCCTATCCTCACGTGATGCTCAGTGACTAATTCTTGATGAATGACTGGAGGAAGGAGAATGTTTACCAGAGAATATGAGAATTGAATAAGCCTGGCAATGAGCTGGGATCTCCACCTTGGGTCGCTGAGGTGATGGCTCTTTCCCACTATGCCAGACCACCTTCTACACCCAAGTCATGTGTACAGTGCGTTTGGGTTTGCATTTCACCACTGGCACAAGTTCCAGAGGGCTATATGAAATGCTGTACAACTTTTGTTAGGCTGTTGACCCACCAGACATATAACATATGTTTAGCACAAATTCAGTGAGTATCTCTTGTGAGTACAGAGCCTTCCCAAGTCTGGGGGAGCAGGGACTGTTCTGGAGCAATAGCAGGGGGTTGGTATTTGGAGGGAGGTCAAAATTGACAGAAGTAGGTCCAAATCATTGGTCTGAATGGCTGACAGAGGTGTTAACAGCTAACAGAGCTAACAGCTATTTTAACACCCTAAAATAGTTAGTTTTAGCCTGATGAGGGCTGAGGCCTTGAGCAAGGTAGAGTTGATGGGTAAGGAGACAGGCCAATGCCAGAACATTGAACCAGAGCCCATGGGCAGGAATGGAAGAGGCAGACAGGTGAATAAAGGGGCACTTGTGTGACATATGGAGGCATCTGCATGGGTGGAAAGTAGCAAGAGAGCCTATTCTTACCTGGTTGTGAAAACGGGTTGGATGGTAGATTCATTTCCCTTGGTTGCAGTAACAAATGACCACAGATTGGTGCTTAAAACAAGGAATCCCTTAGCCCTTGAACAGCATCTTTCCTTGCTGCTCCCTAATTTCTGATGGCTCCTAGCAATCCTTGGAATTCCTTGGTTTGTAGCTGGATTACTCCACTCTGTCATCTCCTGATCTTCCCTGTGTGTCTTCACGTGAACTTCTTTGTATAACGACACCAGCTACTGACTGGATTTAGCACCTACTCTGGGTGGCTCAGAGGTTAAAGCGTCTGCCTGCAATGTGGGAGACCTGGGTTTGATCCCTGGGTCAGAAAGATCCCCTGGAGAAGGCAATGGCACCCCACTCCAGTATTCTTGCCTGGAGAATCCCATGGACGGAGGAGCCTGGTAGGCTACAGTCCACAGGGTTGCTAAGAGTTGGACATGACTGAGTGACTTCACTTTTCACTTTTCTAATCCAGTATGACCTCATTGTAACTGATTACATATGCAAAGACCCATTTCCAAATAAGATCACATCCTGAGGCTCCAGGTGTACATGAAATATTAAGGGACACTATCAATCCAGTACGCTCTTTCTATTGTTGTTGTTCAGTCACTCAGTTGTGTCTGAGACTCCATGGATTGCAGCACACCAGGCTTCCCTGCCCTTCACCATCTCCTGGAGTTTGCTCAAACTCATGTCCATTGAGAAGGGTGAAACCATCCAACCATCTCACTATAGATGGTGTAATTTACAAAGCACCATCTTTTGCACACAGGGACAGATTCTCCTGACTCAAGGACAAGCTGACCCCCTCAAGGTGATGGGAGCTCTTTCTTGACCACTGAAAGTTTCCCAAGTGATGTCTAGCTAGCCTACTTCCTCTGATATCACTCTGAGATGCCCAACAGGGATCTTTATCATCCCCTGCTTATTTGTTACCTTCATATCGTGGGCAATGGGAACGTTGCTAACCTCCCTCAAACAGTTTGCTTCTGCAGACAATGCACCGCTTTCCCGTTTCTATTTTAAAGCTGCGCACGCATCTGTAAGAAGACGGGGGTGTTATGTAATACCTACCATTTTTGTCAGAACCTCATCTCACCCCATTGCCTGATACAGGAAGGAGTTACTGGTGTGAAATTTGCTGGTTTTTTTTTTTTTTTTTTAGGTGAAGAGTATATTCAGATGGATTTCATACCTCACATTCATAAGCAGGTCCATTTTTAAAAGAGTATAGGTACTGTGCTAATGAAAGATGAAACCCACATCTGTCTCCTGTAGAGCACATTGGCAATGACTGTACAAATAGAGCCGAATCCTCTGCCTTTGCTTCTATGTAAGTATTTTACAGAGGGGCCCCGTAGGGAAGCTTGCAGATTGACTGACAGAAAACATCTGAAAGAGAGCAAGATGACCAAGAACATTTTCCCCTTTCACTGGTTATGATGTTAAAGTGTTAGTACATTTGGAACTTGTCATCTGGACTATTTCAGTTTATAAATGAGATCTGTAACAGTCATGGGCAATATTGGGAAGGAAAAAATTACTTCAGGGAAAATATATTTGTTTGTTAGAAATCAGGGCTTTTGTGAGAGGTGTGGTGAGCCAGCCTAGAGAATGCCAGCACTGGGGAATCCATCAGAGCTGCAAACTAGGCAAGGTCAAGTGTCAGGGTGTGCAAGCCTGGGAAGGGCTTGGGAGCACATCCAGGGAGATACGTCCGTGTGGCTCTGAATATGGGGGCCAGTCTGGGAGGATGAAAAGTAACATTAGACAAACGTTTAGGGTGAGGCCACTATAGTTCAGAGTCTCACCCAAATAAAATGAATAGGAAGTTGACTGGAGTCCAGAAAAAGGAGGGGTTGATATTCAGAAAGTCTGGCGTGATTTACTGGGATCCCTGTTACAGGAAAACTGGGGATCAAAGGAAAGACATCTAGTCCAGCTAAGCTTGGTAGACATTCCAACCTGGGCTTGGGAAGGGGCTAGAGAAGGGTCTTGGTGACCACTTTATAAACAGAACCATCTGTAGAAAGTTGAATGATGCCCCCACAAAATTCACGCCCACCAGAACCTCAAAACATAAGATAGTACATGACTCTACTTAGAAATGAGGTTTTTGCAGATGTAGTTAGTTAAGATGAGTCATTCTGGATCAAGATAGACCCCAAATGCAATGACCAGTATCCTTACAAGAAGGTCATGTGAGGAACATCAGACAGACCATGTGATCATGGAAGCAGAGGTTGGCGTGACACAGCCACAAACCAGAAAATGCCAGGGATGGCTGGATACCTCCAGAAGCTAGGGACTGGCAAAGAGGGAATCTTCCCTGGAGCTCCTGAGGAAATGGTGTACAAGGAATCCCTTAGCCCTTGAACATCACCCTTTACTGCCATTTCTTTCCAGTCCAGGGTCTGTACGTCCCATGCCTGTTGGGTCTGTGAGCATCTTCAGTATGAGGCGTGGGCACAGGTGGTGGTGCTTGCTGTCTTTTGTTACTTAAATTTTGTCACATTAAAAAGAGAATTGGACTTACATTTAAAAGCCTTGGACTATGTTTTATTACTCATTCACATATGCATTTATCCATCCAACAAATATTTACTGGGAACATAACGTGGATCAGGCCCTGAGTGAGGCCTGGGGCAGTAAAGATGATCCCAGAATCCCTCATGTTGAGGGACATGTTCAGGCAATCACACACCCGTGGAATAATGCTTTGAGGGCCATAACAAAGGATTATGAAAGCCCTGGGGAGGCACAACAAAATCCACCCAGGGAGATCGGGGAGGGCAGAGAAGGGTCTTGGAGGTGATACCCAGGGAAAGCAGGAGGGAGCTAGACAAAGAGGGGAGGAGGGGAGAGAAGAGACACAGGAACAATCCGTGAGGTGACATACGTAGCATTCACAGAGACCTACAGTCAGACTGTGGCTGGGAATGAAACATGCAAAGCAGGGAGGAGTGAAAATAAGGGTAGAGGCAGATGTACATGGGGAACAGATGGTAGAGAGTCTTGAATACATGTGACAGAGTTTGGACTTTATCTGTGGGTAATGAGAAGCCACTTACGGTTTTGAGCAGAGAGCTGAGAGGTCAGAGTTGTGATGTATGGACTGGAATGAAGCTGGAGGCAGAGACTGGCAAAGGAGGTGCTGTGACAGTTGAGAGACGATGCTGATGTGAATCAGGGCAGTGGGAGGAGGGGGCCGTAGTGTGCTTCAAGAAATAGGTAAGAAGCCAACTCAGAATTCCAACCTCGTGAGCTTGGGTACATGCCTTCATTTTTCAGAGCCTTAATTTCCTCATCAGTAGAACGGGGATAATGATATTCCAGTCCACAGAGCTGCCCAAGGATTAATTTAGGCCACCAGTTTGCAAAGGCTTGGCAGCTTTTCTTACAGTCTTCAGGGTGCGGCCATTAGTAGGTTTCCCTTAACTTTTGTGGGATGACGCACCAGGTGCCTCAGTGGTGACGGAGTCAGGGAAATAGGTAAACGCTGAATAGTTTCCTACACTGATTTAGAAATTTAAAATATGGTTGTTAAAACCCAGGTTTAAAAGTACTTCTGTGTTCTTTCTAAAGTATATAATTATGTTCTCTGCTCACATAATTTTATAAAAACCGAACATATCACTGTCATTTTCATTGCAGGATACTGGCAGAACTTGCTTTACCTAGCAGATGTGTTCCTGAAAATTTTACTTGTAAATTGATTTTAAAACAAGTCAAATCATACTTTACTCACACTAGGGAGATGAGGCATTTCAAAGAACCCTCTGGTTGGGACTTCTTCGGTAAATTAGCAATTATGTATTTCTTATTTTTTGAAGAAGGATTGCATGTGAACTTCCAAAAATCTAAAGTGGGTGGCAGTGGCCAATCTATAAGGATATTGATGTATATGTAACATATATTCTAATAAACAAGAAATGCAGAGTATTGTCTGTTCAAATATGCCTAGCTGTCTCTCAGCCTGTTGCTGTGTGGTTGTACTTTTTAACACCCACCCATTGCAATTTAAGACATTCTCCCACCAAACATATCAAGCTAACATCTACATTCATCTTCTCCATGCTTGACATAGATCTAGTCTCAACACGTCCATGACTGACACGAGATCAATCCACTTGCACAATGTAATCTTCGAGGAGACAATAAATTACAAACTTACTATTTAGCATCCCATCAGCATCTAATTGCATTTTGATTTGTTTCTTGATGTGCGGGTGGAGTGCTGAGAGTTGGACATGGAAAGTCGAATGAGTCATATTTGCCTAATTATAACTTGTAATTGTAAAACATAACAGCATTAATATGATAAGTGATGCAAATCGATACCGAAAATGTTCGAGCAGGGAAAATTTACAGCAATGTGGGTTTATAATAATAATCCATTTTGAAGGAAGGATTATCAATAATAAATCATTATGAAGCATCTAATATGTTCTTGGAACTGAATTTGTTTATATATATATATATATATATATATATATATATGTTATGTGTGTGTGCTAAGTCCCTTTAGTCATATCTAACTCTCTGAGACCCAATGGTCTGGGACCTACCCAGCTCCTCTGTCCATGGGATTCTCCAGGCAAGAATACTGGAGTGGGTTGCCATGACCTTCTCCAATAAGTTTTAATTTCTCCCCTGACTCTGACAGATTGACTTATTTATAATTTTGAAGATGACAATATGGAGTGCCACCAATATTAAGGAACTTGTTCTGAGTTACCCAGTTAGGGCCTAGTAGATGGAGAGAAATGTGAACCCCAAACAAACATGGTGCCTCAGGTCCTCTCAGTTGAGGAAATCTGGTTTCAAGCCCTGTGTGGACCACTAACTCATCTTTGTGCTCAAGTCTGCCATCTATCACAACGGGGTTCAGCTTCTTTACCTCTGAGGCCCCTTCTGCTTCCTGTTATTTTTAGTGACGTTTTAAGAAGGCCTTGGGCTACTTTTAAACAGCCTGGCATTCCACCTCACCTCCCCATAGTCAATGAAATCCAACTTGAAATCCAAGAATAGCTAAACCTCTGCTTCAGTCCCAAGAGCCATTTCATTTACTGAAATCCTTACCACACTACCATCCAATTACCATGTAAAACACCTTGGGATACCATTAATACAAAAGGTTATATATTCTAAAACCCAAATGTCATTTTGTATTAGACATTTTCTTAAGGGCTACTTATCTCAGGATGAATTCCAAGAATGAGTGCTTAATAATTATTTTGCATTTAAACAACCTACTTATGAATTCCAGGGATACATTGTGTCACAGTACGGCTTCTGCAGGATACAGCAATTATTATAAACGCTGGTGGATTAACTGCCACAGTATTGCAGCCTGACAAAGTGACACATCTGTATTAGATCACTGGTAGGTCATCAGGCGAAATCCTTTCTCTCCCTGCTTATCCCCAACCCCCAGGAAAGAGGGTGGTATGTCAAGTTTCTCAATCTAGTGAGAAATAGTATAAAAACCACAAGGACCTATATATATATAACCCACTGGTAACAAACATTTTATCGTTTGGTAAATTGCAACGCAAACACATCCTTCTTCAAAGGTGCTGGGAAGATAATTTTTAGAAATCAAGGTATTTTTACAAAGACTCCTTGAATTTGACTTAAAAGCCACTCAGTCACAGACATTTTAAGTTTAGGTTTATGTAGTCTATAAAGTTTGTCCTCAAAAGAATGGGTCATAATTTGGGAAAAAAGAGATCAAAATGTGTGGATTTGTTCCTGCATGCACATGTGTGAGTGTGCCTGTGTATGTGTGTGTGTGAGTGAGAATATATGTGTGTGTATGTGTGTGTGTAGGGCTGGGGTAGGGAGAAAAGTTCAGTTAACCTCTTCTGAACTCAAATAGCCAAGCTCCATGCAGCTTTTGTAAGTAACCACTTGGTGATGAACATTTAACAGGCTCATTAAATCATAATTTAAAAGATTGTTTTTTGTCCCAAACAAATAAAACTCTGTTAAACTCTAATAAGACTCTTTGGAACAGCTGTTTTGTGCTACAGAACGTGTAACGACCTTATAATTGTATTAGATGTGGCATGGAAATGTTTATGTTTCTTTCCTAGCCTGAAATGTGCTAATAACAGAAGCCAAAGAAAAGGGATTCATTATGAATTCCAAGGGCTCAAGGGCCGTGTTTCCGGAGATGGGAGGGTCCTTAATCAAACTGCAGTGCGGATGCCATGCTGCGTTGGACCAGGCTGAGGCAGGCAAATTGGTTTCCATTCAGTTGGAGTTCCTTCTTTGCCTTCCATGGCACCCTGCCCTTCACCTCAAACATTTCAGCACCGGTCTGAATCCTTGGACCTTGGAAAAACCTGCCCTGTTATGATAGATTCTTGGGTTGCAAGTGGCTGAAAATTTCAGGTCCACACCCCTATCTCCACTCTCAACACAGTGCTTGAATTTCCTCTATCAGGGGACTTGCATAGTTTCTGTTTTTGCTCCAGATCTGCTCACCAATGCTCACCCTCCAAATGCAATCTACTCTGCAGGCACCTGGTCTGTATGAATTCAAGACACTGGCTTACTGGCCTTCTGATTCTCATTGGGTTTGGCTAATGGGAACCGTGCAGTAAGGAGGGCTTAATTGGGTAAGTATATCCCTGGTTCCTTCCCTTGGGGGTAACCATGGGTTACGTTATCTGTCTCTCTACCAAAGAGCTCAGCTCCTGTCCAGAGGCCTTGCCTTCAGAGCTCTCTGCCTGCAGGCTCTGATATTTGCTACCTTCCCTGTTGGGCTGCCGTCTATGGGGTCGCACAGAGTTGGATACAACTGACACGACTTAGCAGCAGTAGAAGCAGTAGTTGGAGAAGGCAGTGGCAACCCACTCCAGTACTCTTGCCTGGAGAATCCCAGGGACGGAGGAGCCTGGTGGGCTGCTGTCTATGGGGTCGCACAGAGTCGGACACGACTGTCGCGACTTAGCAGCAGCTCATTCTTTTGGGGCTTCCCAGGTGGTGCTAGTGGTAAAGAACCTGCTGGCCAATGTGGGAGACAAAAGAGATGCAGGTTTGATCACTGGCTTGAGAAAATCCCCTGGAGCAGGACATGGAAACCCACTCCAGTATCCTTGCCTGGAGAATCCCATGAACAGAGGAACCTGGCAGGCTACAGTCCACAGGGTAGCAAATGGACACAGCTGAAGCAATTAGCGCATGTGCACACTCACACACACACACTCATTCTCTCAAGCCTAGAACTGGTAACACATTTTAGCTGTTAATAGCCCTGGGATGCTTCTTACACTGATGTGCTGCTCAACCAGCTCTCCACAAACTAAAATGAATATATGGTGACGTGACTGTTCCATCATTGCAGATGTCAAACTACCAACAGGAAGCTGGTCAATGTGGATGGAGCTGGGAAGTAACGTGCACTGTTGGCAGCTGCGCTGAGCTGCCGGCCACTACCACCTGCCCGCACCTTGTAACTAACCTCTGTGTTCAACTCTGCACTGATTACCCACTTTGTGTCGTCTGCTTGCTCCCAGGAGTCTGACTGACACCAAAATAGTGGGTCTTCTAGTGGTGTGGAACCATTTCCACAAATGCAGTTTCTCTTGGGCCAACTCCAACAGTCAGAAATTCTTCCACAAGTGGCAGGAATATCCTCTTTCCTGGGTCCCCAACTTGCACCCAGCCTGTTTCCAAAACAGAGATATTGGAGCTCATCTATGCCCCATTAGGGTTCCTTAAAGTAACCTAGGGTTTTGTGGGGAGGAGTCACACTGTCATTGAACCAGTGGTGGGAGAAGCCCATCCTAGAACACAAGGGCAGCTGCCCAGGGTGCCCTCCTCCTACCCGGGTCTCGGATGGTCCCTCTCAGCCAGTCACTGCTCCAGGGGGCTCCTTCCCAACAGCTTTCCCCCATCCTCTGGCTCCAGCACTTACTTCCTTTAGGATAAACTCTCTCCCTCAGTTTTTCAGCTAATCTGCTTCAACCATTGAACCCAATGGTTTGCCAGGCAGAGCTTCATGTCCTGGGATGACTTGGACAATAAGGATAAGAAAAAACTGTATTTCCCCTGGGCCTGGACTGTTGTTGCTCATAATAACTGCCAACATTTATTGAGCACTTACTGTGTGTTAGGCACTAACTTTCCTACAAACTTGTATCAAGCAAGTCCCTGCCAGAAAACAGGTGGCCTATTCAAAGGGTGAAGAGAGTTAAGTAAAAGAGCTATTTACTCTTGCAGATATGTCATCTGGATTAAGGGAACCACCTAAGCATGGCACAGAACCCACAGGCTACAGAAAATGGGCATCAGTGCTGCTCATCACAACAGGTGCAAAGGGCCAGGGAGGTACTGGTGTGTTTAGAATCCAGGCGTGAGGGCCGTGGCTGTCAGCTTCTGTAACCACTTCTCCAATTAGGATCTCATTAAGTGCGGGCAGAGTGGAAGCATCAGAAGGCAGTACACACCCCTGACCCTTCTCTTCCCACTTTCTGTTGGCTGGACTCCAGTGGAACTCAGAGGGGCCCTGAGCTGGGTGATAGAGTCCATAAACTTCAGCCTCCTGGGTACCAAGCACAGCAGAGAAGGGTGGAAATGGATCTGAGGTGGGAGCTAAACAACCAGTTCAACCCCGAGTATTACTATTGCTCCCAGTAAACAGGAGAAGCATCCAAGACTTTAGCGGCAGAATCCATACCTTCAATACCATGCTACGCTGATTTCCAAAAGGTCACAGTAGAGGGAGAAAGCGAAAAAAATGCTTTTATTTCCTCCAGTTTAGCTTCCTTTTTCTCATCAAATCCCCCAGAGATACCATAGCCATGAAAATCGGAATAAAAGTTAACTTCTCAGAAGGAAAGCCACCCAAGAGTTCTAAGGCAAAATAGCTCTTCCTGAGGTTGTGATAAAATCAATGGATCTATAGGCAGTTTCCACTTGTTCATTTTATCTTGCTCTTTGTGGCTATAGAAACCAAGCCTAGGCCCTCTTCTACCTGGCAGCTTCCTGGGTGCACAAGAGCAGCCACCTTGTCTCTTCCTGGTCTCATCGGTCACTGATCTCACCTCCCTGTGCTGAAACTTGGACTGCCTTCACTGGATGGACCTTTCTCCTCTGCATGAGGTCCCACAAACACCTCTCTTTCACTGAAACATAGTTGACTTACACTGTTAATTTCTGCTGTGCAGTAAAGTGATTCAGCTATACACATATATTCTTTTTTCATATTTTTTTCCATTATGGTTTATGACAGGATATTGAATAGAGTCCTCTGCCCTATGCACCTCTCTTAATAAGGCTAACAGCAATTGTCTAGAAGAAGTCCTCCATTTTTATATTCAGAGGTAGAAGATGGAATAGTTTTAGAGAAATCTTGGAGCCATGTCCCAAGAAGAAAAGGCTGTATATTGAAAATCCTTCTAATGTTACTGAGATCAAATCATAAACTCTTCTTTAGATAGATTCTATTTCTCTCTGAAGGGAGAAAAAAACCACACATGCATTGACTGTATTATTTTAACGTATTGAAACACCTTCCTAGAATGATAATTAAGCCCTCTGCTTTTATAAGGTCATTCAAAAATTTTTCCTGAAATTTCTGTAGAGTCATCACAAGCAGTCTTTCCTGGGTTGTTTAGTATCCTTTATAGAGTAATAAGGGGAGAAATTAGAATGTAGTATAAGAAGTTGGTCTTTCCTGGTGCATTCCTTTGTGATAAGCTAGTGAGCACTATGGAGAAGGCAATGGCAAGCCACTCCAGTACTCTTGCCTAGAAAATCCCATGGATGGAGGAGCCTGGTATGCTGTAGTCCATGGGGTCGGTACAAGTCGGACGTGACTGAGCGACTTCACTTTCACTTTCCACTTTCACACAATGGAGAAGGCAATGGCAACCCACTCCAGTGTTCTTGCAAGAATCCCAGGGATGGCAAAGCCTGGTGGGCTGCCGTCTATGGGGTTGCACAGAGTCAGACACGACTGAAGCAACTTAGCAGCAGCAGCAGTGAGCACTATGAAAGGTCTTGTTTTCCCTTTTCGCCAAGCTCTTTTGTTCATGGCTCCATTGTGGTAACCCAACTTACCCTAGGCTTTTGGTACTACTCTCGTTCCTTTACTCCCATTTTTGCTACCCTGCAGTAAATGTGTCCTTTATTCTTTTTGTAAGTAAGCTAGCAGTAATAGTAATTAATTTTGTGTGTGGTAGGTCAACAAAGTGATTTTTCTTTTCTTATTTTGATTCTTACAACAACCCTGTGGGTTGCTGGATTACTACTGTTGGAATGTTTTCAGATGACAATCAGAGAAGTGGACGAATCTGGCCCAAGTCACCACCTTGGAAGCAGTGGCCCTTTCAGAAGGCATAGCAGCACGACTTAAAGCTCTGGAGTCTGACTGTTTGGTTAACAGCGAGCTCACTTGATCCCAGGCAAATCACTTACCTAAGCATTCCCTACCTACCTAAGCTCCAGTTCTCATCTTCAAAGTGGAGGTACTACTCCGACTCGACGGACATGAGTTTGAGAGGACTCCAGAAGATGGTGAAGGACAGGAAAGTCTGGTGTGCTGACATTCATGGGGTCACAAAGAGTCGTACACGACTGAGTGACTGAACAACAACTCATACCTAATCCACTGGACTCACTGAAGGATGAAATGAGATCATCCATACAAAGTATGTGGCCTCATACTTGACACTAGGTAAGAACCCAATAAATGTTAATGATGACAATGACAATGATGAAGAAGAATATTTAAATTTATACTGTCTTTGTTTTCCCAAGGCTAGCATGCTTTCTATCCCCATGCTGCTTTTCACAGATTATAAGTATCATTCTACCCTCACTGCATTCAAAACTTTCCTTTTCCCAGCCCCCACATTGACTTGTGATCTAGCAGACACTTCAGTTACACAATGTAACTAGAAAAAGCCCTGGCCAGGAGTGGGTTTTTGTCACCTGCAAACGCACCAGAGAAATGGCCTGTGTTGGCACCTGGGGGAGGGGCCTGCCCCACGTCACTGCCGGAGACAGGTGCTTTCACCCTCCCGGGGACCATCCTCTCAAATGGAGGCTATAAAGAAACAGATTATTTGGGCAGGTCACTTCCCTTTCTGGGCTGTTTCTTCATCTATAAAGAAAGGGGGTGGTGATGGTGAGAATGGATTCCATGATTTCCAAGTGCCCCTCTGTGACCTAAAAACCAAAGGGTCTCCTCTGCAGGAAACTCCCAGGATTGAAACACGCTTCTACCTCTGGCTTGCCCTGGCACTCCCTGGGGTGTTCTACATGGGGCATTGTTATCCTGGAGGGATCAGAGAACATAAGGATTCACTTAGCAAATGAATACCAATTGTCTATCACTGACTCCAGAGACAGGGGAATTTTGAAGGAATGAGGCATGTATCTGTGAAGGCTAGGGTAGGAGAGTGGATGACACACTCTCTCTCTAAACCATGATAACAACATACAATGTTATATTTTACAAAACATTGCCTTGTGCAATGTCTCTCATTCTCATGACAAACTATTACAAGTAGACGTTACTATAATCCTAACTTTTCAAAGAGGTTACGTGAATTGCCAGAGAACACAGAGAGAGTGGTCTGCCAAGGTAAGTCTTGAATTTAGAGCTCAGAAGCCAGGAGATACTGCCATTTCACCACACTTTCTGCTTCTCTGTGGCTCAGTCTGGAGTTGTGTTTTCCCGAGTCATATGTACCTATTATATATACAATTCTGAAAGATGCACAGACCCTATTTTTCCAGACAGTCTATAGACACAGCAAACCAAAGCACAGACAGTTCTGCCCAAAGATAGATAACTGCTGCAGTGGCCTGGAGGCAAGGTGATGATGGCAAGGTGGTTACATTTATTTTTCACATTGTTGCCTTGACTTTCAAACTGTAATTACACCCGCACATTTCCCACCCATGGGATCCCATCAGTTCCTCTGAGATTTGGGGTTGGTTGTATCTCATTTTACAACCGAGGGACCGGATTTTGTGTTTCTGCAGGTTTTGCTCACTTAGGCACCTGGAGCTGTCAAGGGGGCTGTCACATCCCCAGCCGTGAGTCAAAGACCCATCAGACCTGAAGTGCTGTGTGGGCTCTCTGAGAGGCACTGCAGTGCAGATCAATGGTCCTCAACCCTGAGTGAGCAACAGAATCATCTGGAAGGCCTATTAAAGCACAGATGCCGGGCCCCATCCCCAGAGTGTCTGCTTCAGTAGGTCTGGAGCGGGACCTGCGGGTTTTCATTTCTAACAAGTTCCAGAGTGAGGCTGATGCTGCTGGCGCAGAGGACCGCACGTGACAAGAATTCACACGGAAATGAAGCGAGTGAGCGTCAGCATCACAAGGATTTAGGTACAGCTTTGCTTCAGCTTCTTGGGCAAATGTTCAGACCTCCTGGGGGTTCAACTTTCTCACTTCCAAATGGTGGTCATAATATCCATTCCACAGAGTTGTGAAAATGTTAAAGGACATGGTGCGTGTAGAAGCCAGAGGGCTGTTACCCTCAGCATTGGCTCCTGTATTCCTTCAACTGGCAGAGCTCAGCTCATTTTCTACGTGATCTTGACCCCCAATAATAACTCACTTGTGGAAAAGCAACAATTAAGCATCTCGTGTCATTGTAGAGGACACTGAAAAGGAAGTTACGTCACAACACTCAACCAACACCACAAACTCCCTCTGAACACAGCTCTTCTCCCAACACCTTTCTTTGGCCTCTTGGCCATGTCTTTACATCCCTGACATAGGAATCAGGGAGCTCCCAAGTGTCACTGGATGTCTTCTCTCAATTGTTCTCAACTTGAACTTCTCTCGAGGGTAAGAGTTAGGCCAATTTAACTCTCTCTAGTTTTTGCCCTCCCACGTGGATGCCCAGAATCATCATGATATTTGTAAACCAAGGGCTTCCAGTTTGGAGCACATTCCTTACTGAAGGCAGGCCCTAGCCATCTTCTGTCACTTGGTCCTGCTTTTTCCTCTTGGCCCCCATCACAAGCAGGTTATTAGGGTATCCCCCTCCTTCACATCTCATTCACTGGCTGCCTTCCGACAAAGAGAATGTCTTTCCTGTCTCTGTAAGCCATTATATGACTATCCTCTCAAGGCAGCAGTGGTTGATGGAAGAGGCAAAAAAAATCAGGTGGTACTCAGACCTCCTCAGACTCAGGCAGAGCCTCCTTCATCTTCTCTAAGGAGTCTGATAGCACTTGCTTCTGACAAATCCAGGTGAGGAGTGGTCCTCGCCCTCCTTGATGACACCTCCTCTCAGCAGGAGGTCTGAGAGTGAGTGCAAAGAGAGTGGCTTTAGGGGGCGTCGTTGGCCCATGGCTTCCCCATACTTCCTCACTGGCACAGCCACTGCCCACCCTGGGCTTCTTACTCCTGAGTCAGGGTGACACCTGGCTTCTCTATCTAGAGCCTCTCCTCTATCAGGAACACTAGATTTCCTGTCTGCCAAGATTTTTTTCTCCCCTTAGAATACCTCACATTTCCATCCCCTCCCCAACTTCTGACATGAAGCCCTGGTTCCAATACACTGGACCTTATCCTCAAGGGCTGCAATTATCACCTCCATTTTTCCTCTGTACCTTGAAATTAGCTTCGTTAGAAACAAGACCTTGGGAATTCCCAGTCCCCATCCTATTGGCAAGTGAGATAAGAAGACTCTCTCCCATTCTGTTTGTCATAAACAGCTCTCCTTCTAACTCTTCCACCACGCCTCGTTTTCCACACCACATTTAAAATCTCCATGTCTCTTAGTTTGCTGCCACTGTTCCTCGAATCTCAAGGTGCAGGCAAAAGCCTTTTTTCCCTCTGTGGGTTCATTAGCAGCCAAGGTTAGGAGAGTCTCCACACACGTGAGTACCCATATGATCGACAGCCATAGCAACTGAGGTCGTGTTGAGTTTTGAGGCCATGGTTAATGCCTAAGGTTGGATCTAATAAGCTTTTCATTAATCTCTTTTGATTGTACACTCATGCATCGCTTTGCCTCCCCTGCAGCCCCAGTTAATTATATTATTCTTGTTGTTAGAGGAACTTAGGATCTAAGTTTGGAAAACTCGTGAGTTTGCATCTGACGTGCTGCTACCCAGTTTGTTCGAAAAGGCTGTTTAACCACTCAGCGTCTGTGTTCTTGTCAAAAAGGGATAAAACAGGGCTCACGTTAACATCTGCTTCATAATGGATTGAGTGCATTAATGGATATGTGAGGTCTTTTGCAAATATTTGGTACTTCCAACACATGTTTTTCTTTTTTAAAAAAATTTTATTGGAGTATAGTTACTTTACAACGTCCAAAATATACAAACACCTCATGCAGCTCGATATAAAAAAACAACCTAATCAAAAAATGGGCAGAATGAAAAGATGCTCAACATATATTTCTCATATTTCAAAGTGTACCCAGCTATTCCTTCCATCCTAGATTTCCTCTCCAGCTGATACTAACTGAGAGTTTGGGTGTGATGGACAGAGGAGGATACTCTTTTATCCATTTTTATTCCAAGTGACTGGGCATTCGTGCTTCCATGGAGGGAATTGCATCCAAGTTGTTGTCACGTTAATCACAGGCCAACTGGGAGTAGGCTATTTACACTTGTGTCACTTCCTCCAAGATTCGATTACTGTAATTGCCTATTGACTATGTGTTCTGCCGGCTTCCATACTAGCACCAGCTGTCAGGGTAGGGAGTTGTGGGCAGCGTGGGTCACGGTAAAAGGGGACTCTTCCAACGTGTACACCAATCCAGCCTCTGTGCCTGTCCATTCATCCTCCCTAAGCCTTTGTTCAGTGTGTGTGCATGCATGCAAGCTTAGTTGCTCAATCATGTTTGACTCTTTGCAACTCCACTGGAGCCCACCAGGTTCCTCTGTCCATGGAATTTCCCAGGCAAGAATACTGGAGTGGGTTGCCATTTCCTACTCCAAGGGATCTTTCCGACCCAGGGATAGAATCTGCATCTCCTGTGTCTCCTGCATTGCCAGGCAGATTCTTTACCTCTGCGCCATCTGGGAAGCCCTTTGTTCACTGTATTGATGCTCAGATCTTCCTTTTACCTCTTCTGGGTCTGTTATAATGTGTCTCCAGCCAACGAGATCTCTCTGGATTTTAACCATGGATTTTGTGGTCAAAATCAGCCCAATGCAATTACCCAAGGCTACACAGAATCTTGTTTAAGGATATTTATATTTCATTTGGAATTGTTTGATGCATTTTTAAAAATTTAAGCTTTCTGCTTATCTCATATTGCTTAAATTGATTTTTATAAATCATTTGGCTTCTCTACTGATTTTTCCATTTTCTTTCATTAGTATTTTGGGGAGAGGGTGATAGCAGTGTGTGATTGTTTGCTTTTTCAGTCAACCAAGTCATGAGCCATCTGACTTCACCCTCAGATGAGAGGTCAGGCGCAAACTTCCATTTTATTCAATATAGAAATTGGTTTGAAAGAGGACCGGGGAATGCACTGAATTCCTGCTATTTTGGGTTTGAGCGCACTGTTCAACATTCCTGCTGACACCTCAGCCTAAACTTTACACAGGTTGTCCCAGAGCTCAGCTGTCTCCCAGAACTGAATTTAGCTTAAATCACTGCCATCTACTGCGATTGCCCCAGACAAATCTTTTCAGTCTTCTAACTCTTAAATGAAAAGTGCTTCCTCACTACTCATTTGATGGAGGGTAATGAGGTGCTGTTTCTACAAGATTACTTACCTGATGAGACAGGAGGACTCGATTGAAAAGACACAGGCAGGACCCCAGAAGGCTCTAGCTGAGCACTCCTGGAGGATTGGGCTAGCATTTTTGTAGAGCAGCCAACACTTTCTTCCTTCCTTTTTGCCCCAATAAATGAGTATGGTTCATTGTCTTCGTAAAATCATCTTCTAATTTTTTTCTCTCTCCTCAGTGTCTAGATTAGTGGTCCTCTAACTTTGGCATCCATCAGAGTCACCTGAAGTTCTTATTAAGAAACAGATTCCTGGGTCCTTTGAATTTCTGACTCAAAGGTCTGGGTTGGAGCCTGATGATTTGCATTTCTAATAATTTCCCAGGTAATGGTGATGCTGCTGGTCCAGACATCACACTTGAAGAACCACTGGCCTGGAGTGTATAAAGCCAATGAACCACTGTAACCTGTGGTATCCTCAGTCATTTGGCACTTCTCTGCCATTCCAACCTTGCCCAGCACTGCTGCTGCTCACTGCCATCCACTCAGCCATCCATTTTAATAGATGCCTGATTCTGAAATCCCATACAACTGTTGAAAGCAGCAAAGCCTTCCCTACCTCCCTGCCTTTGCTGTTGTTGTTGACTTTCCTAACACGATGTCCTTTATCCCCTGCCTTTCCTACCTGGCTCACCTCCAACTCATCCAAGTTCTACATCAAGCGCCATCTTCTCTGTAAATCAAGTCCTTTCCTGGTAAGAGTCTGCACTCCTATTTGTCTGTTACTGTCCTTGAATAGGAGAAAGCAGTGGCACTCCTCTCCAGTACTCTTGCCTGGAAAATCCCATGGATGGAGGAGCCTGGTGAGCTGTAGTCCATGGGGTTGCTAAGAGTTGGACACGACTGAGCGACTTCACTTTCACTTTTCACTTTCATGCATTGGAGAAGGAAATGGCAACCCACTCCAGTGTTCTTGCCTGGAGAATCCCAGGGATGGGGGAGCCTGGTGGGATGCCGTCTATGGGGTCGCACAGAGTCAGACACGACTGAAGCGACTTCACAGCAGCAGCAGCAGTCCTTGAATAATTCTCCATCAGAGCACTTATTTCACTGTATTTGGATTGTTTCTGTACAAGTTTTGGCCTCAGCTAGACTGTGACCTCCTGAGGGCCTGGGTGGTACTTCATTTCGCAACTGCAGAGCCTCTTACAACATGTGACCCATGTTTGTTGATCAGCACATGTTTGTGCTTGATTATTTCATGGCAGACACAATCACTTGACTTAGTTATCCAGGAGCTTTGGTTTAAACATGATTTCCCTTCAATAGAAGCAAATGATGTTCATTTGGTTGCTTGGAGTCCAATGTAAATGAAAAGGATGGAAGAGTGTTACGTCTTGCAGAAGTCTGGTGGCTTCACTTAATTTCATGATCCTAATCACCATCTATAATCATCATAGGAACAAAGCCAGAAAGTATAAACCTTTTGCATTATTGCTACCTTTGAATACCACTCTTCTACATTTTCACATCCTTCCTCTTAGTAAATCCTTAACAATAGTTCCATAACATAGTAAGATGCTCCAGTGGCTATAACATCATTTCATTTGAAAAATGACTCCATGCCGAGAGTCTCCCACCCCTGACCAGGATATGAATGGCAGGACAGGACTGGGATGGAGAACACAGGAGCTGGGTAGGGCCTGTTTTGAGTGAGGAAAGAGCCTAGCACTGGCCTTAGGAGGCATGAGTTCTCTGGTCATGATCCAGCCTGACCATGCAACTGTTTCTTCATCTGCCAAATGAACTAAAAGATCTCTCAGGACCTCTCAGCCTTGATATCCTGTGATAAGATCTTTAGAATAAAATAACAGATTCACGAATAATTCCCCAATGAACTCTTTATAGACAATGTTGCTTTTCGATCAACATCCTCAGGACTGTCATGGCTTATGCTCCATGGTCTCCGAATGCTTCTCAGACCCATTTCTGAGAGAAGGAGTAGAGGTCACCTCCTGGGCAGGGTGCTCACTGAGTGTTGTTTATAACAGACAGAAGTCAGCTTAGATCCATCCCAGACTTAGTCACACCCACTGCTGGGGTTGGACTTGTTTCCCAAAGGCCAAGAGCTTTGCCATGTTTTCCTTCTTGGGACTTCATAAGTGAAAGTGAAAGAAAGTGAAGTCGCTCAGTCGTGTCCGACTCTTTGCTACCTCATGGACTATAGCCTATCAGGCTCCTCCGTCTATGGGATTTTCCAGGCAAGAATTATGGAGTGGATTGCCATTTCCTTCTCCAGGGGATCTTCCCAACCCAGGAATTGAACCTGGGTCTCCTGCATTGCAGGCAGACACTTTACCGTCTGCGCCACCAGATGGACACAAAGCCCAGATTCCCTCTGGAAGTTTCTCCTAGTTCATGGCTTCAGTGAGTAGCTTGGTGCTGATGATGGCCTAAATGGGATCTCCATCCCTAACCCTTTCTTTCAGCTGCTCAGCATTCATACTTAATTCTCTTTCTAGTACTGCATGGGTACCTCCACAAACTAAACCAGTCTCCTCTTCCAGATATGCCCTTCTTTCCAGGGTTCTCCATATCTTTTAACAAATCCTGTTATGTAGGATTGGATTATAGGCTCTTATTTGACTTCTACTTCTCCTACCCAGGTACCTAAGAGTCTAGTCTGTTTGTTTCTGAAATATTTCTCCTTTCCTTTTCCTACCTTTATCACATGGCCACTGTCCTAGCACAGGTCTCTGCAATCTCTTGCCTAGAGTTTCACAGTAGCTTCCTACCTGGCCTGACCTTATCACTCCTCCTATTTCAACCTGTTTGTCCATTAGAAGAAGACCATGAGATGAGAGGAGGACTCATAAGCAAATAATTCATCAAGGAAGTGCTTCTTGGAGAAACTGGTAAAGGGAGCACAGGAATCAAGACAGGGAGGGGAAGACTCTAAGCAAAGATGAGCTTTCACATACAGTCCAGCTCCCACCTGATCCCACAGGGAACTGGCAATATACATTACGCCTCAGATTTCCTGCCAAGTGGAAGCAAGGGAGTCACGCTTTCATATCTCTACACTGTCAATCATTGGCTCAGGGCTGCCCCAAGGGATGTCAATTCACCAGCACTTTCAGCACTCAGCTCGTTTTGTCAAAGTTCCTGTAGCCCAAAGACAGGTCTCTGAATAAAGTTACAGGTGTGAGCTATTAGAAGCAAAGCCTATAGAAGCTAGGAAAAGGGGCCCAGAGATATATAGTAAAAGGGTTTTAAGGGACCCAGGCACTTGACAGAACCTTGACAGTGTCCAATACCCAAATGTTTGCAATACTGCCCCCAAAACACTGCCACACTACTGCTTAATCATCGCTTTGCTCTACTTAGCAACCATTAGTGACTCCCTAAATGCTCTAAGTACTTTGCCTCAAAGTCCCAATAATTTTGCATTCAGTTCAGTTTAGTCGCTCAGTCGTGTCCGACTCTTTGTGACCCCATGAATCACAGCACGCCAGGCCTCCCTGTCCATCACCAACTCCCAGAGTTCACTCAGACTCATGTCCATCGAGTCAGTGATGCCATCCAGCCATCTCATCCTCTGTCGTCCCCTTCTCCTCCTGCCCCCAATCCCTCCCAGCATCAGGGTCTTTTCCAATGAATCAACTCTTCACACGAGGTGGCCAAAGTACTGGAGTTTCAGCTTCAGCATCATTCCCTCCAAAGAAATCCCAGGGCTGATCTCCTTCCGAATGGACTGGTTGGATCTCCCTGCAGTCCAAGGGACTCTCAAGAGTCTTCTCCAACACCACAGTTCAAAAGCATCAATTCTTCGGTGCTCAGCCTTCTTCACAGTCCAACTCTCACCTCCATACATGACCACTGGAAAAACCATAGCCTTGACTAGACGGACCTTTGTTGGCAAAGTAATGTCATTAGGCACAAACATTTACCTCTGCTTGCCTTTTTTTTCCCCTTCATGAATCTTACACTTATGACAGGATGATTTAGTATTTCACACACAGTTCAGAGCTTTCCAACACTGTGCCTTAGCCAACTCAGTCCCCTCTGCCTCGAACAGTCTTGAAACTACATCTGCAAATCCTACACATCTTTCAAAAACCAGGCAGACTTTCTGATGGCCTCCTAGGAGATGAGATCTTTCCCTCTCTGGAGCTTCCCAGCGCTTTATCTGGCCTTCAGTGCCTGTTCTGTGTATGGAAGCAGCTGTCTTCTCTCTCCTCCGGATTCATCAGCTTTGGTACCCCTCTCCTCTTTACATCGTTCCAGCACCATCCACAGTACCCAGTGCTTGGGGTACGAACAATGCCATCCATGCTTGTTGAATACATGATTGAAGCTCCTCCCTGTGTCTGTGTCAATCATGAGGGTGAATTGGGAAGTGAGCCCCTCCCCTAAGTGAGTTCCTAAAGTTTCAGTTCTTTCAATGGGGGCTTTAGCCTTTTGGAGGCAGTGAATCAACTGTGTGCCTTTCTCACATCCTTTCGTGTCAGTCTCTGCTGTGGAGGAGAAGGTGGTACAATGGCGAAGCAGGAGGTGAAAGGCAAAGTTCCAGTTCACCATGTCCTGAAACAACCCTTTCTTTCAAGAAGTTCCAGAAATAGCTTGAGAAACCACTTAAATATGTGAGTCTATCTAACCCTCAAGAGTATTATTATGGATATAAATGTGAAGTGCTTCTCTATCAGGAATAGCACTGAAATGGCATTTAAAGAACTGGGCTCTGTCTAGTACTGTCATAGTGTGAGATATTCAGGGTGTCAGTTAATCTTTTGGGGGTTTGCTTTCCTCATGAGTTAGTAGTGTGATTGGATGACAGAATTAATATTTCTAGTATCTTAATATTTCACTCAGACCTTTCATGTAGCAGCTGCTGTGCTGAGTACTAGAGGCATGAAGACAGACATCATGTGTTCCCTTGACCACAAAACCCTTGAAAACTTGACTTTCTCAAACCCTCTTGAAATCATTAATCTGCACTGGAAGGAAAGTTATTCCAGTGTTGAAATCTCCTTCCTATGTCTTTTGCCCTTCAGTTCTAATCAGATCCCTTATTAGATCTGATGCCTCCTTCCTCTGCTAATAAGATGAGACTTTAATCACAGGAACCATCAGGAACTTTAAACTTGAAATTTGTCCACAGAATTTTTTCCCATAAAACACATACATAGATATGTGACACATATATAGAGAATAAATATCTGTGTCAAATGTAGACTCCAGCACTCTGCTAGGCTCACTCAGGAGCCATTTGATGGAATCACACACATTAACCCATAAGCACATGCAATTCAAACCAAGGCCAGAGTAAAATGAAGATTCCCCACGTCATGGGCCACTGAATTCCCTCCTACATGGATGAGATTAACCTGTGAAAACAACTGCTGCACATCTTGTCCCAGATGAACAAAACAGACATGATCATAGCCCTACCAACCCCCCTGATTCTCCAGTCTCTCACTCTTCTCATTGACTTCAGATGTTCTGAGACATTAATGTATAAGCTCTCAGTTCAGTTCACTTCAGTCGCTCAGTCATGTCCGATTCTTTGTGACCCCATGAATCACAGCACGCCAGGCCTCCCTGTCCATCACCAACTCCAAGAGTTCACTCAGACTCACGTCCATCGAGTCAGTGATGCCATCCAGCCATCTCATCCTCTGTCGTCCCCTTCTCCTCCTGCCCCCAATCCCTCCCAGCATCAGAGTCTTTTCCAATGAGTCAACTCTTCGCATGAGGTGGCCAAAGTACTGGAGTTTAGCTTTAGCATCATTCCTTCCAAAGAAATCCCAGGGCTGATCTCCTTCCGAATGGACTGGTTGGATCTCCCTGCAGTCCAAGGGACTCTCAAGAGTCTTCTCCAACACCACAGTTCAAAAGCATCAATTCTTTGGTGCTCAGCCTTCTTCACAGTCCAACTCTCACCTCCATACATGACCACTGGAAAAACCATAGCCTTGACTAGACAGACCTTTGTTGGCAAAGTAATGTCTCTGCTTTTGAATATGCTGTCTAGGTTGGTCATAACTTTTCTTCCAAGGAGTAAGCATCTTTTAATTTCATGG